>NW_025113096.1:17312137-17914155 GCF_010416935.1 Polistes fuscatus
CTTTCTTTCTCTTTCTGTTTTTCGATAAATACACATCCGTTGATATCGAGTGTAATGTTATTACGATATTTTGTATTTGACGAAATTCGATAAATTAATAAACTTTAATCTCGAATGAAAAATCACGTGCCTGTACTTTCCCGTATGTTATTTTTTGTTTTCGCGTCCATTCGATTTTTTTTTTTTATCTTCTTTTTGCTAAAAGTATCGATAGAGGATTCGACGAACGTGTATTATATTTTTTGTAGGAATCCTTTTTACAAAATATTTATATACATCCTTCGCAAAGTATCAAAATTCTTTGACAAAGAATGAAGTATTATGAAATTTGATAAACTGATATCAATACGATTGGAGAATAATATTTTTGATTTATTTATATATACTATTTTATTAAATATGTATTAAAATATGATAGAATGCAGATGTGAATTGAAAATANAGGATGATCGATACAAACAGAATGCACGTTTCAGTTCCGTAAATCAATCGAAATCTAATCCATAGTAAAACACAGTGACGAACGTAAGCTCGGTCAAACTCAAAGAGAAAGAGAGAGAGAGAGAGAGAGAGAGAATTTGGGAGTGGTGGGTGGTAAATTATCCGTACGGTCAAAATCAATATGGAAAGGTCGTTTTAGTCGTGATTAGGCGAAACAAATGAAATTGGTTTAGCGTTTGGAGATTTATAGTTCGATGGTTCAACAGCAGAGCAATGACCAACCATTTTGGTGTTGTCGATACGAATAAAAAAGTTTATTAGTAGTGGGGTAGATAGGTATAGTGCATACACCACCTCCTAATGTGTACAAGCGAATATAACACGACGAGTAATTTGAATTTTAGCGAAGGTATTCGTTTTCGAGAGCCCACGTACGCCTCGATTAACGTAAAATTATTCCCGAACGAAATTACGATTTAAGCACTTATGCGGGCGGTTTTACCTACATGTTCTATGCAAAGTAACTTAATAGCCACAGAGGTTTCGATAACATACAATCAAATAAATAATTTCTTTCCTAAGAGCATGTAAAATCCTCTCATTACAGCAACCGTTCATAAACAAAATAGTATGCAATAATAATATAATAAAATTTTTGATAAAAAGTATCGATATTTGTAATTAAAAAAAAAACAAAACAAAGAATTAATGAATTAAATATCAATTACGAATTAAATCATAATTAAGGAATTTTAATATCGCGAGAGAAAATCTTCATTGTTCATTTTCATATTATATTCATATAATTTGTATGTGTTAACCTTTTTATTAATTCTTTAGCGCCATTGGGCAAGTGTAATTATTAATAAATATATTTTCATTGTTCACATTTTTATATTATATTTTAGATATATATATGTAAAGACATTTTTGTTTCTTATTTGAAAAAAAAAAGATGAAAACAATAAAATATTAAAATAATGAAGTACAGATTACTTAGAAAGAAAGAAAGAAAAAAAAACAACAACCAATATTATTATCATTGTTACTGAATTATTTGTCGACTAACTAACAGTAAGTTGGATTAAACTGAAACTTTTGTAAAAAGAAAAAAAAAGAAAAAATAAGAAGAAGAAGAAAAAGTTAATGCCTTACCTCATAACGTTGGTGCAGAATCCGGCACACGGTCTGACGGTTAGTTCGATGCCGTGGCAACGTGGACAATAAGTCATCCTAAGTAGGGCATTATAGCAAGCTTCTTGTTGAGGACTGTTGCCAGAAAATAGTGCGCTATCGGTCCTGTCTAAGACAGTTTTGCCGAGCGTCAATGCTTGGATAAGAACTCTCGTAGCTTCAAGACTTTTCCCAACAACTCGGGAGATTTGTTTTGGTACGTCACCGAACGGTTGGATCTCTTCCATGGTTTCGTACAAGCAAGACTTGAATTTATCGGAGAAATCATCTTTGCCGGGATTCACGGCGTGATGATAAGCGACCGGGAACAGTCGTGTGAAAAACTCGAGGAATCTTTCGTGAAGAAGCTCGCGAGTCAACGGCTGTTGTAAACTGTCCGGCGTGTTATTAGGTGACACGTAGTCTATCATTGCTTGGTAAAGTGCTCTGATCGATGGTTTACTCTGAACTGCCATAGATTTATAAACTTGATCGAAGAGAGTCATCGTCTTCACCTCCGACTGTTTCGCCAATGTTGTTACCGTTTCTGTAAACAATTCAATAATTTATAGATTAAATAATTTATTAAACAATTCAATAATTTATAGATTAAATAATTTATTAAATAATTCAATAATTTATAGATTAAATAATTTATTAAACAATTCAATAATTTATAGATTAAATAATTTATTAAATAATTCAATAATTTATAGATGCGATTTTTATAGATGCTAAGTACAGTTTTATTATTTCACAAATATAAGAATCTTATGTCTTTTTGTAATAATATATAAGAGACTCTGAACTTAAATGAAATATAACGTTCTAAATTCTTACCCTGCCCAACTTCCCCTAAGACACATTTATTAATAATTTTATTTTTAGACTTGATAAACAACTAATTGATTAAATAGAAAATACACGTCACTTTTTTTTTGTTTTTTCAATGAAATTATCTTTTACTTTTGTTGCTTATACGTTAATAGAAGAGTAAACGAGGCGAAAGAAATAATCTAAAGTATTATGCAATCAGAGTAATAGGAATATATTTGTATTATTATTATTATTATTATTATTATTATTATTATTATTATTATTGTCGATTTAAACAAAAAGAAAAACTAATCTATATTTTCTCGTTCTATGATATTTCAAAAGGTTTTTATACGCGTAAACATCTAATAAATATTATTTAAATTTTCAATTGATATTAATTTTATTGCAAAAGAATATTTTACGATATGAAAAGTTGACTTTTATATAAATGATAATAGAATTTGTCTGAACAGAATCTATCCAATCCTCTCAAAAGATTAAAAAAATGCAAAGAAGAATCAACCAAGTGCTACTGACAAATATAATAACCGTATTTTTATTATATCTTACATAGATACGAAAATACTCTTGTGAGAACAATTTGTTATCATTTTAGTAAAACTTAAAAAAGAAAAAGAAAAAGATTTGTTGAGTTACAATTTTTCTATTGTTATATTCATATAACAATAAAATATTATTTTGCATTAAAACTTTAATAATCCTATCATAAGATTTCTGTATATTAAAATTTTGAATTTATGCATTACAAGCCAATATCAATTATTACAATTATTACGAGTTGATGTGATTCACCATACTTATTAGAGATTATTATTATTATTAACTTTTGTTCATAACAGATAAAAGCAATATCGTGTTTCTTAATATCAGAATTTTGTCAATCTCTAAAACAATGTATACCTAGCAGATATTTTTTTCTGTAAAAGATAAGAGTGATATATCGTGTTTCTTAGAATTAGAATTTTGTCAATCTCTAAAGCAACATATATATATGTGTGTGTATATGTCAATGTATGAGTGTGATATAGAAAATCAAGGAACGTGGGTATAATACGTGAATGATGGATTATGCGACAGGGTCGTTGCACTTATCTAAGTATGTATTATAATGTGAAAAGGAAAGTAAATATTAACTCGTAAACGAAAGAGAAGAAAAGAAAAGGAAAGGATAGGAAAGGGTAGGAAAGGGAAGAGTGAAAAAAGAGGAACGATGTACTCTTCCGATAGTTTCTGTGTAAACTAACGTAAGAAGGGAAAAGACCGGTACCATAACCTTCGGACGATGACTAAGAACAAATTGCGAGAGTAAGGAAGAGACTGAGTGGCGTTACCCTCTTCTTCTTTCTCTCGCTCACTCATTCACTCACTCACTCACTCACAGACTTACTGTCTTCCTTACTCTCTCTCGATCGATTCTACCGGCTCGAAATACCTCTAAGAGGGTAGACAGAAGGACAGAAAGAGAGAGAGATGGGATGAAAGCTGTATTCACCATCTTTGTTCATTCCAGTCCTTCGAAATGCTATCCTTTTCTAAACTCTGTCTGCCTGCATAACGTTAACATGTATATGTGCGTGTATATAATATATTGATGCTATGTTTGTGTGTGTGGTGTTATATGTGTGACGTATATATGAACGTGGATTATATAGATAAATGTGTATATTACTTTTGATATATATTTGAGTTTGTATTATATATGCGTGTATGTATATTATATATGGTGTATACGTGGGCGTGTATTATATATGGGAACGTCTATATTATATATGACGTATACATAAGTGTCTATTATATATATATAAGTGTATATATTATAATAATAGATGTAACGTGTGTGCGTGTATTATATATGACATTTATATAAATGTGTATATATATGTTTGTACATATATATATGTATATGTATATGTATATGTATATGTATATGTTTATCTTTCTTTCTTATGTTAGGTCCATTTGCAATGGGCAGACCCTGCATTCCTACCTACGGTCATTTTATTTTAGCGCCACCGTGTGGGAAGGGAAAAAGGTAGACGGGAACGGTTACCTTTTCTTCTCTCTCTCTTTCTCTTTTTGATTTTTTCCTTCGTTGCCAGTTTTACTTTCAGTCAAATTTCCCGAGTCATCCTGTGAGCTGATTTCTTTATCCCGACTACTCCTACCTTTCCACCACCTTTCCACCACCTTACCATCACCTACCAACTCTATCCTTAAAAACCCCCTCCAGCATTTACCTCCCTCCCACTCTCTTTTCCTTAACTTCCAAGAATAAAGTCGTTTCGTTTAACGAGTCTCATCAAAAAAGAGCGAGTACTTTGATATCTCTACTTCGAAATATATATACCCCACACTTTTACCGTAATTTCAGTCCCCCGAAGTAAACGAGAAGGAAGGAGAAAATCAAAGGAACAAAATTAAATGAAGAAATAAAAAAAAAATAAGAAAAAATAAAATAAAAAAGGAATTGGAGATAAAATTTCGTTGTTATGGAAAATTAGAATAGAAAATTAATCTAAAAACAAAAAAGAAGAAAAAAGGAAAAAGAAGTAGAGGTAGAAATAAAAATAGAAATAGAAATAGAAGTAGAAGTAGAAGTAATAGTAGTAGTAAAAATATTACAAAATAACGGTAAAAATAAGAAATAAAATTTGATTGTCGCCGAAACTCGGAATAGAATTAACGTTGGAAGAAAGAAGGGGGGAAGGGGGAGAAGTAGAATGATTGTGATCGACGCGAAAATAAAAAGAGAAAAAAAGAGAAAAAAATCTAATAAAACGATAAGAGAAGAAGATAATATTTGTTGTTCGCGAAAATTCGGAATAAAATTGATTTCGAAGAAGCAGAAGAAGAAGAATAAAATTGCGATTAACGTGTAAAATCGATAACACTACGAGAAAAAGAATAAGAATAGAGAACTTTCGCGTTAGCTCGATTATTTATATAACCCCACATTCTAGATTCAGTTTCTTAATTCTTCTAAAAAGAGGGGTGGAGGGAGAAAGAGAGAGAATCCATTGTAATAGATTCACATTCTCCCCTACTTTTCCTACTCAATCCTTTTGCCCTGTACTTGTTCTTTCCGAATTACACCGATTTAAAACTTTAGTCGTAACGTGGTTATTATCGTTGCTACCAAATTACATTATTACTTTTATGTTTTATTATCTTCCAAGATTATCTGATCGTTAATACAACTTTGCAATTTCTATTCAAAAATTTACTTGAATTTAATAATAATAATAAAAATAAATAATGTTATAGATTGTAATTAAATTACAATTTATTTATCTCCCTTATTTAAATTAATTATTGTTATATAAACGGATAACAATACTGCATTGCTTACTATACTGTACACGTATAATTTAAGGGGTTATACGCAGTTAGGATTTTCAAAAAAATCGATTTTTTTTTTGCATTTTCGGACTGTACATATATTTAAGTATATTCTCTGAAAATTTCAAATCGATCCGACAAATATTCTTCACTCATGTAAGCTGCACAAAAAATTTTAACTATGGTAAACGTCTCTTTGAAACTTAAACGCGTTTTTCTCAAAACGGTATTTTCAAAGATCTCGATTTTTCCAGAACCGGCTTATCCGATCGGTTTCGAATTTTTACACAATCTTTTTAGATATATTCCTCAGGTATTAAGTTAAGGATAATTTTAAAAAATTTATTACTATTTTTTGTAACAATTTAGAACGAAAATTTTAGTCAAAAAAACAACTTTTTTCAAATAGACGCCATTTTGTCAAAATCAATATTATTCCTTGGTTTTAATACCTGCTTAATCTATCCTTTAAAGAATCCACCATATTTTTTAATTTCGGACAATCCAAACCGCCAAAATGGAGATCACCGCCAAACGTCTTTTTTAGAGGACGTTCAGGAAATCATCTACAGGAGCAGTGCAGCATAACATTTTTACATAATCGACGCGCTATTGTATTCTCAAAAGTTGGCTCTATTGAATTACCATCACTTTGTTTGAGAAATAAAAACTGTTTCTAGAAAAAATTCATGAAAATACGTCTTTTTCGAGCTCGCAACTGCGTATAACCCTTATATATTTGTAAATAAAAAGAAAACGAAAAAAAGAAAAAAAATTCTATATATATATAAATAATAAAAACAATTTATGGATAAATATTTTCTATAGCTTCATCTTTGCCGCCCTGGCCACTCCCTTCCCCGCCCATCAAATTTTCATTTTATTTCTCGTCGAATTTGAGGACACGCAACAAGGGAACAAGTTCGAACGGTGCTAAACATCGATGGTGGCCAAAGAAAGAGAAAGAAATAAACGAATGAAAATAATAAGAAAGGTGCACCACCCTTCGTACCTTTGCAACGACGGGGAGTGAGGCGAAACAGAAGAAGAAGAAGAAGAAAAAGAGGAACGAGTGAAGAGGGGTAGGAGGAGGAGGAGGAGAAAAGAGGTTGTGCAAAAGGCACGTGGGAACTCTCCCATGTAACGTCGTAGTCGGTGCCAGTGGCGAAGCCGGTCCAAGACCTTGATACGAACGAACGAACGAACGAAAGAATCTCGGACGAATTCAAAACTACAACACCGACCACCACTTTCCACCGTACATGGCAACTTGCCGACATTTGCTATTCTCTCTCTATTTCTCTCTTTCTCTCTCTCACATACTCTTAATCTTTTAATCTTTCTCTCTTATATTTCCTCTTCTTTCTCTCTCTCTCTCTCTCTCTCTCTCTCTCTCTCGTACACACTTTTATTTTCTTTCTCTCTCTGACACATACTCTCTTTCTCATACATTCTTTCTTTTTCTCTCTCTAATTCTGTTTTTTCTCTCTCTCTTTCGTATACATTCTTATTTTACTATCTCTCTCTTTCTATCTCTAATTCTGTCTTACATTCTATCTCTTTCTCTTTCTCATACATTCTTTTGGTTTTCTCTCTCAGATACTCATTTATCTCTTTCTCTTACACGCACCCCTACTATATTTCTCTCTCTTTCCCCCTACCATCTCTTTATCTTTTTTTTTTATTTCTCTGTCCGTCCGTCTGGATATTTTTCTCATTGTTTCTGTCTCCTTTTCCCACTGACAGTAAAAGAGCACGCGTGCATACCTTCGAGAAAAGGACATCGAAGGTGGCCACGAATGCTAAATAACGAGGGGAAGAAGACGAATGGAAAATGCCGATCGTGCACCAATCATGGCGAACACAAGCCATCAAATAAAGGAGGCATTATGTATTCCACGGAAAGAAAGAAAGAACGGAAGATAGACAAAAATAAATAATGAATAGATGTACCATATACAATTCTGGAATACTGAATTAGAATGACTGTATAATTGTGTTCGCGTGTTCTCTCGTTTTCTTTTCCTTTTTAATAATTTCCTGTTTTTCTTTTGCTCTCTCTCTCTCTCTCTCTTTTTTCGTAGATACGTTTTTACGAAATGCAGAGATTACGATCGCAAAATGCAAATGAAAAAAAAAAAAGGAAAAAAAATGTCGAAAATTGTTTGACTCTAGTGAGAAAACACAAACGAAATGGAAAAATAGAGAATTTCTCGAAAAAGTGTGTGTGTGTGTGTTCGAGATTAAAATCCCCATTAAGTTTGTCGCACTTATGTTAGTCGTTATTACACGTGTACATTTCTATGTAAATATGTAATGTATGTATGTACATAAGAATAAAATTTTAATGTTAGAAAAGTACATGGTATTGTAAATATAGAATGAGATACAGGACCGCTTATCTCTAAAGTTACTTCGTCGCTTTCCGTGGGACAAAAGTCTAAGGAAAATATGAGAGAAGGTGTGAAAAGTAAGGAAAGGCAGATGTAATTTATAGAACAAAGCAGGTGTCTGAAAATGAATCTTAGATTCCTCTCTCTCTCTCTCTCTCTCTCTCTCTCTTTTTCCTCCTTTTTTTTATTTTTTTTTTTTGGTCGAGGACGTTCTTTCTTGCCTCTTAAAGAACTCTTCGTTCGTACTTAATTATAGATACGTTCTAAAGAAAAAGAAAAAAAAAAGAATCAAGATAGAAAGCGAGAGAAGGAAATACTTGAAGAGAGTTTCAACGCAAGAGATCCTCCTCCTCCTCCTCCTCCCCCTCCGATCCATTTCAAGTGTTACCGAAGTGCAACTCGAACGTGTGCACTTTTTAGAGGATATAAGATAAAAATAATTATGGGATAACGTAAGTAGTTTTTATTCCGACAAAAAGTTAGGAACATTGAAAATAAAAAGAAAAAGGAAAGAAAAAAAAAAGAAAATCCCTCGTTAATGTTATATTTCGTAATTTTTCCTCGTTGCGATTCATATCTATTTTTTCCTTTATTTTGGAGTATACGTATAATTAGAAAAACGCGCGTACACTTTTTAATATTAAATACAAATAATTACGTGCATAAACGTAAAAAGTTTTATTCGAGACAACAACAACAAAAATTGGGAGCATTAAAAAATAAAGAATCTCGTTCGTTTTATACTTCATAATATCTCCTCTCTGTTGCGATTTATATATTTTTTGGAGGGGAAGGGGGCGAGAGGGGGAAGGAGAATGTGTACGTATAATTAAAAACGCTTGCATTATTTAAAATTAAATATAAATAATTATGGCATCGTGAAAAAAGTTTTATTCGAAAGAAAAAAGAAGAAAAGGAAACATCAAAATAAAGAATCCGTTCGTTTTATTTCATAATAGGTATCTCCTCTCTGTTGCGATTCATATATTTTTTTTAGGGGGGAAGGCGGGAAGGAGGGAGGGAGGAAGGTAGAGGGGGTGGTGTACGTGTAATTAGAAAAAAAATGAAATAAAGGAAGAATGATGATACTATTTGTATATGATACTATTTCCCCAATAAAATTCTTTCCTCATGGTGAAGGAACGATTAGAGGGAAACGCATGGTAAACGACATAGAACTGTTCGTTCCACGTGGAGAAACACGAACAAATCGTGTCTCGTTAAAAGCAGCGGGTAGGTAGGTATACACACTAATCCGTGTGGAATCTGGGATTCGTCGTCGTCGTCGTCGTCGTCGTCGTGCTTAGTTGACGGGTGCTAATAAATCGGTGCGAGAATTGCTGCCGGAAAAAAAACAACATTCAACGGAAGAGCAAATAGAATAGGAAAAAAAAACAACAAGCAGGGAAAGAAAATGAGAAGAGAGAGAAAAAAATGGATAGAAGAAACGTCAAATGAAGGGAGGAGGAGGAGAGGAGGAGGGAGGAGGAGGAGGAGGAGGACGTGAACGAAACGGAAATAATATATAAATAATAAAAAAAAATATATAAAGTTAATACAATTTTATTAAACGATATCACACACTTTATTAAATAATTAAATAAAGATATATCAAGGGGTGATGGTCTAGAATTGTAAATCATGAAAGTGTCAAGATTATTGCGTAGATCACTGAAGAAATACAAATGAAACCTACGAATATGCGATATAAATCATTTTCGTTGCAAAAAAGATCTTCTCACTTTGATTCTCATCCTTTTAGTGATATTACAAAAATAAATATCTAAAAATACTCTAATTATGTCGCAACACTTAGCGAAACATATATACCATCCTCTCGTATAGATAAAAAAAAAATTGGTTAAAATATACCATTATTTAGAGGAATAAAATAAAACGTGGAAAAATGAAGAGGAGGGGGGATAGGTTTCCACAAATAATAATAAATATTAAATAGACAACTTACTGAATTTTCTGTAAAACGAATAACCGTGTATTGTTTGATCATCGAATAATCGTATTGTCAAAATCTGTACGATGAAAGTGGTCGCTAATGACTTCCATTGTTAATGCGACCACTTGAGAATAAACTTTTGCCCAAAAAAAAAAAAAAATAAATAAATATCACACGCACACAAATATAAATAAGTCTATTTTTATATAATATAAAACAAAAACTATTAACATTATATAATATAATATAAATTAATTAATATAATATAAAAACCATTAATTATAATATAAAAAAAGAAAAGATTTTTCGTATAAAAAGAAGCAAAAGAGAAATAATGATGATGATAATGATGACGAGAGAAAAAAAAGAAAAGAAAAGAAAAGAAAAAGAAAGAAGAAGAATAAGAAAAAGAAGAAGAAGAAGAAAATATATAAAAGATAAAAAAGAGATATCAATGGATCGTGAGAAGCGTAGGCTCGCCCCCGCTAAAAGTATAAACACTCGGTCACGGAGGAAGTGCGTTTTTCGCGGCTATCGAAAATAGAAGCGGCTAGCTCAAGAGATCTAGGCACCAGGTTGCCGAGGCAACGACACGTGCTAACATGCTTCTTTATCTCACTTACTCTATGTTTTCTATGTCTATTACTCTTATCCTTTATCATTCTTCTGGTATTCTCTCTCTCTCTCTCTCTCTTTCTATTTTTCTTTTATTTAAATATTTTTAATACACTTTTCCATTCCCTTTACAGACATTTTCTTCTCTTCTTTAATATTCTCTTTAGATTCATCTCGTTCATTGATTTCTCTGTTCTAAAATATTTCCATTTAACTTTACTATTCATTCTTCCAATCTATTTTTCTCTTTCTCTTTTATTTCATTTATATATCTTTCTGTCTATCTGTCTCCCTCTCTTTCGCTTAATAAACTTTTATATTCTCTTTATATATAAATATATTTTTTTTCCTGTGCTCTTATTCATATTCCTTTTAGGTTCGTCTAGTTCATTGATTTTTTTTTCTAAAATTTTTTCATCTATCTCGACTGATTCGATCTCTCTCTCTCTCTCTCTCTCTCTCTCTCTGTCTCTAGTTCTTTTTCATACACTTTAAAGATTTATCTTATTCATCGATTTACAATTCTTGACATACTTCCCTATTTCCAGATAACTATTCATTCATTCTCATACACACTTTAACATAAAAAAAGAAGAAGAACATACATACATTCTTCTTTATATGATACATATATTATCTTTTATAAGATTCATACCTCCCACTCGCATTTTCTCTTGAATACCTTCCCACGTTTCAAGGATTAATCTTGTCTGTCTATTTCAAGTTCCAATAAGTACACTTTTGCGTTTCTGACTTAACCCCTTCCCCTCTCCCTTCCCTTCTCTACCCATCCCTTTAGCTTTCTAATTTTCCTGAAATTACCGTTGCATCGTTGAACATAACCCAAGATGGTTACACATATAAATATGTATGCATTTATATATATCTAAATATATGCTTACGTAGAATATATATCCTATACAATATATACACAAGTTTGATCCCTAAACTCGTGCCATGTGAAATTCGCAAATGAAACGCGTTGTAATACGAGAGAAAGAGGAGGAGGAGGAAGAGGATGCTTGCTAAGTTACGTGAATATTCACCCTCTCTTCGAATCTTGATCATCTCTCTCTTTGAGTCTTGATCCTTGTTTCCTTTCACCCCCTTCCCCCTCTCTCTCTCTTACTCTTCTCTTTCTTTGAGTCTTGATCTTTCACTCCTTTCACCTCCTCTCTCCTTCTTACTCTTCTCTCTCTTTGTGTCTTGATCTTTCACTCTTTACTCTCTCTCTCTCTTTTACCTTTCTTTCTCATTGAGTCTTGATCTTTCACTTCTTTCTCTCTCTCTTTCTCTTTCTATCACCTCACACTTTCTATCTTACTCTTTCTCTCCCTTTTTCTTTGCCTCTGCCTTTCTCTCTCTCTCCTACTATCTTTCTCTTTCTTTCTAACTCTCTACGATCTTTCACTTCTATTACTCTCTCTCTCCTGTTACTCTTACTATTTCTCTATCTTTCTCTGTTTTTGCCCTTGAGCCGAGTTCACCCTCCTCCACTTCTTTCTTTTCTTCTTCTTCTTCTTCTTCTTCCTCTTCTTCTTCTTCTTTTTTTCTCAGGCTTGTGTGTATAGTAAGAAAACGTCTTTATATTCAGGCATGTGCGAGATAGGGCGAGTGGCTTTATCGGATAGCAACTCTGGGGCGCCTCTTCCTTCGTGCAAATCCGAAAATCTTCTGCACAACAACTTCTTCCTACTGCACTTTATTTCCCCTTCCTACCTTTTATTTTCCTTTTTTTTGTTTTAGAGTTTCCTCTCTCTCTTCTCTCTCTCTCTCTCTCTTTCTGGTTCCGTCCGTCCATTCTCCTTTCTTTTTATTTTTTGTCAGCGAATTACTTAGACCGTCTCCTCTAGGTACGAGAGTGTTTTCATCCCCCCCCTTCCTCCTTTCTCCCTAACCACGCAAACTTCTATTCCTTCAGTTTTCTTCAGAAATATTTCTCTATCGAAGATGCATATAAAGCGGTGGGGGAGGGTGAGGGGGAGGGAGGAGGGTTGTTCCTATAAAAATATTAGGCCAATTTCCTTCTTGCTCTGAACTAGATTTTATATTCTTTTTTGTTTAAATATGTATTTTACTTATAAAAATGAATAACACGTTATAACGAATTAGAATATATCATTGTTTTTCAAAGACCTTCGCGTGTTAAGGGAGATGGGAATCTTCAAACGAGAGAACGAGAGAGAGAGGGAAAGAATTTGTAATTCACGATTGGAATAAATATAAATATGTAAAATGTGTAATTCATTTCATTTCATTTCATCGAATTACAAAAAAAAAATATTGAAAAGAGAATATTGAATAGGAGTAATCTAAATTGTTAATAACCGTGAAAGAATTTAAAAGAAGTAATAAAAACTAATGGAGTATACACAAAAAATGGTAAACGAAAAGAGAGAGCAAGAGAGAGAGAGAGAGAGAAAGAGAGAGAGAGAAAGAGAGAGAGAATATATAAAAGAATATGGCATAATAGTTATATTACTCCTACCTTTTATTCGTTTGTTTTTCAACAGTGGCTTGGTAAAATTAAAACTGTAGGACTATAGGGGATAACCCTATACACCATTGGAACATAAAAAGAATAAAGGCGGAATGAAATTTTACGGGGGAACGAATTTTTATCGAGAAACTCGACGAAACGTTAATAAAACGATCGACCGACACAACTTTTCTTTTACTAACCTTTCCAAATGACACTTTTTCACTCCAAGCATTTTTCTATCATGTTTCTGTTCTCTAATGTCGTGATTCTCAAGCGCGGTGGTAACATGGGGGGAAAAGGGGGGTTTGTTTAATTTGATTTTTATTGTACAATTCGAGAATGCGTTATCAAACAATGAATTTATTCCATACAATTTTTATATTCCTTTATTATTAATTTAAAAAGTACTATATGCAAATTTTATTTTAACGTTTGGCATTTTTCTTACTCTTCCATAAGATAAAAGAATATTTAAATATATTCAATATAGATATAACTACAATATTTATATATTAAACGTAACGCGTTTTCGTCGTATTTTAATATTTAAAAATTAATTTCAACATATTTAACAATAAACTATTTTATGACGATACACGTTAACATCGTTTTTACATCTTCTAATGTTTCTATACATTTTTTTGTCTTCACTATTATTAAGTATTATATTTCTTATCATAGAAGCTCATTTTTCTCCGTTGAGATAGTTTTTTTTTAATCGATTAGAATATAAAACAAAATTCATTAAAAATCTTCCACGTTTCTACGATTGATTTTTTATTAATTATATTATATTATTACGCGTAGGAATACATGTAAAAAATTTGATTATTAAAGGTAGACGATTCGAGAATGTGTTATTAAAAGTGCATTCTTTCTTTTCCTCACAACGTACGTTTTACTTTTATTTTTATTTTTCCTATAGATATGCTTCACATTTTTTTGAAAGATACTTTAAAACAAGTTTATTGAAAGTTCATTTTTTGATTAATAAGAATCATATGTTACAGAAAAAAAACTGGGAGAAAAAGGAACGTCAGAATTTTAAACAATTTTTTAGATAAACCATGGCCATTAAACAAAAAAGAAAAACAAGAAAAAGGTTGGCAAGCACTGTTATTTATAAATTGATTTATTTTTAACGAATCACGTGAAAAAAAAAAAAAAAACACAAAAAATCGGAGTTCTTTCTTTTTTTAAAATGATCTCATAAAACGAGTTTACGGTTGTAAACAAATTAGCCTTGAAGGAGAAGGAGGAGGAGGAGGAGGAGGAAGACGTCAAGGAGGAAAAAATGTAAAGGGAAAAAAGCAAAAAAAAATAAATAAAAGACAAATTCTGCGAAGAGTGGGAAGACAAGAAGAAGATGGAGAGGTGGAGGAGAAGGAATGTGGGTGGGGAGGAGGGGGAGGAGAAGGGGGGAATAAAAGAGAGATGAGACCGTAAGCTAGAGGAGACACGGGTTATCTCCCTTATCTCGAGCTTAACCAGCCGTTTAGCTTCGTTTCGTGCCCACACATATGCGATATATATGTGTGTGTATATGTGTGTATATATGTGTACACGTATGACGAACTTCTTACTACGAGTCTAGCACAATCAGCTACTTTCTTTCTTTCTTTATCTCTTTTTTTTGTTTTTTATTGTTCTATTTATAGTATTGCAATTTATTATCATCCTTTTCGCATTTTAAAACAATCGTAGGATTGTTGTAAAATTAATAAAAAAAATTATATAATAAAAATATGTTGGGTGGAAGGGGAAGGGACGAGAGTTGAGAGAATAATTTTGTTACGTTTTTGTCCAAATTGATCTATTCGTATCTATTTTTTTTTAATGTAATTTTACCTATTTGTTTATACATTTTTATACTTACAAAAAACAAAAATAAATGAATAATATAATTGCAACTAAACTGTGAATAATAAACGTGTCCGACGCGTAACGATAAAAGTACGATGTTGTTTTTAAATTTTGTCAAACTGATCTATAATATTCGTATTTTCTTTTTTTCTTAATGATTATACGTATTACCGTATAAATATATCAATTATTTTAATTAAAATATTATATGATTATAATAAGATGAAACGTATCCGACGAATAACAGAACAATATTAAGATTTGTATACAACTATAATCAATGATTACGTGCACAAACGTATTTTTCAAAAATTAATATACGTTATTAGAGTTTAAAAAAGTTTCGAGCTTCCACAAAAAGAAAAAAAAAGAAAAAATTAATTAGAAAACAATTTACACGAATATATAAGAATGAAACACGTATAATTACGTGTATATACCAGAAAAATTTAAAAGAAAATCTCGCGTGTGATTGGTCCAAAGATGAATGGTTGATGATATCGAGTGTAAAGGTAATTGATGAATTTAAAAAAAAGGAAAAAAAACCTATGAAAAAAAAAGAGAGAGAAATAGAGAGAGAAATAGAAAGAGAGAGAGAGAGAGAGAGAAAGACTTCTCTTGGAAAATCGTAAACGAGGCACGTTAACAGATAAATATGTGTGCGCACACATACATGAGGGGGTGGTAGGTGGTAGGTATTTTTACACTAGTAAAATAGATAATACTACAGATTATAAAGTTATCTTGCAGAAAGCCGTAGGTCAAGTCTATAAAATTGTTATTTAACGATTGTCCTTCTCCTATCCGTATCGTAAGGTATCGTTTTAATGGCAACTTTAACGGTACTGTAATTACAATGTAAAGTATGACTTCTCTGAAAATAGGTTAAAACGGTAGGAAAAGAAAGAGAGGAAAAAAAAAAGACAGAAGAAGAAAAAAAAGAGAGAAAGAGAGAGAGAAAGAGAGAGAGAAAGAGAGAAAGAGAGAGAAAGAGAGAAAGAGAGAGAAAGAGAGAAAAAGAGAGAGAAAGAGAGAGAGAAAGAGAGAGACCTATCGAAAACCTTTTTATTTTTTTTATATTTCTCTCTCTCTCTCTCTCTCTCTCTCTCTCTCTCTCTCATTCAGTTTTGCTCACTCGTACTCATTTTGGAAGATACTTATCAGCGTTACTTGGCGAAAATAGAACCGTTGAAACCGAGAAAAATTTCAATAGATACTTTTCTTTTATCTTCCTTCTTCTTCTTTCTTTCTTTCTTTCTTCCTTCCTTCCTTCCTTCTTTCCTTTCTTTCTTTCCTTTCTTTCTTTCTCTTTTCTTTCTCTTTTTTTTATTTTTTTTTTTTTTAACAGGACACAACGGAGGCCGCGAGGATCATTAGAGATAAGAGTTGACTATTGTCCGCGTACAAACGTGACTCGTATGAGATATAGGATAAGAAGGATTGAACAAAGAGTGCTAAGGAGGAGGAGGAGGAGGGGGAGGGGGTTTAAGGAAGATGGTAAGAAGCTGCATAGCTTTTTCTTCCTTCCCCTCCTTATCCCCCTATCCCTGTCCCAACCCTATTCCACTTGCTATTACTATTACTATTACGACTACTATATTCCCTCATCTTTTTTTTTCTTCTTCTTCTTCTTCTTTTTCCTCTTCTGCCATCCAAGCCCATTCCCCGACTTACCTACCCCCCACCCCTGCCTTCTCTGCAATGCAATTAATGGCTCTAGTCGGTGTTAATCGTCACGTCCAATTTAATGTTCCAAGAATTTAAGCTTACTACTTATACATTAGAGCGTATTTTTCGAGATCCTTCGTGGATTGTGGGGGATAATAGAAGGGAGGGAAGGAGGGAGGGAGATACGTGGGGGGTGGAAAGAGAACAATTTTCATTACAGATTATAACAGATCTTATTATACTTTGGATAATATCTCTTATCATTAAGCGAATATAATTTGTCATCAATCCCTTTTTTTTTCTTTTTTCTTTTTTTCATAACGCGACTGTTTTATAGTATTTATTAATGAAAGGAAGAAATGAAAAAAAAATAAGGAAAAAGGATAAAGGAAAAGGAAAAAGAAAGAAAAGAAAAAAAGAAAGATGCCGTTTAAATGAGATTTACAATCGAGGATATATAAGTCATCTTAATTTTTTTGCCCCCCCCCGTCGAGATTCTTGTTACAACTCGTTGGAATATTAAATTTGTTTCGTTCGCGAATGTGAACTACAAGGCTATAAAAAAAAAAAAAATTAAAAACAAGGATAAATAATTTAAAAAAAAAAAAAATGTCCAAGAAAAAAAAACATAATAATAATAATAATTGAATCAAGAACGAGATATACTATTTACTTTTTTTTTCCCCTCGGGCCTCGTAAATTGTTGCTCGTAATTTAATTTGTATTCGCGAATGAACGAAGAGAATAGGAAGGGGGCAGGGGGAGAAAGAAAATAGAAAGAAGAAAAAAAAAGTGTTTGATAATCAAAGGGGTCGTAGGGAGGTGGAGATGGTGTTGGGGAGTAGTTGAAAGGAATCGTCGTTTTTTTTTTGGTTTTTTTTTGTTTTGACGCGTTCACAGCAGCCGGTGTTGTCGCAAGAAAAAGACTTTGTTGAATCGGCGGGATCAGGTGATTTGAATTGCACCTGCTTCGATTATCGATCTCGAACACAAGGTGTATCAATTCGTTCCGCGTAATAGACAATGGCCGCGGGAACGCGATACCCACGATGAATCATAGTTAAAAGTCGTCCCACGATTTTCTCAGCCAATGCGTTATGCATTCCGTAGGCGCGTTTACAATAATATGAATCGATTGACGGAGTTCTTTCTCGATCGATTCATCCATCCATCCATCCCATCCATCGATTTATCGATTTAAGTATAATAAATATATTTCTATTTTTTATTATTATTATTATTATTATTATTATTATTATTATTATTATTTTCAATTTTCTACGAGCAAACCAAAAAACGAAAGAGTACGTTTAACGTTTTTGAGGTTATACTTCTTTTTGCGCGTTTGGGAAAATGTGATGGGAATGAAGTTTTTCCGAACGACATGGTAAAAATCGACACCACGAAGTTTTCGGTATTTACGATGCGCGGCAAAGCGATTTCAAATTTACGACATGAAGTCGTCTTTTTTTCTCTTCTTTTCTTCCTCTTTTTTTTTCTCAAGCGGGTCACCCATCCAAGTACTAATCATACTTAGTGCTGCTTGACTTAGATGATCGAGCGGGAAGTAGTTCTATCACCGTGCCATAACTGTTGACGCATAAAGTAATTCGATATATCTCCCTTATATTTAGTGTGTATTGATATCTATATTTTTATATTTTCTTTTCTTTTTTTTTATTCTTTCTTATATATATATATATATATTCAACTATGTAAAAAGAAATATAATAATAATAATATAATATAATAATAATAACATTAATTAAAAAATAAACAAGGAAAATTAAAAAGTAACAAGGAAAATTAATAATGATAATAATAATAATAATAATAATAACAATAATAACTATTATTTTTTTTTTAAGTTATTTTTTTTCTTTGAAGTTATTTTTTTGAAGTTATTGAGGTTATTGAGGTTACATTCATTTTGGTACGTCAAAGAAGTATAACTTCTTACGTGCGTACATAAGTACACACACCAGTTTTTTTTTTCTTTTTTTTTTTATAAGAAATAAATAAATCTGTATTGATTATATAAAATCAAATTTTATTCTTACCATTAGAGAGACGATAATAAAATATTTTGTTTGTTTGTTTTTTAACTAGAAACGAAAGAATTACGTTTTTCTTAGCACGTGCAACCAATGATCGAATGAAACACGTACCGTTTGCTAAGTTGCTCGAAAGAGATCCCAATCAAAGTGGAATCAAATCACCGCTCAAATTAGCATTACGTACTACGTAATCTTCGAGAGAGAGGGGTTTAGGGGGGCAGGGGAGAAAAAGAGAGAAAGACGTGAACCAACAGTGTTAGGAAATAGAAATGGAATCTTTATGAAACAAGCTATCTGGGTCATATTCTACGAATTCCATTAATAATTATCACGATATTCAAGATACTTTGATTCGTGTAATAATAAATAAAAAAAAATAACTAAAATCTTTACTCTACAAACAAACGAACATACGTGCATAGATAGATGGACAGACAGACAAAATATTATTAACGTAATCTAAATGAAAATCAATGAAAAATAAAATCTACATAAGAAAATTCGAAGAAATATATTTGTGTATGAAAAAAGAAAAAAAATATTGAATTGTTTTATACATAATAAAAGAAGGATTTGTATGACCTTTAAAAGTAGATAAGGGAGGGTTATAAGTTTCTATTTAAAATTTCAAAGTAAAAGATAATTAGGGTGGAAGGGTAACAACCACCATAAGAAATTGTATAAAAGTTTTTTTAAAAACAAAAAGCGGCTTTTTTTCCCTCCCCTTTTCTCGCTATCCGAATTGATTTGTTGTATTTTATTTTGGTTTTTTTTTCTTCTTTTTTTTTATTCGAAGTTATAAAATTAAATTCCTGAAAATGGAAAAAATTATTATCGAAGATCTTTAGTTTGAAAGAATAGAAAAAAGAAAGAAAAAGTGATGAAAAGAGAGAGTGAGAGAGAGAGACAGAGAGAGACAGATAGATGGACAGATAGACGAAGGAAGAGGAAACACGCTAGCAATTTCTAGTTGGACGCGTGATATCTTCGTAGACAGACGATTCGGGTTTATATCGGAAGAATCGAATCATCACTATGCGAAGCACGCTTTCTACGTGGGCATCTTGGCATTGGTATGATCGGCATCGAGTTATGTCTACGCATCGATATGCATCCGAGCAAAGGAGAAACACCCGATGATGTCGAACTTCCGTAGAAACGATAGACGAGAAGATCTTGCATTAGTCAATCGGACAACCGCAAACTGACCAGTTTACCTTTCATTATTTAACACACTCTCTCTCTCTCTTTCTATATATATATACTATATTGTAATAATTACATCTTTATAGTGTAGTTTTTTTTTAAGAAATTACATAAAAATTAAAAGAATGCTAAAATGAGAACGTTATAATCTTAAATTTTATGTATTAGGTTGGTGCATATGAAACGTCGGATTTTCCTTACATGTGAACGTTTGTCCTCCATGTTTTCGTTATTCTTTTATTTTTGGCATAACTTCGTTTATAGTCGTACTGTCGACAGCCAAAGTCACATTTCAACAAAACAGATTTTCTCAAAAATGTTTAATTTTTAAATTTATTTTGAATTTTATAAGGATATGAATTCAACCGATATTCGTGTAATTTTTTAATATGAGTATAAACTTGGTAATAATGCTGCAAAATCTGCACGCAACATAAAAAAGGCGTCTGGGAAGAATACTGGTAACGATTGAAAAGTGCATCGTTGGTTTGAGAAACCTCGGTCTTGTAAATGTTTCCTTCAAAACGAACCTCGTCGAAGACCCAAAACGTCCGTGAAAAACGATATTTAGGAACGAATTAAACTTTATCTACAAGGGAACTTCCTAACAGAATGAAAATTAATCATACAACAATATTGCGATACCTTTCTGAAATTGGCAAGGTGAAAAAAATGGAAAAGTGGATACTGCACTAACTTACCAAGCGAAATAAGCTGGATCAATTAAACGTATTCTCATCATTGCTAACCCAATTTTTTCAAATAAATGAAAATATGAAATTTTGTCGCACCTATCTTATTCATCGGATTTTTCGCTAACTAACTTCCATTTTTTTAAACCTTTACAACAATTTTTATATGCTAAACAATCTAAAAATGAAGACAGTCTGAAAAAGTCTATATCAAAGATTATTGATTCTGAAGATCAGAATTTCTTTAAGACCGAAATCTATGCATTATAATCTCGTTGGAAAAATTGAAGCGAATGGAGCATATTTTTATTAAATAAACAGCTTTTAAAAAAAGATATGCAGTTATATATATTCACTTTAAAATCCGACATTTCATACGGACCAACCTAATATTAGGTGCATTGTTACCTTTATACACACGCGCAACATTCGGAAGGGCATATAAACAACATTTAATAAAAGTAATTTGTTAGAGAACAATGTTTCATTTCAACGCTGGATTTCGAAGAAATGTCGTTTTTCTGAATAGTTCGCGTCAATATTTTGTATACTTATAACAAGCAGATTTTAATGATTTTTATATTAAATTAAACTATACTCTTTTTTCTACGCGTAGAATACTTTGTTAAGTTATAAATTTAGCATGTAAAGTTCAGAAAATGTCAGAGAATGCAATGCTGTTAATTGTACGACTTTGCCGTTTCTTTGAAAAGTTTCGGTAAAAATTTTTTATACTAAGAGTTAGTGGATTTTAATGACTCTTATATTAAATTAAAGTAAACTCTTTTTCCTACGTGTAGAATATCTTATCGAGTTATAAATCGATCTGCAAAGGTTTATAAAATGTCAGAGAAAAGTTAGCGGGTCAGGCATTGTTCACATTGCCTGATCGCCAGGCATTGTTAGCATTGCAGTTTTATTCTACGTTTATTATATACAATTATTTGTTTGTTTTTTTTTGTTTTTCCTATCATTTCTTGTGTTCAACTTTTCTTTACCTTTATTTTTAATAAACGAGTGCAATCCGCCGAGAAAATCGAGATTGATCGAAAATAACTGACCTGAAAACTCGAGGAACGTAATCTCTTTTAACAGAAACAAAAATACGAACAAATAAAAAACAATATATATATAAAAATAAAAATAATAATAAAATAAACAACATAACCGAAAGTAAAATCGGAAAATATCTCTTCAATTAATTTTATTATGAAAAAAAAAGAAGGAAAAATACAGAGGAAAAAAATACAGAGGAAAAAGAGAAAAAAAAATATGTTTTCGATCTAAATCCTATTCTCGTAATCGTGCTCGATCGAATGGAATACCCATTCCGGGACGTAAACGATGAAAACGAATGAATTTTTATCTATAAAATACAATCTATCGAAAAAATCGTTGTTCGATTTATCGATACGCGAAAGAGAACGATTGAGAAAAAATAATCGAGAAAGAAATTGAGATCCCTTTTTCTTTTATCTTAATACAAACAAATAGACAAAAAATAAAAAAAAAAGAAGAAGAAGAAATATATAACAAAGATAGTAATATAATATAATATAATAAATAATCAATATAATAAATATATATAAAAAAATATAGGAATATTAACGAATTTTTAATTAAAAAAAAGAAAAAGAAAAAAGAAGTAAATTCGTGTAGGCACAAACGCGAAGACAATTATAATCAACGAATTAAATCCAAACACCATAGGAAAAAGCAAGAAAAAAAAAATCTTCATTTCTTACTATTATCTACTATTACCCCATTGATTTCAAATCAATCCACTAAATAACTTTTTCTATTTTTCGATCAACTATTATTACGATTATTCTCACAACGCACCTGTAATATAAAACAAAATGAATCATCGTAATCACCTGTACAAGAATATATCGAAAGAGAGTCATCGTTCGAGGTATCGATAAGTGAAGAGTAGAAATTGAGAAAAAGAAGAGAAAAGGCCTTGAGGGTGAGACAGGGGGTTGGTGACGGGTGAGAGGGAGGGTGGAAGGGGGAAGGAGGGAGGATCGAGATTTCTCGGTGTCTCGGATCTAGGGGTCCATGTAGGCGTTTCGTTCCGGATTCCACGTGTTCCTCTCTGTTGGTGCTTCGTAAGTCCCCAGAGTTCTCAAGTGACCTCCTCCGCCTTTGGTTTTCTACTTGGGACCACACCATCGGCCGTGTTTCTCCTTCGAGACATAAAAGGTGCGTGCTTTTGTCAGCCGTTCATTTCTATATTGTCCGTAAGGCATCATCATCATCATCATCATCATCATCATCATCATCATCATCATCATCATCATCATCATCTCTTGGTGGTGATTGGTTGTACGAGAAAACATGCTCACCTTCGTGATTTGTCGAGAATAAAGAAAAAAAAAATGCATATACGCGCGTAAGACACGCTTTCGGGTTGTTTTTCGATCGTAGATCCCCATTTATCAATCTTGATCCTGCTTTGGTTTGAACATTTATTTATAAATTATATATATATATATATGTATAGGGTTATTATCTATAATTGTATGTAATTTGATTTCTTTTGTGATTCTTATTTTCATATTTTTGTTTTTCTTTTTGGATTAATACTATGTTATTTCGGTAATTATATTTGTAATTGTTATTTATTTTTTTATGCGATCTTATATGGCTACCTTTATTATGCATACGTTTATGATTAAGTAAGGCGGATGAAAATTCATGCAAACCGATTAGAACGTTATTGTCGTCATAATTTAAATTAATATAAAATGCAATAATGTAAGTGGAGATGGATGAGATCATTTCTAAATATATAAATAAATTGTTAAAGTATAAAACAGTTGAAAAATTTTGTTGTATTGGAAAATTGCAAAAATAACGGACAAAAATTCATTCAAAATCGATTAAAATGTTATTGCGATAAGAAAATAATTTGATCATAATTTAAATTAATATAATATAAAATAATGTAAGTGGAGTAATGCGTGAAATATTTTCTAAATATATATATATATAAATTGTTAAAGTATAAAATCGTCGAAAAATTGATATCGCAAAAGTACGAAAATGGCGAACGAACATTCATGGAAACCAATTAGAACATTATTACGATAAAAGAATAAATTGATGAAATATGTGAAATACAATAATGTAAGTAGAGATGGATGAGATCATTTCTAAATATATATAAATTGTTAAAGCATAAAACCGTTGAAAAATTTTGTTGTATTGGAAAATTGCAAAAATGACGGACGAAAATTCATTCGAACCGATTAAAACGTTATTTGCCATCATAATTAAAATTATATAAAATAAAATAATGTAAGTGGAGATAGATGAGATCATTTCTAAATATATATAAATTGTTAAAGTATAAAATCGTTGAAAAGTTATTACAGCAAAATTGCAAAAATAACGGACAAAAATTCATTCAAAATCGATTAAAATGTTATTGCGATAAGAAAATAATTTGATCATAATTTAAATTAATATAATATAAAATAATGTAAGTGGAGTAATGCGTGAAATATTTTCTAAATATATATATATAAATTGTTAAAGTATAAAATCGTCGAAAAATTGATATCGCAAAAGTATGAAAATGGCGAACGAACATTCATGGAAACGAATTAGAACATTACTGCGATAAAAGAAAAATTTGATGAAATATATGAAATATAATAATGTAAGTGAAGATGGATGAGATCATTTCTAAATATATATAAATTATTAAAATATAAAATCGTTGAAAAATGATTATAATAAAATTGCAAAAATTACGGACAAAAATTCATTCAAATCGGTTAAAATGTTATTGCGATAAGAGAGAATAATTTGATCATAATTTAAATAAATATAAAATAAAATAATGTAAGAGGAGATGGATGAGATCATTTCTAAATATATATAAATTGTAAAAGTATAAAATCGTTGAAAAATTTGGTTGTATTAGAAAATTGCAAAAATGACGGACGAAAATTCATTGGAAGCGATTAGAACGTTATTTTGCCATCATAATTTAAATAAATATAAAATAAAATAATGTAAGTGGAGTAATGCGTGAAATCATTTCTAAATGTTCTAAACTGTTAAAGTATAAAATCGTCGAAAGATTGATATCGCAAAAGTGCAAAGATAGCGGATTCCGAGACGTGCTTTCCTAACTCGATCCGAAAGCATGTGGGGCCGTGTGCTGCTCTGGACGATCGCATTTTCGCTCGACTAATATAACGCGAGATAAAACTCTCAGGGAATCTCGGAAAGTCGAGGAGAATAATCTCAACTTGCCGTGCCGGTGGAAATTGTTAGAACGTTAACTGGATATTATTACGTTAGTTCTGCGTTTTATACGAACCAAGTATTTCTAACGTACGAATAATTTTCTATCTCTATTTCTCTCTCTCTCTCTCTCTCTCTCTCTCTCTCTCTCTCTCTCTATCTTCAAATTCTATTCATTTTACACACCTCGTAGCGTATAACACTGTTGCGATAAATTATTACTCGTTTTTTTCTTTTCTTTTTTTCTATCGTAACAATAATTTTGTCCCATTGCTCACAGATCTTTTGTTAAACGTATTCATTTGTATATTCTTTATGATAGTGGATTAATTATGTGTCAAGAATTTCGAAAGAAAATAGTTTCATTTGCAATATACCAAAATTGTGATATAAAGTTAATCATAGAAATTAATTTGTTCCATTTTTTGTCGCTGTTATAATTAATGGCACATCCTAAACGTATTCTATAACTTTTACTTATGTATTTATGAACACAATTGTTTAAATATCATTTCAATTGTTAGATAAAAAAATATTAAGAAATATTAAAAATTAAATTAATTTATATCGAGTTTATATTTTTACTCCTTCCCCCCTCCATTCCCAAAGAAAAAAATAATATTGAATTTTATATATAACATCTTATTGAACATAACTCGTTCGTATTTATTTTTAAAATTATTTTCCACATATTTAAGTTTAAGAATTTGTATGAATTTACATAAATGAACATTTTGTTTTTCTTACCATAGAAGGCAATTGAAATACTTTTATGATTGATGAAATATAAAATACAATTTTCTGCACTATGATTTCAAAGTTAAAACGTCGAAGAAAAGAAGGCGAACGAATTATTTAAACTAATCAATTACGATTCCGTTTTTTTCCAAAGTGAAATGAACTCGTTGAGAACTTTAATGACTATTTCGATCTATCTATCTCTATCATTTTTTTTGTTTTTCTTTGAAAACGAGCTCAAAAGCTCGAGAATTAATATTTATTTTTCTATCCGTTCCCCCACTCTCAAGTTTTTTCACTCAAAGGGAAGTCAAGTAGCAGTTAAACGATTTCTATATTTCGTTCAAACTTATATCGCATAGACAAAAACATTTTCATTTACGTTTTCTTTGACGATATCCAAACGAAATAAAAAAAAGAAAAAAAGAACAAGAAAATTGATGCGGTAAAATGATTAATAAAGTTGAAAAGAAAAACGTCACGATAAATTTTGTATTTTCTATTTACGATAAGTGAACCGAGGAGAAGAATAAACGATAAGTGAACCGAGGAGAAGAATAAACGATAAGCTTGAAGTGTACTAGAGGCTGGGATCCATTTTTAAACAGTTCGACCATTTTTTTTCTCTCGATTTATTATTTTACCTATCCCGATGGTTTTGTTTATGGAGAACTACTCTTGTCGATTCATTTTTCCTGCCAACTTAACTCCTACACCTACTATCGCGTAATTTTTTTTTTAAACTAAATTATTGTACGAATTTACAAATTAATGTAAATAAACATATTTTATGCGGCACGTAAAACTCGACACAAATATTTTCCATCTTTTCTAAATATATCGTTCCTTTATTTTTTATTAACTTCTTATTATATATTTATTTATTTTATTATTTGTATTAACGTGGATGAGTTGAAAAGTTTTGAGCGTAAAAAAGCAACTTTTATTTAAAAAAAAAAAAAGAAAAACAAAAATCATATAATAAAGTAAGTATTGCCGAACAATAAAATATTTTTTTCTGTGTTAAATTTATAAGCATATATATAAAAAGAAAAAAAAAGGAAATGAAAAATGAACTTTACGATTAGATATTTCTTGAAAATACTCTTTCGGTGTTAAACGTTTTTCGAGATAGCTCGATAGGTATTTACGAATTCCACCAGGAAGCAATTTAATCGAAGTAACGATCGTGCAAAACAACACATGGACCGTAATAACTCGAAATCCTAGAGTCTTGCTAACACTCGAAGAATTTGCTTCGGTGATTTCAACGGAAAGGTGAAGATTAACGTGACGCCTTTAGGGCTATTATCGATTACAACGCGAATCTTCTTCTCCTATAATTTATATATTACTTTCAATACTATAATCAATATTATTTATTCACATTAAATTGATCGATAATTTAATAATAACAAAATCAATCAAATTTATCATAATTCAAATATTTAAATGATGAAATTAAATGTTACTTCGCTCACTTAAAATGTTACTTAAGAAAAATTACAAGCAAAATAGTTTGACCGAAAATAGAAAAACAAAAACAAAATTGTAACCGTGTTATGGGTCGTAAATTTTCAATCCACCCACGTATGTGCTATTTATACAATCATTAAAAAATAATATTGCAATTACGTGATAATTATGATCTAATTAAATATATATATAGATATATAAACGAAGATATAATCGTTTATTCGAGTTATTATAGAAAGCAAGTATACTGTTCAACACATTTACACAAGTATATGGATAAACATCTATACATACATACATACATACATACATACATATAAATATATATATAGGAAGATAAAGAAAATGAAGCAGCATCTAGGATCGGAAGGCACGCACGAGCTCGACGAAACTCGGCTGGTGAATGCAAACGGCAACAATAATAGCAATGCTCTCCCACTGGGAGGAACCAAGAGAGTGCACTTAGAATCGCAGCGGTCGTACTCGAATGTTTTAACAACCCCACGTGCGAAAACGTAGACCAAAGAGAAATAGAAAAAGAGAGGAAAACTACGACGGAGTGGGAGCGGCGACTTGGAGTAAGAAAAAGAGAGAGAGAGAGAGAGAGAGAGAAAGTGTGTATGTATGTTTGTATTTGTGTGTGCGCGAAAGAGTGAAAGAAAAAAAGAGAGAGAGAATTAGAAAGAGGAAGTACGAGGGAATGAAAGAAAGAAAGAGGGAGAAAATAAGAGAAAAAGAGAGTGAGAGAGTGAGTGAGACAGAAGAGAATTGCGAAAAAGTGAAAGAAAGAAAATAAGAGTAAGAGTAGAAAAGAGAGAGAGAGAGAGAGAGAGGGAGGGAGGAAGGAAAAGTGTATGTGAGAGAGACAAAAATTGAGTGAATAAGAAAGAGAGAGAGAGAAAGAATGAGAATGTATACGTGAAGGAAATGATTGAAAGAGTAAAAGAGAAAAAGTATGAGTTTGAAAGAAGGAGAGAAAGAGAGAGGAATTGCGAGGGAGTTAAAGAAAGAAAGAAAGAAAGAAAGAAAGAGAAAGAGGAGGATTGAGTGAATAAAAGAGAGATAGAGAAAGAACGAGAATATATATATGTAAAGGAGAAGATTGGAAGAGTGAGAGAGAAAGAGTATAAGATTGAAAAAGAGAGAGAGAGAGAGAGAGAGAGAGAGAGGGATAGACGACCATGGCCCTCGCAAACTCTTGAGTTTCCTCTTTTTCTCTCTTTTTCCCCTGTTCAATCCAGGCGGTTTAAACTTTAGCTGGGCGATCGCTTACGCTAGTCTTTCTTAACGATGCTTACGTAACGTTACAACGACAGCTAGACAACGCAGAATGAATTTAAAGTCGGTTACGTGTAAATACACTTTACTTTTTTATATATATGGGTGCATAACACTTGCGAGACAGTAAATGTAAGTTAAAACGTTTGACTCGTTCGCGACATTTGCAATACGACTTTTCCACATTGCGTTGGATGATGAGTCACGCGATCTCTTTCTTTCTTTCTCTCATTCTCTCTCTCTCTCTCTCTGTCTCTATCTAAGCGAGTTAGCATTCTCGTTTCTGATTAGAGCCATGATAGGACTAGTCGACGAGAGTAACAAAGTTTTAATCGGATCGTCGGAAATCTGACGTTTGAGGATTTAACGGTGAATTAACGTTTAACACAATTTCGCATTCGTATGCGTAGTATATTGAAATATTCGTCATAATTAAATTCGTTAATGTAAGAAATTAACATACACGAGCACACAAAACATTGAAATTATTTGTCACGTGTAACGTAATAAAATGATATAAATGACTTAAAGTATATATAATTTAGTTTTCGTATAATATATGAAATAATTGAACGTTTTATATATCACGCGACATAATCGGTGTCTTATATATTCGTATCATTCACTTTAAATAATATTCAAGTATAATGAATTAATTAAAACTTAACAAATTATAAAATCATTTGGTTTAAAATTATGTTAAAACGTTTCATTGAATGAAATTCACTGGAATATAAATATGCATTATTTACAATATATTACTATCGTAAATAAGCATATATAAATAGAAATCTCTCGAGAAAGTTTTCATTCATAATTTCAGTGATTCTCAAACATTTTCATTCATTATACAACCAACACCAATTACATAATTATTATGAATAATAATAATGATTACATACTTATATCGCGAAATCAAAGAATTGAAATGTAAGAGTCAGACTGAGACTGAGACAGAGACAGACAGAGAGAAAGAGAGAGAGAGAGAGAGTGAGAAAGGGAAAGGAAGGGAGGGGAAGAAAGAGAGTGATAGAGAATGACAGAGAAGGGTGATTAATTGGATGAAATTCGGCAGCACTTGGAGGTCTAATGGAGAGGTCCTCTTCTCGTTGAGTTTGGTGCATACAAGCGTCATAGATCAATGCAGCTGCACTCATTCGTTCGCGGCTCAACGCGCTGCTGCCGATCTGTCGATCGCACCTGGTGTACAACGCTTACCAATACACACTTCAATTCCAACACTTCCCATATATACATCACACATATATTTGTATATGACGACTTAACATTAATATACACATAAACGTAAACATACTCATATACACGGAAACATACATGAATGCATAATTTCATACAGGTACAAATTATATTCCATTCAAATACACTAGCATACGCATAAACGTACACGTACTAAGTTAAATAAATACATAAACACATACATACGTATATAGATACAAACATATGCATTCAAATACACATGCATAACACCTAAACATCATACACGCGCATCCATAAATACACACGCGCGAATACGCATATATTTATAAACATAAATGCGCCTAGGAGGCACGTTTATGAAACGTAAATATACGGTATATACATTTAAACATATTATACATACAAATATAGATAAAAGTAAAATTACAGATAAACACAAACATACCATAGGGCAGAGACCATATATACGCATGCAATTACACACGCATACGCGTATCTACGTACAACATATCCGTGAATGTACGTGCGTACATCACACACATATAAATATACGTACACACGTTCATATATATATATATATGTATGTACACCTACAAATACAAATATACATAGAGATTCCCATATATACATAGACTTAGTTTCGGCTTCTCTATTTGATGTCCAGGTCCAGCAATACCAGCTTTGCCATTCCTCCTCTCTCTCTCTCTCTCTCTTTCTCTCTCGGAAGATCAAGGAGAAACAGAGAGAGAGAGAGATAGAGAGAGAGAGTAGTGGATAGAAGAGCTGGAGTGAGAGTGTTGGAGGAAGCGAAGAAGAGGTAGGAGGAGATTCATGGGAAGAAGAGGAGGAGGGTGGGTGGGTGACTGTGAGAAGAGGGGGAGAATGAGGGGGGAAGGAGGACCGTTCAGTTGGCTTTCTCGTAGCCGTATAAGGTCGCGAGCAAGCTACGACGACTCACGGTCCTCTCTCGAAAGTGCAGCTTGCACGAAAGCTGATTCGGTCCCTCTTCCCCTGCTCCCCCTTTCCACTCCCTCCCACCTTTCTCCTCCTCCTTTTCCTCCTCCTCCGTCTCCTCTTCCTCTTCCTCTTTCTTCTCCTTCTAACTTTTTTTCTCTTTCTCTTTCTCTTTCTATCTTTTTCTTACGAACGCACGACCGATCGAAATCGTAATTACGAAAGGCCACGAAAAGGTGACCGTCTCTCGCCGTTTAAATACTGAGTACGTATGAAGGTGTATGTGTGTGTGTGTGTATGTGCGCGAGTACGTATGTGTATATGTGTATGCGGACATTGATCAAAAAAGATACTTTCGCGATAATCAACGTCTGGCGACCCTGTCTGGAATTACTTTGCTAGAATGTATTATTTTGTTTCTTTTATATAGATTACTATCTGTTAGATCTATGGCATTTATAAACGTGTTAGAGAGTAATGTCAGACGTGTAGTAATAGATTTTCCTAGCATTTCTTACGAGTTTTCAATTGTACCTACATATAAGTTTTATGGGTACATTTGATAAATGTCAGTTTATATGTACACACACACAACACACACACACACACACACAGAGCCATATATATAATACTAGATGACTCAATAATGTTTAATATAATTTTGATTAGTCATCATGAAGAATGATTTAAAATGGGATTGTTCAATTTTACGAAGGAAATTGTTTTCTCATGATCTGGGAATAATATGACGAAGCGAGAACAGTTTTGAAGGATCCTACTCTTGCGTACTCTTATGTATATAATAAGTCTAACTGAATGTCTGTGTGTACGTGTGCATGCGTATGCATGTGTGTATTGGTAGAAAATGAAGGAGTAAAGGTCTCGGTGCTCTCGTAGGATTTTCTATTCTTACCCGGACGAATGTGCGAACGCGAGCGACAACTTCGCCAAGATTAGAACTAACTATACTTACTTTTATTTCGTTACTCGCGTTTCGAACATCTAACTCCCTTCGCCTTCTCTTTCCTCCTTCCCTCCTCCGTCTCCTCCCTCCCCCTCCTTTTTTATCTCTTTTCATTTCTTTTCGACTTCGTCTAATATTTTTTCTTTTTTCTTTTTTTTTTCAAATATAAAAAAATCGTTGGAATAAAATATTGCAAAACGATTACTTATTAGAAATTAAATCGTCCAATGCGATGTGTAAAATATATATATAAAAAAAAAGAAATATTTAATAAAATATAGAAGCTTTTCAAATACGTGCTTTCTTGATTTTATCGAAAATAATGTTATTTTTTTTTCTTTTTTTTTTTTAAATTATATTTAATCGTTTTAATGGAATTCTACGACAAAACGGAGTCGAAAATCGATAAGGAATTTAAAAAAAAAGTAATTAACAAATCATGCTTACAGTGATTTTAAGATCTAACGTAAAATATTTTAATTTTAAGAAAAATTTAAAAAGAAAAAGTTAAATTTGTGAAATAATCTTATCAACTTTATGCCCTCCTCTAACTGTATTATTATTTTTATTCTACCAAAATTAGTTTAATCGTTATTCTACCAATTAGTTTAATCGTTAATTAATATCTATTATAAAAAAACATATAGATAAAAAAACATTTTCTATATTACCAATTCTTTCACGTACTATGTATCATTTTCCTTCAATATCTATCTCTTATATCAAACAATTATTTTGTATTTTCTTTATACTTTTCCAACATACTTCACAAACTATTTCCTCCTTTTTTTCTTTTCTGGTAACATTTTCTTCGTAACTTCCGTGTCACGAATTTTCCACGTTCGTTAATCCCTCGTAAGTTTCTCCTATGTGATCAACATTTTCGGAGTATATTTTACTTTCTCTTTTTGTCTTTCTTTCATTCATCCCTCTCCTCTCTCTCTCTCTCTCTCTCTCTCTCTCTCTCTCTCTCTCCCTCTCTCTTATGTTAATCCCAGAAGTTCGCAAATCTTTTCCCGTTCGTTACCGTATTCTAACGCAGTGAGAGACTGGAGCACCCTGTATATACCTTTGCACACGTGTGTGTGTGTGTGTGTGTGTGTGTGTGTGTGTGTGCGTGCGTGCGCGCGCGCGCGCGCAATATGCATATGCGTGCGTGTAAGTGTGTACAATATTCCAAGCACGAATTTAAAGCTCGCTTGCACGTTACCCTTCTCTCTTTTCGTTCGTTTCATTACCATGTTCTGTTTTACCCCCACCCCTACTACTCTCACCCCCTACCCCTAACCCACTCCACCACCACCTCCACTTCCTTCTCTCTCTCTCTTTCTTTTTACCTCATATTACATATACCAACATATCCTAGTCCAGCCTTTTTTTATATTCAAGCAATCCTGACGCACATGGCCGAACTAGGAAATCCTACAAAATCTACACCCCCAATTCGAGTTTTGCGATTTTCTCGGCTAGTCTGTTAACCAACGAGAGAGAAAGAGAGAGAGAGAAATTCAACAAACTTCGTACAAGGGGACCCAGAACAGGATCGAGGGAAAGAGGAGATAAAATCTAAAGTTAGTATAAAAAAAAAAACAAAAAAAAGAATAAAAATAGGAGATAAGAAAACGGTCAAGAGAAGATAGAATAAATTATAAAAGAAAAGCAAAATAAAAAAGGGGAAAATCAAAGGATAGAAAGAAGAAAAGAACGGGGATGAAGTGGAGGAAAGACAAAAACTTAAAAGTGAGGTGAGGGGAGGGAAACTTTCGAGTAAAGCGAAAGCTTTGCACGTTTTGAGAAGATTCCCATGGAAAAAGTAACGCTTTCTCTTTCTCTTTCTCTTTCTCTTTCTCTTTTTCTCTTTTTCTTTCTCTATCTCTATCTTTTGTCTTTTTGTCTCAAATATAAATATGCGAGAGCTTGTATAAAACGTTGAAACAAAAGTATTGGCTTATTACGAGACTAAATTTTTCCCTATAAAATTGTTACGCTTGGTAAAATTTGTTCAATGTACACGCGATACGTTATTTAATTTTTATTTGATTTCTTTTTACGGTACCGAACAAAAGTTATTTACACAGATTACGTTTTCCTATAACAGATATTGGGTTGTTAAATCTGTTAAAAGTACTTTACCCCATTATTTAATTTCTTTCTTTTTTTTTTGTTTTTTTTTTTTTTCGTTAAATATAATTCTCGAGCTTATAATTTAAAATATATTTGCACGTTGAGATTTCTAATAAAAATAACGTAATTAAATAGCTTTCAAATGGTATTCAATGTTTTTAATCGAAAGAGAAGGCTTTTATGAATATCATTTAATTTAATGAAGTAATTGTAAAAGTAATATTTTAATTTAATCTCAATGGGGCTTACGATTCTCCGGAGATATAATTTTAGATAACAACAAATCGTACTTTTTACAAATTTACATTGAAAATTATTCCGTTTCCGTTTACAATTGTTTAACAACATAATCTTCAAATCCACATCGCATTTTTAAATTGCAAAATTGTACAAAAATAAAAATAAAAATTATCACTAACAGAAAATAATATTAAACAAATTTAGATTTATTCCAATATTTGTGTATTATTTTCTCGACAACTGTACACATTATATCTAAGTGAAAAAAAAATCTATTAAAAAAAGAAAAAAATAATAATAATTGCGAGAACAAAAATTCATTCATGGGAATAAAAGAGAAGAAGAAAAAAATGTCATCGGTTGTTCTATAGTTACAATCGCAAGTTCCTTTCCTTTATTCCTATCGTTGATTCTCTCTTTATATATCCATATTATTTTCGAGCCAGTTATCCCACAAGACTTTGCTTCTCAATTTTCGATGAAAAGCACGAAAGTGGAGTGTCAAGTGGATCGTTTCTATACTTTCTTGCTCCTTCGATTTCCCCCATGGCTCTTGTCCAAATGCGTAGTCAAGATATAGTTCGCGGACCGAGTCTCTTCTTCTATTCTTTGACTTTTTCTTTTTCTTTTTCTTTTATCAAAAATCGATGGAGAAGAAAATCGAGATACGAAATGGAATTATGTTACTTTTCAAAAGGACCATCATTTTTCTTGCTCTTTTTCCTTGATATTTTCATGATATTATTTTCACGAATATATTTTCATACATTCAAAATTCTAATAAACGCGCGCGTTCCTTTATATCGAAAAAACAATCTGTTTTTTTTTGTGTTTTTTTCTAATTTATTATTCTTGTTTGTAAACCCGTAAAAATATTATTTCAACGTAAACACACCTTTTTGTCTAACTAATCGCGGCTCTTTTTTTTCTTTTTTCCGTTAAAAATATGGCGGAGAATAATAAAATCGGAATGATACTGCGTGTAGCGAATTGTTTTTATCTTTTCAAAATGATTCAAACCTTTCGTGATTATTTTCGTACATTAAAAAAAAATAACTAACTCGCGAGTTCGTTCTCAACGCCGAATGAAATTAATTATTATTTTCTTCGAAAATCCCGTTGTTCGTATTTTTAAAACCACAAATATTATTTCACTAACCAAAGTATTGTACCTTTCGTAACAACGTATTTTAATAACTATTTCTGAACAAAAAACATTTTTCTTCTTTCTCTACTTAAAAAAAAAAAAAAATTCTTCCTTTCTTTCGTAATAACGAAAAATACAATACATTTCTTTTAATTTTCTTTTGTCTTACTTCACATTTTTCCCTTCCGCAAACGCAAGACACGACTTCGTTGTTACTCGCCGTTAACAAAATTATTTCATAACAATTTTTTTTTTTAACGAATATTCATTCCTTTATCTTGTTTACACGAATTAAAATATATTTTACGCATAGAAGACCCCTTCCTATATTACCGTAAAATTAAAAGAAAATTGTCTTTCAACGACGTACACCCCCCCACCGCCCGCCGCACCTTATTTCGAATAATAATTTTTTTTTCCAAAACAAAAATTCTCTTCTCCCGTTCCGACGAAAAATTACAATTTATTTTTTTTTACCTCACGTCTCATTATAACCGTAAATTCATTTCTCTCTCTCTCTCTCTTTCTCTCTTGTATTTTTTAAAATTTCAAAACTCGTTATTACCGTCCAGAAAAAAAGAGAAAAAAGAAAAGAAAATACTAAATGAAAAAAAATTGGATCAAAATTTTCGCCAACGTTAACGAAAACATCCTCCTCCTTCTCCTCCTCCACGATGTTATCGAAATAAATATCAAAAAGATTAAAATCAAATAAAGTGAAAAGAAAACAAAATTAAATGAAGTATCGGAGCATGAATAAGTTCTACGAGATTTGCTATCGTGATCTCCATTTGTATTCGACCCACCCCTTCCCCTTTCCCCTTCCCTTGCAATCCCATATTCTTCCCTTTACATTCTTATTCACAGTAAGACCGTTCAAAGTGTATATATGTATTGTGGGGTGGGGGAAGGGGAGGAAGGATTTTATCGAAAAGTCAAATCCGACGTTTCTCTTATGGTTTTTCGTAAAGATAAAAAGACAGATCATGTTCGTGTGATATCTTTCTACGTGTTGTTCCGTTTCCTTTCAGTGAGCTTGCATTTATCGTTCTATCGAAAAACAGGTACTACTATTCTTGGTAAGAAGAAAGATACAGATGTGGGTTCTAATTTAATTTCCCCCCAACATCCGGTTATGGACATTTTTTTTTTATAGCATACACAGTAATATTTCTTAAACTTTTTCATTTGGTGACCCCCTTTTTTACCTCCAATAAATATTTTCGCAATTCTGAATGTATACTCTTATAATATCTTCTTTTTTATTATAGTAATCTCACAGACATATACGTATAGTGCTGCAAAACTGAGTGTTTTTTTTCTTTTCTTTTTTTAATTCATTTTTGATCGTTACGCGTATGAACATTTTTTAACTTTCATCAAATTTCTAGTATCCTCAGATTTAATTACGCGATGGTTATCAGGGTTTTGGGTTATCAGGATTGGACGTTTGGAGAAACCTTGGTGTATAGGATTAGCCAAAAATTATCATAGATAAAATCTGACTATTTTATTATGAATATATATATATATTAGTTTTAAATTATAAAACTAAGGTAGGAAAACGTTCGGTGCACTTTGTGTACGTCGGATGACTCATTTAAAGTGTTACGAACAATTATTGGAGAAATTATTATTCTCTTTTTTTTTTTTAAATTTATTTTCTTAATCGTAAAAATATTTGCAATGAAATTATTTATAATTGTGTTATTCGAACTTAGAATGCTGATTTGATTTTAAAATAATTGATTTGTAAGATTTTCTATGGACCATTCGATACGTGTGAAGGGAGCGTGTGAAATGGTAATATGTTAAAAAAGAAAACAAAATAGAAAATAAATAGAAAACGTAAACTAACCTCTTAATGAATCAGCAGTCGTGGCAAGAAGTCCCTGAAGACTCCTGCTGTGATGATGAATCAAATCGTCAAAATCCCTTCCGGCTTTCTGTCTCAAATGATCCTCGACTTCGTGTCCACAGCATGAGGCATCACATATCGCTATGAAAGAAAAAAAGGGAAAAAATAGAAAAAGGATATATTAAAAGTCTTATTTATGTTTTTTGTATTCTTATACTTTCCACGTATATAAACGAACACGTATTTTGTATATTACTGGTTTTACGTTTGTTTAAGGATTTTTCTTTCTGTTTTTTTTTTTTAAATATATTTAAAAATTTCTTATGATAAATGATATACAGAAAAGAAATACGATCGGTAAGAAAGAAAGAAAGAAAAATGTTTCCACTTGAAAAGCACGAAAAAATTCGGATAGGTTTTTGCTCGATTTCGCACTTAGGAGAAGCACTTAACCACTCAATTTCTTAAATTTCTAACTTTACTTTATATCTTACTGATTTTTATTTTTAAATAAAAACAACAAAAAATAGTATGACAAAGATATTTAAATTATTGACGACAGAATACAAAATTGATCAAAAATTTGTGTAAGTGGATAAAACGTTCCAAGATTATTGTATTAATCCATTATTCCTTTCCCAAACTTATTGCACTAATATTTTTTATCAAATATATAACAATAAACCTTTGTTTATAAAATTACACATCTAATTACGTATCTAAAAGTATCTTTCATAAAAAATATTTATGTTTTAAAATAACCTTACAATGTTTAACCCATCTTGTATAATTCATTAAAAAATACATACAAAATAAATAAGTTAAGTAAAAATTCGAATAAATTTCTTGTTACATATTCTTCGAAGTGTCGCATGTAAAATGACAAATTTAATTATAAATCTGAACGCTTTTTTTACTCTAATACGATAAATTTTTTAAAAAACCTAAAAACTTTTGGCCCATATTACAAAATTCGACAAAAAATAAAATGCAAATTGTATTAAATTGTTTGTAACATATTCATCGTAATATTATAATACATACATATATATTGTTAACAGAAAAGAATATCTAATTGCGAACGTTTATGGTTATCGATACAACCGCAGATCTTTAACCAACGTTCTCGGAAAAAAGATCAATTTTTCTCAAATACAACTTAGGAACACGGTGTATCGAGTTATTCATGTTGGTTGCGCGGTTGCAAACAGATACCTTCCCCTCTATCGTTACTGTTAATCCGATTCTATCTTGAACAAATCGATTAGATTCATAATATAATAATAATAATAATAATAATAATAATAAAACTATAAAAAGATTAAAAAAAACAAAAGGAAGCAAATCTAAAAATATTATCTTTTATCTCTTATCTCCAATGGATACAACCAATAGATATAATAAATTTTTAACGAACAAATATCTACATTTTTATAACATTGATGTTTTCATTCGGAAAATCATTTGATTTTTTCATGTGGAAGGAAAAAAAATAGGAAAAATGAAATAAAAAGAAATCGACGAAAAAAATAAATACGATAAAAAAAATCGTGGAAGGAAAGAAAGAAAATCAATAAATTGTCACGAGTGATAGTTATCGAAGAGATTATTGTGTATTAGAACAGCCATATTTAACCTGCGGCTCCAAAGAACGGGCCCCCAGTAAATGGGAGGGGGGAATGTATTTATCTTTTTTTTTTCAGTAACCACAATTGGCTTACAGCCGCAAATGACTCCTACCCCCACAACTCCGCCGCCCCGTTTTCAAGAATCCGATCGTTCTTATGAAAAATACAAAAGATCATATTAAGGAGGGAAATACGTGTAAAACGATGTTTTCATTATGATTTTCATGAATTTTTTTAACGCATTAAAAAATTATATTATTTATTAATATTATAAGGTCATTTTACACATATACTTAAGAACATATTCCGAAATTTTTAAAGATTGATCTCGAAAACTAGCGGAGATATCAGCTTTCACGCATTTTAGGTTTCTATCCGACTGAGCAGTTTGTGTACATCTTGGAAGCCACAATTTTTATCAGAAATCAATTACACAGAAAAATTATTTTTTTTATATGTGTATCTTCTATTTGAACCTCATTTTCCTAGAAAAAATGAAAATTTGTATTTTCTAGAGAGGTATGAACATAAAGCATGATTTTTTACTATTTTTTCATATATTGTTCATTATAAAAAAAATACTTTAAACAAAGATATCGCTTATGATTCAGGTTAAAATAGAGCGTAATTACATAAAGAAACTATATTCCAAATTTCAAAATGATTGGTTAAAAGCTTTGTAAGCTAGAGTGTACACAAATCCGAAAAAAGTCGTTTTGAGAAAAGCGCGTTTGAAAAAAGCTCGACCGTTCCGTATTACATGCCACGCGTTCCGACACTTGAACGACGGGCGCTCACTTAATCGTTTATAACTTTTGAACGACTTGGATTTTTGACTTGAAATTTTATGACTATATTTTTTAATAATTTTACAAGCGATTTATAAAAAAGAAATTAAATTTTTTGAAGCCTCTACACCCCTTAATATTTGAATACTTAATACACCTATTGGTTTTTATCCCTAATGCGATTTTTTGCAATTAATCATCGATTTTAGGTTTTACTCACACAACTATCTTAGCTTTGCAGACATTGTTATTTGTATACTTATTTCTATAAATATCCATCAAATTGACGGGGTAAAAAAATCATTCGTATTTTGAAATATATCAAATGTTGCAATTGATTCGACGTTGATTTTTTTCTAAACAAATATAATATTTATTTACAAAGTAATTACAAATCTGTTATTATTATTCAAAATAGCATCGATCGATAAAAACAAAATAAAGAAAACTTATTGACAAATAATAGAAATGATTTGAATCATTTTCTGCATGAAACCCGATTAACGTCAAATTAACACACGAATTCCTGATATAACGAAACCTAATATTAAAATATTTGATTTGACCAAAACCAATGTACGTAGAAAAAGGTTGAGAACCCTTGTATTAGAACAACCAAGTCGTGTTTTAACAACCGCAAAGAACTTTATTCGACGACGAAAATTTCATTAATCCGAGTCGTAAATCAAATTCCTCTCGAGGGATGCACGCGAGTCTTTTATCTTCTTTTTATTCTTCTTCATCTATTCTTCTTCTTCTTCTTCTTCTTCTTCTTCTTCTTCTTCTTCCTCTTCTTGTTCTTCTTGTTCTTCATGTCTGGTAAGTTCACGAGTGAACGAACGAACTAACGAGGAACTGAACAATTAAATTCCTCGCGTCTCGATTAGAAGACAAAATTATCGCGGAACGATTCATCCAATCGAGAATGTACGTATGTGTACGTGCACGTATGTATGTATAGGTAGTAACTAATACTTGAATAGAGAAAGAGGGAGATAACATACTCCATTTCCATCTAAACGTTCGTCTCGTATCACTGCGCCATTTTCTTTTGTGCCATTATATTCCGAGTCATTTCTTTGAAAAATTAATACCAAGAATACTCAAACTGAACATTTAAAAGAATTGAAGAAACCTATTCTTTTTCTCTTTTTTTCTTTTTCTTTTCTAATATCAGACTCTTTGAGAAAAGACAAAGTTAGATCAAAGAAAAATTTGATAAAAAATATAATAATATTGAATGGAAAATTTATATATAGCAATTTTACAAGACTGTCTCTTAATTTTTTTTTTAATATCAAAAAGTAAATTAATGTATGAAGCCTCGAAATAATGGTAATAATTATTATTTAATATTGAAACTACCAATTAATTGTATATTTAAAAATATTCCTATATAATTTTTACAATTATATAATGTAGATGATAATTGAATAATTTCAAATATAAAAAATAAATGTAAAAATCATCATATAATTTAGGATTTATCTAAGATTTCTAGGCCCATCTTATGTAAAATAAATTTGAACGTAGAATACTTTGAAATACTGTAACTAATCTAAATTCTTTAATAATATAAAAATTTTAAATATAAAATTAGTACAAAAATATAATAACAATATGTAATAATATTGAATACAGAATTCTTAAAAACATTCCAAATTAAATGTAAAAATCATCTTAGAACTTAGAATTTATCTAAGATTTCTAGACCCATCCTAGGTAAAATAAACTTAAACATAGAATACTTTGAAATACTATAATTAATCTAAATTCTTTAAGAAAAGAAAAAGATTGTTAAAAGAGAAGGTATATATATACAAAAGTTTACTTTATATATATAAAGATTTCATAAAGAAACACATCCTTAGTGAACAGATACGTTTCGTCTTTCTAATTGTCGTATCTATTCTCGTCTTGTCTCTCATTTATAAGAGAAACGAATAAATACTTTTTTTTTCTTCTTCCTCCTCATCCTCCTCCTCCTCCTCCTCCTCCTCATCATCATCATCATCTTCTTCTTCTTCTTCTTCTATCCACTTTTCGTTGTCTTATTTGTCTTGTTCTATTCCACTTGGCAAACGTTATTGTAATTAATTAGCAGTCAGGAAAGGCAGCTGTTTGTCGATCGGCAGTCCTTATCCTCTTTTTTTTTTTTTATCTCCCAATTATAACAACACACGCAAAAGTTGCACAGAGAAGGGAAGAAAGAGAGAAAGAGAAAGAGAAAGAGATTTATAGAAAGAGAAGGAAAGATGGCTACTTGGTCGTCTTGTGCAATTACAGGAGGACGATTGCCCGATAAAATACGTTAGACCGACATCTACGTTGAGAGAGGGTCATGGACGAACAAATAAAATGAGGCTAACGGGTATCCTCTAGAGAGGGTCCTACTGGTTCCTCTTAACAATTCTCTTTCTTTTTCTTTTTATTTTTATTTTTATTTCTGTCTTTTTTTCTCTCATTCTGTGTTACTCTATTTTTTTTATCGAATTTATCTATATAGCTATCTATCTATCTATATATACACCTAATGAAAGTATCATGTGTATATATATATATATATATATATGGGTTTATAAGTACGTAAAAGGGTGGATCATAAACTCTAAAATCATTCTTTTTCTTTTTCTTTTTTTTTTTCATCTTTTCTTGTATTTTTTCAATATTGTATTTATACATATAACCATTTGTACATTTATGTAGATGTATACCTAAGTAAGTAACTATATAAAAATGTACTGGGTTAACTATAAGTTTCTGTGTAATCTAATAGTTCTAACTAATTGTAAGATAATTTTGTACCCATCTATTCTTCTATTTTACTAATATTTTATTTAACTATATAACTATTTACTTATGTATATATTTAAATACATATATAGAACATATAATATACATAAATAACATATATAATATATACATATGTATACATTATAATACATATATAGAAATGTACTGAAATGGGTCATAAGTTCTTACATTCTTTTTTTAAAATGTCTAGATATTTTTACAGAATGGGTCATAAGTTTCTATGTGGAGTAAAGAATTCTAAAATAATTTATAAATATCACTTCCTCTATTTTTTCCAATATCGAATTTGCCAATACACCTATCCTATATACATCATTTTCATAAGTATATAATACATATGTACAAAAATAAACCATAAGCTTTTACGTAAGTTACAAATTCTAAGATAATAAAAAAAAAATCGATTATACTTTTTATCGAGACTCTTTTTTTTCTTACCCCTTATTTTATATGTAAACCGTACTTTTTTATCGGATCATGATCAATACTTTTGGATTACCGGATCACAAAAAAAAGAAGTCCGATCGACGAACCATTTGATATTTATTGAAAATGAAAAAAGGCTTTATAGATCCGCGTGGAAAAAAGAAAACTGTGGAAATGAATTTAAGAAGAAAAAAAAAAATAAAAAGAAACGAGACTCATGAATATATTTCCAAGAAGAAGGAATATAAATAAAGATGGCTCTCGAGGGTGCTAGAGAACGCGTAAATTTGTTCGAGTGCCCTCCTATCACCCGCCCCTCCCCCCTTTCCTTCTTACCTACGTCCATTTTTTTTCTTAACTGTTTCTCTCTTCTTTTTTTTTTTTTTTTTCATTTTATACGTATATATCGAACTCCCTTCGATCAAAAAATTATACAGGATGGGGGATCGAAATTATTATTTGACTGAACCATAAGTTCTTAGGTTACTTTCACAAGTTTATTACTTCTTTTTTTTTTTTTAAATTATTTTTCGAGATCGTTTAAAGCTCTCATTCAAGCTCACAATTGTACGAGCTTGTCTTTTAATATCGGAAGAAAAAGAAAAAAAAAGAAAAAAAAAAACGAAGCCTCGAAAAAGAATAATAATTAATTACATTGAATATTTAAATTTAAATATTCGCACATCACTTACAATGAAACTTAAATGATAATAAACATGTCATCGGACTCGAATAATAAATAAAACAATTTCTAGATAAAAAAAAAAGAAAGGAATAAATTATATATTAAAAAATAAAAATAGAAAGAGAGAAAGAGAGAGAGAGAGTATTTGAATAATTACAAATTGAATGGTTAAAATTATCCTAGAACATTTGTGCTTGTTTAATTGTCTTTAGTTAGAACCCACCCAGCATAAAATAAACTTGAATGTGGAACACGGAAGTGTATCAACAACATTCCTATGACTGAATATTATTCCAGGGACGACGTTATTTCGATCGGTAAAACTTTCGATGGTATTTGCTGACTTTGATGTGTGCACATAGTGTTATACATGTGTGTGTTTTGTATGTGTGTCACGTGAGAAGAAATAGTAGAAACGGTAGCGGTAGCAGCAGCAGCAGCAGCAAGGCGCGGTGTTCCTTCAATTCAATTCCATTTAATATCACTTAAACGTTTATCGTGTAACAATCGTCGAAAGACCATGGTGCCCACGATAGTAGTAGCGACAATATAAATTAGAACCCACAATTGTACACTTAAGAACGCTTTTGCTAATGTCATTTCCTTCTTGTCTTTCTCTATCTCTTTCTATTTCTAACGATACTTTACCCCTTCTACTCTATTTCTCTATCTCATCATTTTGTCTATTTCGTTTCGTTCGATAATTATTCTTTCCTCTTTTTTTTTTTTCAATTTTATAATTTTTTCTAGTTTTACTATTTCGTAGGACCATTAAACTTCTCTACCGTTAAACGATACCATATAAATAATAATTCATTGAAAAAATTAGTGTTTCTTGCTAAAAATGTTGTTTAGATGTTGTTTGGTTAGTTAATGACTTTATGTAAAAAAAGAAAAAAAAAGAAAGAAAAAAAGAAATTAAAAAGAATTAATATACAACTGTTTTATTAAAGTATATTATGTTTGATAAATGTAGGTAATTAGTGTCGAGTGTAAATACCGTGGGTGTCCAAAAACAATCAACAATTTGTAGACTTTTGAATACGTTTAATTTGATAAAATATTAGCCTAAGAAAGTCTCTCTCGGATAATGAGTGATTCATTTTTAAAATATAACTTTTTATTTTAACGATACAATTAAGATATTAGCCTAAGGAAATATAAAAAAAAAAAGAAAAAAAGGAAACTGTAACTAATTTATTAAATTAAGATTCGTAAATTTTGTAATTAAAATCAATATTAGCGTGAAGAATGTTTAAAAAGTTTGCAATCAATTTGTAAGATCGATTAACAAATTTAAACCCATCAAACAACTTTTGGTTAATCAAATATTTTTTCAAGGACAACATAAAAAAAAAAGAAAAATGAAAAATCAAAGGAAAAAGTTAATACATGTGATGATGATGATGATGATGATGATGATGATGATGATGATATTATAATAAGAAGAAAAAAAGGAAGAAGAAGAGGTGGAGATAAAGAAGAAGAAGAAGGAAGAGGAAAGGGTTGAAAACACTTATCGATAAGGTGTCCTCTTATCGGACACCATCGTCGAGACATAAAGTACATACATACTATACGTATATAAATAAATACATACATAATACATATACAAACATATAGATCCATATAGATCTATATAGATCTGCGAATACGCCTGATGCATTTTTAAATCGTCATCTTTTTATCGACAACACTTTCGTAAATATTAAATCGATTGAGTAAACAGGATGAAAAGTAGGTATAGATATATCGGTTACATGAGAAAGAAAAAGATATATAGATATATACGGGATGATGCATTTAAAACAAACCACTTGGATTAACTCGATTGAAATTCGTCGAACATTATCTCATGTTAATAATTTTTCTTTTTTTTTTCTTCTTTTTTTTTCTTTTTTTTGTAAGCGTACGTGTAAAAAATATACGAAGGTAGTAAACTATATTTTTATATATATATAAATTTATTGTAAGATATATTTATTTATATATATTTATATATATATACAATTGGATATTTAGTAACGTTATCTATATGTAAAAATTAAATTAATATGCAATTATATCATTGAAGTATACGTTTTGTACATATAAAGATAATTAATTATTAAAGTGTCGCGTGTAAACGTTTTTAGGTGGGCCAACAATCTTTAGGCTTATAATTTTTTAATTAAAACAAAAAATTAACATTAAATATATATCGAAAAAATTGTAATTAAATTTTAATATTTAACTGTTGATAATTGAACAACGTGAAACGAGAAAAATTAACCCCGGAAAACTATAATTAATTGTTTAAATTTATTTAAAAATTAAATACGTTACATACAGTACATACGTTTGTTTTCTATAACCAATAGAAATCTAAGTTATTCCGGTGTTATCCTGTTTTTGATGTCTCACCCGTTATGTAGATAAAGAGAAACATTTTGATCAAATTACGAACTCCTAGGAAAGTAGTACAAGTTGAAAGAAAATAAAAACCATTTTCAGTATAAATAAACTGATAGCAAAGTAAGAGATGTAATATTCATTAAAAAATAAACTATAATAATCTCGTATACAAAAAAAAGGAAAAAGAAAAAGAAAATATTCTATGCTTTTCATTCGTTTTAAACTTTTTGCGACATCATTAATTCGAGTATTCGATTATTCCTCTCCCCCTCTTTGATCTCACGAATAAAAGTACCATTGAAATTATCAATAAAATGACGAAGTTAAAAGGATGAAGATATCAAAAAATAAACTATTATACGACGATCGAATAGAAAGAAAGAAAATACGAAACGAAACGAAACGAAAAATACAAAAAAAGATATTCAATTTTCACATAAATTCTCAAATTTGATTGTCATCGTCAACGTCGAGTTGGGACTCGATTATCGCGACTTTTATTTATTTATTTCTTCTTTTTATTTTCTTTTTTCTTCTTTTTATATATCTCAACGTCAACGAATGATCGATAAATAAAATCGAAAAAGAAAAAAATGAGAGAAAATTTGCGATAGGAATATCGCATTTTATTCCGATGATACGAGAGAATGAATGGCTGTTGCTGACACCGTTTCGAAGCATACCAACATAACGGACAGAAAAAAGGGGGAAAAAGAATAAGGTATAGGTGTGTATGTATATATATATATATATAATAGGAATAAAAATAAAAATAAAAATAAAAAAAAACAAATAAGAAAATGGGCAAGACGCAACATCGATCGTTTTACGTTTTAGGTTTTAAATTTTACGATGCATCTTGGGTATGAGCTGAGAAAACCTTCACGACTTCGAAGGTCTCGTTCTTACGATGAACCTTTTACCTTTTTCTTCCTCTTCCTCTTCCTCTTTCTCTTCTTCTTCTTCTTCTTCTTATTATTATTATTATTATTATTGTTATTATTATTTGTCTTCATCTACCGTTCCTTTTTCTTGACCAATATTTTGTTGTCATTGTTGTTGGTTTTTTATTATTATTATTATTATTTTTACTTTCTTCTTTTTACTTTATGAACTTTACAAAGCATCTTTCTCATTCTCTCGTCGATGAAATTACTATACCGCCCCGAGTTATACCTCAGCACCGTATCGCATTGGTTCGTTAAGCCACATTCGCCAATCGAGATAACGTTATTGGAAAAGATATATCGTTAATGCGATTCGATAACGTTTATTTCATTGGCAATTTTAAAAACGATCTTAAGTCATGCAAATGTTTCTTAATGACCCCAAGGAGAACCTTAATAATTAATTGTATTATTGTTCCAATAATCTCTTAAGTATTACATATACAAATGCATATCAAAAGAGTTATTCTATCTAATATTAAACTTTGTAATTTTTTGATAAAGAAACAATGAATTATCTGAATCATGAAAAATATTGTTTCTTCCTTCTATTCTTAATTCAATTCTAAGTTTGATAATTATTATCATTTTCATTATCATCTGACTCTTTTATACGCGCGCGTACAAATTAAATGAAATAATAAAATTAATTATTTTTATTAAATTATATAAATGAGAAAAGAAAAAAAAAAAGAATTAAATCACACGTTAGTAGAGGATAAATCATTAAAATCAAATTAAATAAAAACAAAACAAAATAAAACCAAAATAAAATTACCTTACAATTAGACAGTGAACATAAATATTTGTATAATAATAATAATAATAAAAGAGAAAATAAAATTGAAAGAAATTGTAAAAAAAAAAAAAAGAATTAAATCACACGTTAGTAGAGGATAAATCATTAAAATCAAATTAAATAAAAACAAAACAAAATAAAACCAAAATAAAATTACCTTACAATTAGACACTGAACATAAATATTTGTATAATAATAATAATAATAATAATAATAATAATAATAATAATAATAATAATAATATATATAATAATAATAATAATAATAATAATAATAATAATAATAATAATAATAATAAAAGAGAAGAAAAATTGAAAGAAATTATAAAAAAAAAAATAAAAACTTACGATAGAATCGTAACACATTCCAATATAATTGTAAAAAAAAAAAAAAAAAAAAAAATATTGTATCCATCTAATGAATTTAGTCGATGATAATTATAGTGGGAGACATCATTATCATCATCATTATCATCATCCAATGGCGTTGCATCGCAATAAACTTCCTTAGACATGATGTGGTAACATAATCGAATAGTGCATTTGGTGTATGCATTATACGTTAGGATTACATAATCGTTGCATAGTACGCGGCTCCGTTAGGTGCGATCTAGGTCTCTTAATGCCGGGAAGAGTTTATAAAGCCGGAAGCTACATCAGCGACCCTTCGTTCTTGATTCGACGAGTGGGTTGGCTATTCGTGCAAACTGGGTTAGGGCACAATCATCCGGATGTCTTTTAATGCGTTTCTTTAGTCAAGATTAAGTAAGACGAACTAACCAATCGATTTCATTTTTACATCTTCGATATAAAATCTCATGGAAATTTATTTAAAAAAGGAAGAAGAAGAAGAAGAAGAAGAAGTTTGTGAAGAAGAAGAAGAATTGTGCCCATAATTATGAAAGTGGTCTAATTGTAAGTAAAAATTAAAAAAAAAAATGAGTTTATTAGTTATTTCACACCACATTATTTGAAACTAAATGAATTCAATGTAATTTGCACGATATTGTCAAAAATGAACCGTTAGATAGTGTTTGTTATTTCAATATTATATAGAATTCATTTAATGTTCAAATGTAATCCTTTAAATATCTCGAAACAAGAAATATATGACTTAGATCACTTTCATATATATGGGCACAATTTACACATTTGTTAAGAATTTATTCGAATGAATATTACATTTTGGATTTTTTTTCTTTTGTCGATGATAACAAAGTTAGATCAAAAATCATAAACATTATTTTTGTCGTTAGGATTTATCGACTGATTTCATTTATAAACGAATGTCAAACGTGGAACTAAAGTTTATAGATAATTTTAACTAGGAATAATAATTTTGCAATAGTCATTATAATTGAAAATTTATTTAAAAAAAAAATGCGACGTTTCAAACTTTATTAAAATATATTATTACGAATTAAATTCTAATTTCTTAGACTCGTAACGCCCTTGTGTGTGTGTGTGTACGCGTATAACTTATAAATAATTCCTTTTTGTTTGTTATTAAAATTAATTAGGTGTAAAAAAAAAAAAAGATAGACAAAATTTAACTACACACTCGTGTCGAAGTTTGTAAATTATTTTAAAACAATTACTCATTTTTTTCGATTATTTTGACTAATTCGTATTTTTTTTCGAGATTTTAAAAAATACTAGTCTAGTAAGTTTTGGGGAATCTTGTATTGCAAAAATGATTATATCATATCTTTTATTATTTTTCCCCTCTCTCTCTCTCTCGTATTTGATAAAATTAAAAAGAATGAGTGTATAATGAAGTTGTAAAGACGATCTAAAGGGTCTTATTTGAAAAGGCGTCATCATATCACAAAGTTTACCCTTTTGAAATTAGTATTGTTATTTTGTTGATTCGTGAACATCGCAGAACGTTAACATTGGCCGTTGTCGTGCTCATTAGCCAAAATGTTATTCCCACGCAACGATGCACAGCGAGCTAATTAGAACGAATTACCCAGGTTTACGTTCGCGAACCAGTGAGTTCACTGAGTTCACGTATGTTCCATCTAGTATACATCTATGTATATGTATCCGCGTATTTTATTCGCATATGTATATATATATGTATATAAAAGTATTTTCAATGAAAAAAAAAAAAAAAAAAAAAAAAAAAAAAAGAAAAAAAATCTTATGCACTTGATTGATACTTTCTTAAATAAAAATTTAATTAAATCCATATCTCCGTAAACGAGAATTATTTTTATTCTACAAATAAATTTTCAATAAACATTATAACCGTTGTTCGCGTATATTTTAAAAAGTGTAATAATAAATATTGTTTTTCTTTTGCGTACAAGTCTAATTTTAATTACGTATATTAATTAACTTTTGTATCAATTCTTATTAACTTTCGGCAAGAATTATTAATGAATAAATAAATAAATAAATAAATAAATCTAAAAAAAAATTATATATTTATTTTCTGCATTGTATATGATATGCATTGCATTTTATACATTGGATATAACAATTGTATATAAAATCTAACTTTACATATAAAAGGGTTGGTAGAAAAGTTTCGAGCTTCGACAAAAAAAAAGAAACTTCCTTTTTTTTATTTTTTATTTTTTTTTCTAATAAGAGTAAGTTTGGCCGAACAACAAAATTATTTCTACGTTGGGTTCAAATTTGTTTAACCCATCCAACTAAAAAAAAAATGCAAATTTCCAATTAATCAATTTAAAATAAATTGAACATTAACTGCGCGAAATAAATTCAAAATTACTTTTTTTCTTTTTTTTTTTTTCAAATTTTCAAATTGATTTTCTTTTTTTAATCTTTTTAATTATTTTGTCTATCGATTAAATAACTGATCGATCGATTGATCGGTAAAGAGGAACGTAAGAACAATTTAGATTGGTTAGTCTCACGATAATTGAAAGAAATTTTTACAAGAAGGTTTCGAGTGCCGTTTCGAGTAATGGGATTAAGAACGTTTAACGAAACGATGCTGAAGAGCTTCTAAATAAATTCCGGCAATTAGAATGAAAGCTCTTACAATTAGATCGAAGACTCCTCACTGGATTATCTTAATCTCAACTATCTCTTTCCGCGTTCATCGTAAACAAAACAAAATATATTCAATCTATTATAAACGAGTTGAAAAGTTTTGTGTGTGCATCGATAAATAAATATATAAAACTTTTATTTTCAAATTTAATGCGAATTTATAATCGAGAAAAAGATATTCTTCTCTATGTTGGACTCAAAACTTTTCAATCCACCTGATCTATATACATATTTTACATACATTTTACATATATTTATACAATTTTTACTATAAAAAAAAATTTACGAAAAAAATGTTTAGAAATAAATAAATAATTCATTTATTCAAACAAAAATCACCTAAGAAATTACTGTTTCGACAAAAACGAAATTACAGTTATGTATTTAGTTTTTTTTATTTTATTTTTTTAAATTCATTTAAGGGGTTATACGCAGGTAGAATTTTCAAAAAATCGATCTTTTTTTTTGCATTTTCGGAATGTACATATATTTAAGTATATTCTCTGAAAATTTCAAATTGATCCGGCAAATATTCTTCACTCCATGTAAGCTGCAAACAAAAATTTTTAACTTTGTGTAAACTTTGTGTAACTTTGTGTAAAAAATTCTCTTTGAAACTTTAAACGCGTTTTTCTCAAAACAATATTTTCAAAGTCGGTGCCATCGATTTCTCAGAAATAGCTCAACCGACTGGTCTTAAATTTTTACACAATCTTCTTAGATATATTCCTCAGGTATTAAACGAAGGAATAGGATTTAAAAAAATTTTTACTATTTTTTTTTAACAATTTAGAGCGAAAATTTCAGTCAAAAACGAAACATTTTTTTCAAATAGAGGCCATTTTATCAAAAATCAAAAATTTTATTATTCCTTCGTTCAATACCTGCAATTATCTATCCTTTAAAAGAATCCACTATATTTTTTGATATCAGATAATCCAAACCGCTGAAATGGAGGGCACCGCCAAGCGCCTTTTTTTAGAGGACGTTCAGGAAATCATCTATAGGAGCAGTGCACATTAATATTTTTACATGATCGACGCGCTATTGTATTCTTAAAAGTAGGCTCTATTTGAATTACCATCACTTATAATTGATAAGTTAAAACTTTTTCTATAAAAAATTTATAAAAAGACGTCTTTTTTGAGCCTCGCAACTACGTATAACCCCTTAAGATCTGTGTATGATTTATATATATATTTATATATATATATATATATATATAAATATATGTATATGTTCCATATTGTCTATACGTGTGTATAACACACGTTTGTCCATGTGATAATAGAAATAGACATTAGTCTTGTTTCGTTAATTTAAAAAAAAACAACATAGATAGGAAATAATAAATAAACAATAATAGGAAGTATCTTGGTCGAATCGAATGTGATAAATTTTAGAAATGGTTTTGCTAGATTTGCCCTAAGGCACGTAGAGGATAAACGTGAGTTGCGTACCATAGAGTTGAAGACAATCGATAAGTCGCGATATATCCGTACGAAGAGTGAATTTTCACTTTTTCACGACTCCTGTCTATATGTACAATACATACAGAAATATATGATAACATACTACGCATAGTACAACTACATGTATATAATCGTAAGAAGGAAAACATATTTTCTGGTCAAACTTTTAGAACGTAACCACTCTACTAAAAAAAAAAAATAAAAATAAAAAAAAAATATATATATATATATATAACTATAAATAATCGAACGAAGGGAAACATTTTCTGGTAAAACTTTGACGGTATAACTTCTCCAAAGAAAAAAATAAATTATAAAAAGAATACACAGGGTGTTTTTTTTTAACTGATATTACAAACGAATAGATGATGATTTTACATTTAAAAAAAAAAAAAACTTACAATAAATCGAAAATGTAGAATAAAATGTGTACATAACAGACTTCGTTTTGGAGATAAATAAGTTTACAAATTTGTCGATTAATATTCTGTTGTGTATAATAATTATATAAATCTTTTATTTCTCAAAGATTTACGTAGAAATTCGAGACTTATGACAGGTAATGTATTATATATAATCGAATGAAGGAAAAGATATTTTCTGTTAAAACTTGAAGAACCTAACCTCTCGAAAAAGTAATAAAATAAAATTGAAATGTGTTGGATGCGAATAACAGCTGACCATAGCAACAGAGTAATGGCAAGTTAGTATATATATATATTTACAAGTTTCTATCTTCTACGTACCGTATCAAGTCTAAAGGAGATTTCTTGGCAGCACGTGCGCGCTATACGTCTATCGTCAGGTCGTATATATCGAGCTTCTAGCTGCTGATCATCGTCGCGAAAATTCTCGGAAATGGCAAGTGTATTGCAAAGAGTTTCCTCCTTCATACGATTCTCTCCATTTATCTATATATATATATATATATATATCTTACTTTTTACTTTGTTTTCTTTGATTTCGTACAACATTACTCGAACGACAAGCGTTATTTATTATTATATCTCAATCGTTTGAATGTGAAAACTTTCGATTGACGAGAAACAAAATGAGAATCGACATTTAAAGCGGATAATTTGAATTGTAAACAGTCATGTTGCGATTGGTGAATATAACAACAAGTGAATGAGATGAAAAGATAGAAAAATGTCGACTCCATTTTAAGCGGCTAATTTGAATTTTGATGAAAATCGCGCGATTGGTTAAGTATGATTTGAATGTGAGAAAAATCACGTGACTAGTTGAGAATACAATGAAAACAATGAGAGGAGTAATGTAAGAAAAATAAGAAATGTTTGACTTACTCTTGGATGCAGGAGAAGATGTGGTCCCAGAATCCGAGCTGGCAGTAATCAGCCTCGCAACGACATTATTCTCGTTCTCAAAAAAGACAGCGACTTTATCGCAATTGGTCTCATTTTTCGAACGGTCGAGGGAACGCGGTAAACGCAATAGAACGGCGTCGACGTAACCGCCGAATAAAATCCCAAGGAGGAGGAGAAGAAGCGGTGCCGGTAAAGCACGCCCTACGTCCTGCCTCCTCACCGTTATTATTTTCATTTTGCCAAAATGGCACCGCGACGCGCGCGGTGAGCTTACACTTAGCCGAAGAAAAAGATGGAAAGTATTTAATCGGGTTCTGCGAGAACAAGATAGAGAGGGAGAAAGAGACAGATGCGATTAAAATTCGCCAACAAGCGTCGCGTTCGTCTTCTCTTACTTTTTACAAATTTTATTTCCTTCCTCCCCTTTTCTTCTTCGCTTCTTATTTCTTTTTATCTTCCTCGAACGTTCACCTTCTCCTTCTCTACTCCTTCTCTACTCCTTTTTCTACTCCTTCTCTCCCTCTTATAACTTCTCTTATTATTTATCGTTGTCGTATTTTTCTCTACTTATTTTTTTTCTCAATTAAATTGTCTTCCTTTCTCAATTTGACCGCGTTGTCAAGCGACGACGATGAACTCGCTACGTCGGCGAGTACGAAAAGGACCACGATCGCTATCGAGAAAACGATGATCATCCAAAGTCGCATCCGACGACAACATTTGGATTATCGTGGAAAGCACCGTGTCACGGATAATAGTACCACATGCACGCGCGGCGTTCACACCGGAGAGCCGAATCGAGCCGAGCCAAAGACCTCGGCTACTGCCGGCCAATAGTCGGCAAATATACACGACCGACTAATGTCGAGCTTTAAAGACGTCCACCTACACGATGACAAACACGAGCTATTCTTATTGCTATTTATTACTACTAATCTGTTGACGATGATGGACGAATACGAGACCACCGTTGAGAAACGACACGATCAAAGTCCCGGTATACACTGACGAGAGACCCACGCACACCCGCACACATATATGCACGGGGACGCGACACGCGCCTCGCGGATCGCTCGATGCGACTGACCACCATGCCGACAGCGTCCCGTGCCGAGAGCGCGCCGCCGAACCGAACCCTTTCGAACTTTGCCGAAGTTTTCCGAGGTATTAAACAACCTGTGCCATCTACCCTTGCTCGTACGAATTATTACTATTTGAATTTCTGACGTATCGTATGTTAAAATAACAAATTTATTTTTTCATTGTTACATTATGTTTATATTAAAAAAAAAAAGAAAATCAACGTTCTAATAAATTTAAAAGCGTTAATTTTCGTACAATGTGATATATGTTAGGATAGGTTAAGAATATGTATGAAAATATATGTATTAAATTAATCTTTTTGAATGAATGTAATCTGTCTTCTCGTTTGATTCACTTGCCAAACATCTAATCTTTCGTATTCTTCTATGCATTCGTTCACTTGATCAGGCTTAAATCCTTTACTCGTACATCGTTCCAATATATCTGATACTTTAACGGTTTTATTGCCACTAGCTAATTCCAAAATAAGATAGTAGATCCTGTCAATAGGATTTCTTTGGGCATTGTTCGGTTTGGCTTCCGAATAATTGATCGAATGCTTCGACATTTCTACCAATCTGTTTGCTTCAGATACGTCCTCTTTTTCAACAGCATTCGCTAATCTGAGACGAGCTAATGCCGTTGCCAATCGTAGCACCGCTAATAAATTACGAGCAGAAGTAAAAGTTTGATCAACGCTATTACGTGACTCTCTTCTCATTTCCACATACGAATCTGCAACGATAATAAATATAAATATTTCAATTTTATAGTTCATTATTATGTTTAGTTTATTATGTATAGTTCATTATTATGTTCATTATTATGTTCATTATTATGTTATTAGTTATTCTCTAAAATATTACCCAATACTTACCGACAATGTATTCTGCTAAATCCTCAGGAATGGAAGGTTCCTTTATTTTACATAGATTAATATATTTCCGTATTAAATTCATGTTTAAGGCTTCAGTTTCGGTAGGTGGTTGAGAAGAATGTTGATGTACATAAGTTATGTGCTGTGCCAATCTATAAGATATAACGTATACATTTAATTAGCTATCGAATAATAATAACAACTAACACGGATATAAAGGAATAATTACTTTAAATCGTTACTTCTATCTGCACGATCTTGAATGAGCCACAATAAATCAAATCTCGATAACAAAGCAGCGGGAAGTTGAATGTTTTGTTCGATCGTTCTTTTACAATTATATCTGCCATAAGCAGGATTAGCAGCTGCCAAAATAGATACTCGAGCATTTAAACGTGCCATGATTCCAGCTTTTGCAATCGATATTGTTTGCTGTTCCATAACTTCGTGTATGGCAGTTCTATCAGCCTCCGCCATTTTATCAAATTCGTCAATACAACAAACTCCTTGATCGGCTAATACTAAAGCTCCACCTTCGAGTATCATTTGACCGGTCAAAGGATCTTTCATAACGGCTGCAGTCAAACCAACACCGGAAGATCCTCTTCCTGTAGTGTATTGAGATCTTGGTGCTAGACGTGTTATGAATGAAAGCAATTGAGATTTAGCGACACCTGGATCACCCATCAAACATATATTGATGTTGCCTATAGAAAATAAATAAAATTATTATCCTCCTTATTATACAAATTAATTAACATACGAAATATATTTACCTCTAATTTTAATATCACCCCTCTTTTTATCCGTACCACCCACAAGAAGCAGCAGTAAAGCTTTCTTGACGTCTTCCAATCCATAAATTTCTGGTGCCAAAGATGTGGCTAATTTACTATAAAAATCATCTTGCGACAATAATGCCAATTCTTCATCCGTCAACTGAGCACTACTGTCATCTATGGTTTGCGAATTTGTACAACACACGATCCTCTAAAATATAAATTTAAATTAGTATCTTTCAAATTCAGAAAAAGAGAAAAATCATTAATTGAATGAATAGTAAATTTTCATACATGTGCATCCAAGTACGTATCACTTAAAAGTGCAGAACCACCTCTAGGGTTAAATCCAGTCTTTACTAAGGGTAAAAAGATTCCTGTAATGGTTACATGATCTCCTGGTAAACATTGTCGTGTAGTTTCTCCTCTGCAAAAGATCGTTATCGATCTAGGAATATGACCAACTGGAACTTGATCGCTCTGAAATAAATTTGATTAATTGATCTATTTATCAAAACAATATAAATTATCATGAAAATATCTTACATGTTCTTGCAGTTTAATTTCTTGAAATTTAATAAACTTGGATCCTTTAGTTTGCATATACAATCTGCCACCTGCTTTATTTACACGACAATCATCGCTAGGACACATTCTTAGCGGCATAAAAGTAAGCGATTGTACCTACAATTTGAATAAATGTTATTATCACAATAATAAAAAATATTTTAGTATAAATATTAGGAAATTTTATTGAATATACCGGTTGATATGTTTCTGCACCGCATTGGTCACAAGTATAAGTAGCAACGACCATCATAGGCTTTACTTCAGTGGATCGAGTAACGATACCTCTAACCGTTACCAATTTTCCTATCTTATCAGCTTTTATTTCTCTAACGGAAAAAGCTTTAGCATCATTGAAATCCTTGAAATATATTTCACTGTAATATAATGTAAAAATATGATTAAAATTTAGTAAATAATAATTTAAAAATTAAACACAATTTTATAACTTACAAACGTCGCATAAGCTCTGGAGCGTATTTGTTCCTAGGATCTCGTTGATCACCGGGATGTCTGTTACGAGTTTCTATCAACAACCGATGCTCAATGTACACATCCAATGCATCTTTAGGTGGTACAGGTTTCTCTTTAAAATCTGGTAGAATTTCTTGAACAAGCTGAAAAGGTCGAATTGTTCAAGTAGAATATAACAAATAAAATAGAAATATCGCAGACTATATACATACCTCTAATAAAATGTTAACATATCTTCGTGTATTATTTGTAATAGCAAAAGCCAATTCATCATCAAACTCATTTACATCATCTAATTCAATAATGAGAGCTATCTGTTCACGATGAGCAAGTTTGGTAAGTTGTTGTCTATACTTAAATACTTTGTCGCCGCTTTTATCATCCATAACCATAAATTCAGTTAAGAATGTTTTCAGTTGTTCTACGATAATAAATATACTAATAGAATTAATAAAATGTTTTATATATTATATACATGTATACAGTAACAAATAATAAAAATATATAGATTTCTATGGTTAGAAATTAATTGACATTAATGATAATTTAAAATGTACCTTTATCCTTGACATAATCTCTCGATGCTTTTTTTGGTCCCATTTTTAAAATGATATAAATAAGACTTCAATATTTTTAATTATTATTTGAAAAGAATTTTTAGTAAATTAAAGTAAACAATTCATGAAACTATCACAGTGTTTATTCCCGCCTAAATTTTACCGTACATTTCTTACGCATGCTTGGGTCACATGCATTTATCATTGGTCGGTAAAGTTGCACATAAATAGCCAATCTAACCTTATTTATATCAATCAAAGATCACATGTTCGTGTCGAGTTACATCTGTTTGTTTTTAATAAAATAAAAATATGGGCAAGGCTAAGAAAATTAAAGTATCTGCAGGAGAAAAAAGATCCAAAGTAGGATTAGCGGAGCAAATAGAAGGAGAGAAGATTGTTATAACAAAAAATAGACAAAAAAATAGAAATCGCAATGAAGACGACGAAGAGGTTATATTGCATCTTGTTATTTTGTATATATTAGCAAAGAAAGAATTATAAGAATATGTGTAAAATATTTTATTTTATAATTTTTTCAGTATGTCGATTCTACTCTTACCAAAAAAATCTTGCTGCAAGCAAGGAAACAACAAATGGAAATTGAAGAAGAGAACAATGAGGGTCAGGTACCAAATTCTATGAAAAAACCATTGACAAAACTTGGAGTTGACTTTAGTGATGATGAAAAGGAATCCAGTGATGATGATGTTGGAGATACTTATTATTTTGAAAACTTTGAGGTCAATGAAGAAGATGAACGTGCATTGGAAAAATTTATGACTAAAGATCCAGTACCGATGAGGACATTAGCCGATATTATTATGGAAAAATTAACAGAGAAAAAAACAGAAATAGAAACTCAATTTTCTGATGCGGGTACCTTGCAAATGCAAGAATTAGATCCAAGAGTTAAAGTAATGTATCAAGGAGTCAGAGACGTATTGGCTAAATATCGTAGCGGTAAATTACCAAAAGCTTTTAAAATAATTCCGACTTTAAGAAACTGGGAACAAATTCTTTACATCACTGAACCACCTAGATGGTCTGCCGCAGCCATGTATCAAGCAACAAGAATCTTCGCATCTAATCTTAAAGAAAAAATGGCCCAAAGATTTTTTAATCTTGTTCTCTTACCACGTATTAGGGATGATTTAGCAGAATACAAAAAACTTAATTTTCATTTGTATCAGGCATTGAGAAAAGCCTTGTTTAAGCCTGCTGGTTTTATGAAAGGAATTTTACTTCCTCTTTTAGAATCTGGTACATGTACGCTAAGAGAAGCAGTTATTATCAGCTCGGTGATAGCTAAAAATTCTATTCCAATGTTACATTCGTCTGCAGCGATGTTAAAAATCGCAGAAATGGATTATACCGGTGCTAACAGTATTTTTCTGAGAGTATTTTTAGACAAAAAATATGCACTTCCCTACAGAGTAGTAGATGGTCTCGTGTTTCACTTTTTAAGGTAAAGTATTATTATTAGTAATAAATTATATATTAAATAAACGATTAAATTACCTAATGGTAAATATTTATAAAATCATACTTTAGATTTGAAAGGGATAAAAGAGAATTACCAGTACTATGGCATCAAGCATTTTTGACCTTCGTACAACGTTACAAAAGTGACATAAGTTCAGAACAAAAAGAAGCCTTGTTAAATTTATTAAAAAAACAATCGCATCATACTATTACACCTGAAATACGAAGAGAATTACAAAATGCAAAATGCAGAGACGTAGAAATGACTGAACCTACTACAGAGCCTATGAAAAGGGTAGAGGTAGAAACTATGTCATATTAAGATTAAATTAATTTTATCTGATATTACAATACATCTAATAAACATTGTATAAAAATTTATTAACATAATAAAATTTATATAATAATAAATATTTATTTTTTATCTTTAAAAGAATTTTTGTTAAAAGAATTATTTAAAAAATTCAAATATTTGTGACATAACATTAAAAACAACACGTATTTAAATCTCTAAAAAATGATCTATCAAAATCTTGATAGATAAAAAATAGCTTACAATATTGAAAATTTTAGTATAACGAGCTATTATAAAATATTGTTGAGAAACAATTATTAGATGTAGTCGTAGATTAAAAGACATTTTTAATTCATAATTGGTATTAGTTGATTACAGAGCCTATACATTCGGAAGGAGTTATAGAAAGATATTGCTTTGTTTTACAATATACATATATCGTTATAAATAATTTCAATAGAAAACAATGATTGAAATTACAATATGTTTTTTTCCATTCTGTCGCTTTAAAAAATATTACACATCATTTACATTACATTATAAAAACAAGAATTGTTTTTAAAATCGCTAACAATAGTTTTATACAACCAGTCTCCAACAATTTAAAATATAGATATGTAACTATCGATAATAAGACAATGTTACAGGAAAATAATGATTACAATACGCATTATAAAATAGATTATATAATAACATCCTGGCTTAGCAGTTTTATAAGTTTTAGGAATAACTTTGATAGGAATGCAAGTACTATATAACCTATTATTACAGTCTCAAATTATTTATAATATGTAACCTAGTATAATTCATTTTTTTTTAAAAAAGCTAGTAATACTTTTAGATCCAATGGCTGCTTTTTGTCTAGAGAGTTCCTTCTTACTCATAGCTGGATTTTTCGGAGGCTAAAGTAATATATAAATAATAAATTATGCATATATATGCATTAAATATACAAAAACCTATTTTTATCGATAACAAACCTTTTCTGGTTTAGACAAATCCAAAGCTTTGGTACGTGGAGTTACATCTTCTTCTGAAGTATCTCTTTTAAATTTCTTATCTTCCGATACTTCTTTGGGACTAATCAATTTACGCTTTTTTTCTACTTCATCTGGTATATTTAAATATTGTGCTAATTTTTTTGCTATGTCATCAGCCAAATATTCGGATACTATACCATGTGCATATTTCAAATATTCTGAAATATTAAAGAAATTTGTAAATAAATTCATTCATTCATCCCTTTCTTATGGTTCTTTTTTTATTAGATGAAGAAAGTTCCTACCTAAATCAGTACCACTTTCATATTTAGTATTTTTAACATAGGTAGCACTTAAAGCGCCCTGTGATACATGAATACTTTTTTGTTTTAAAACTTCAGCTACTCTCTCTACTTTCTTTTTCAACCAATTTAATGTTTTTTCTTCGTTGTACTTGAAAGCTTGAAGAGATTCATCGCCTTTACGATCAGCAACCAAAGACAACTTTAAGTTCTGGCAATGAGCTAAGCGAGGCGTTTCCGGATAATCCTCGTCCCATAAACATTGGTCGAGAGGTTGTATTTGCAATGACTAAAATAACATACATATAATATAATATAATAACTAATTAGTACAAAATTATATATTCCTACTTAATTCTTATCTCTTCAATAAAATCACCTTTCTTAGATACGGTAAAACTAGAAAGATTGGATCGATAGGAGTGGAAAGATGCATTTTTCCATCAGACTTAACATTATCATCTATAAACCACGACCTTTTGTTTTCATCAAATGCTAAAACCTCTTGTACGGTAAGATCACCAGGGCTGAAGACAAACATAGCCGGCTGACTCGACGCAGGGTGTCTAAGTTTGACTACGTTTGGCAAATTTCCATCTTTGCCCTCTAAACTATCTCCTAAAATATATGACAAAGTAACGAAATCTTATATAATTTGTGCTCAATTGTAAACATTATTTTACTCTTAATTTAAAAAAACAACATACAAGAAACCGTAATACATAATAATATTATTTACTTAAACTAACCTTTCATAAGAAAGACCCAAGTGTTGGTAGTCGAATTCAAGTTATTCGTTTTAACATATTTTTTCGGCGATGCTTTTATGCGCGGCATTATATCAATTATTAAACGGACACACGTTAATTTTGAAGATTAAATATATTCACTGAGAATAATAGTTTCTTTTTCTCTCTCTATCTCTCTCTCTCTCTCTTTCTCTCTTTCTCTCTCTCTATCTTTCTCTTTTCTTTTTCCTGTCGTTTATTATTTCTAAATTAATATTCAACAAAAAATACTATTTCAATGGTTAGCCATTTTTGACAATTAACCAGGGCGTTAACTCTTTATTGTTTGGCGTTGTTATATTTAATTTTAATATAATGTCACTTTTTGTGATATAACTCATTACACGCGACATTTCGTCTGGATCAGTGTAAGCAACATTTGAAATTTCGACGCGCGGTCGTCGGATGTGTTACAGACGATCTGCGATCAGAGAAAAGTAGTGGCGCGTTATTGAGCCATGTTTCAAATTGTAATCCTTACATCGAACTCTAGTGTAGAACACGTTAACTAGATACACTTTTTCTTTTTGGGCTTTTGATAATAGATTATATTCCAAGATATGAAGTAAAAAGAAAATGGACTACAAAAAAATCCTTCTCCTTCTTCTCCTCGCTCCTTCCATAGAAAAAAAAAATGTCCTCCCTTACTTTTTCATAGAAAATATCATTTTTATAATTATACGATGTTTTTGAAACTGTACTTAAAAAACTTTATATTTATTATTAACCGTTCAAATATTTATGATTTCGATTAGTTTGACAAAAAAATATTCGCCCGATCGAAGTTATGAAGGATTTTAATACGACGTAGTTAAAAGATATCGTTGACGCGAGGCGGTGCACGTCCGCCATTTGTTACCGCGAAATTTGAATAGTCGAATGTTGAACGTGCATTTAATAATATTGTTTGATTTCACTCACCTGTTTTTTTAGACGTACGAAATAAAAATAAAACGAGTTCAATTGCATGTGTCTTTCTTTTCACATTGTATATAATATTCATATTATATGTATATATAGTGAGTCAGTATTAATGATCTATATATTGTTTACTATATAAGATTAAATGATGAAAGAATCGGTGAATGAAACGCATTCAACCATATTTAACCGCTTTAAATGGTAAATATTTGAGTTATCGTTAATACAGTAGGCGGACGTCACTGATGACATTTTATTTCAAGAGAACTACCCACGGAAATCCAATATCGAGAGTAATCTTGTACGATCGAGCAGCTCGACCTAAATACCACGTCATTTAAATCAGAATAGAGACACGCGCGCGTTTTATATACACACTTAAAGAAGACATATATATTTGCATGTATCGTACGGGGTCACTGCAAGAATGATTCTCGTAACTTGAAATTTTTATCACAAATATACGAGCATACTTTTATTTAAGAAATAAAGATGAAGGGTTTTTTTCGAGACTCAAAACTTTTCAACCAACCCTCGGCATACACAAAAATCTTTCTTGCAATTTTTTCTTTCTTTTCTATTTATTTATTTATTAAGCAAAAAGAATTCACAGAGAAACCTCTGACGCAAGAGACATTATTTTTAATCCCTATCAGTCCACGCGTATCTTATTTGTTTAATTATTATAATTTTATTTCTTTTTTATTTCTTTGTTTGAAATATTTTTTTAATGAGAGCTACGTAAATCGGGAACGACTGAATCTGTAGAGATAAATGTGTCATTAGTGGAAGTGATGAAGTTTTATTTACAAATCAAGGCATTATTGTTAATCTTGTTTACATGCATACACATATCTTTCACTCTGCGCGTGATTTCTTTTTTTTTTTACTTTTTCTGTATTTATTTATTTTCCATTTTGCTCATTCTCGCTTTATTTTTGTTTGTTTACTTTTATTTTTTTATTCTTCTATTTTTAACCCACTTTTATCGCTACCCACCCCTTGCACAACACACACATTCATACATTCGTGCACATATACGCTTTCACTCTCATCTTATTCTCTCTATCTCACTCTATCTTTCTCTTTAACTCTCATTCAATATTCATGTATGTCTGTGTATGTATATATTCGTATCCTGTGTATGTTTTTGTGTGTGTGTTCATATATAATATATTTATATTTATATTTATATTTATATTTATATTTATATTTATATATATTTCTCTTTTTTCTTTCTCACTCTTATCGCATTTAAAACACAACGCTCTGATTTCGTTTAAAAATTCCTTGTTGTTTGTTTGTTTGCTTTTTTTTTCTCTTTTCTTCTCCTTTATGACAATTTTGTACAGTACATAGCAATATATATAATAATTATAAGATATTTAAAGAGGCGCAAAAAAGCGTAAGCGCCATATTTGGAGACCTTGTCTTTGTATACGCGCATGTGTGTGTGTGTGTATCTATGTATGTGTGTGTGTCATTGCTATTTTTCTTACGAAAAGTAGTTCAGCGTATATAAAAAGTTACGAATTTATTAATTAACGGACTCCTAAAACCCGTACGCGATATTTTTTTTCATTGCAATTGATTCTTCTCTTATTTTTCTTTTTTATTCATTTTTATTTTTTTTTTCCCTTTTCTAAACGCATGCACGTGGCCACATCATATCACATCACATCACACCACACCACAATACAACACCCATCACACTCTACGTCACAAACGTCCACGTATCTCCTTTCGTTTTTCATTTCACACATCTCTTTTTTTTTCTTTTTATATAATATTCTTCTTTTTTCTAATTCTTTTTACAATGTTATATATCGATTCATTTATTAACACACGTTTACGCATAAGCCCGTGTGTCTCTTCTCGAAATAACGCTTAAGCACGGAGAAAATTATTGGCTTTAATATAACTTCGACTATTTTTATCTCTCTCAAACAATCTATCGATACGTTTAGCAACGTAAAGCAAGTTTTGTCGTAATTGTTGTTTTAATTTTTCGTTAAATATGAATAAACGAAAATTATTATTTTAAGCATTTTTTATTCTAAGCCAACGCGCGAATTACAGATAAATTATTTCATTATTCGCGTTAGATTGTTGTGCTTCCTCGTGCAAAAGGAAAACAAAATTTATAAAAATGTTACATCCTTCGTTATTCGTTTGATAGATTTTTTTTTTGAATAAAATATTACACCGATAAAACAAGAAAGAGAGGGAGAGAAAGAGAGAGAGAGAGAGAGAGAGAGAGAAAGAGAGAGGGAGAGGGAGAGAGAGAGAGAGAGAGAGAGAAAGAGAGAGAGAGAGAGAGAGAGAGAGAGAGAGAGAGAGAGACTATCGAGATATAAAAAATATTTCGTAAGACGTTACGCGATCTATGTTTAAAAGGCTTATCAAGAAAAACGATACACAGACATGATATTATGATGAAGATCGCGATAACAGATAATTCGACTATCTCGTAACATGTCAGAATAATCGCTGATATAATATATAGATATATATGAGTAGTGATCTAACAATAAACCATTTAAGATATCAAAAAACGTATTTTGTAAGAAGCTTTTTTTAAAATTCTCAAATTACATATATGAAAAAAATTATTCTTCAAGAACAAATCTACTAAGGTATTTTTTATTATTGTCATAAAAAAATAAGAACCTATATTTTTTGGAGATCATTCACATCGGGCAATTAAATTTTTCAATTCATTCTAGGTAATTCATATTTAGATTTTCATCTAATATTCTGGACATTTTATGTAATTGAATTTTTACAAATAATTCAAATTCTGGTTTACAATTAGATCACTATCATAATCATTGGCTTTTTCGTATATACATGTAAATATATATATTCATTTATTTTTCGAATTAATGGCATATAATTTTCTCCGCGCTCGTATTACTTAAATATTTGTGATAATCAAAGTACTCGAGTATTCGAAATATTCGCGCGCAAACTCTAATAATGTTCGTTTATAATATAATTACATACAGACTCGTGATATAATACGTCGAGAAAACTCTTGTTTTACTCCAACATGTTACAAATATGTCACATGATCAAATATAAGGTAAAAATGAGTAAAAATTTTTTGTTCATTCTCTTATTTCGTTTCGCATTCCAACTAAGGAATCAATATATGTATATATATATACACATACATACATACATATATTTATATGTTTATTATTATTTATATGTTTATAGATGCAAGATGATAGTAAAATTGTAAAATTACTGGCAATAAAATTTTTATTTTATTTTTTTATTTTTAATGAAAAAATTCGCGTGCTATTTCACAATTGCCAGTTGCAATTCATTTTTTGTATTTATTTACGGAAGCACAAATTTCGCGTCTAAACGCTTTAATTAATTATTTATTTATTTATTTATTTCAATCTTTTGTTTCCTATATTTTTTCTTCAATTAAATCGAATTCAATAAGGAATTCGTTTTCATATGAAAAGTACGCAATTCTGAGTGCTTCGCTGCTGATTTTAATTTTATTGATTTATTTTATTATTTTATTTTTATTATTTTTCTTCTCTTATAGAATGTGATGGGAGACATAGAAGATATATAAAATTTGTCTTCGAAGCTTTCGACGACACTTATTCGATATATCAATTAACGTAAAAAAGACGAGTTCATCAGGTATTTGCTACATATTTGTACAGTTGTTTATCTTTTCTTTCTTCTTGTTTTATTTTATTATTTTTTTTTTTTAATTTTTTTCTTATGATTTTTCTTCTATTCTTTTATATAGTATATACACATATATATATATATATATATATATTTATATATATACATATGTATATTATTTGTATCGTTGGAAAATATCGTATTGAATATTTTCTTTAAAACGTTAAACACCTCGCATTCTCTTTTGGCATATTATACACACATATATATATATATATATTTTTTTTTCTTTTTTATTTATTTTATATATGTATACATATATATATATATATATATATATATATATATATATATATATTAAAGAAGTACAATAATTGTAAAACGTATCGCGCAGATTAAAAGTTCCATTTAGATAATTACGCTGATGTGCCGTGTATTTGTATGTGTATGTGTGTTTGTATGAATTCAAATAAATCGGCTCTCTTTTTTTATTTGCTCTATTGTACATATGTATATAACGCATATATCGATGAAAATATATGCGATATTTCCGTTACAAGATCTATGCATGATGTGTGTACGTGTATTGGCTTTCTATAGAGTCGTTTGGCTGGGCGTTATGGGATACGAGGCTATCGATATCTTCTTCACGAGAATAAAGTTTTTTATTTTCCCATACGCAAATACGAGACATCGAATCTCACATTAAAATTAAACAATAAAAATATAATATAATAATAAAGAATAAAGAGGTACTAAAAAAAAAGAGATAAAATTAACATCCGAAAGGAAAATAACAAAACGAAAAAATAATAAATTTCTTCTCCCCGTTTTCTTAAATTAAAAACAATACTTTGCGATTTAAAAAGAAACAGAGAGTTGATAGTTCGCGAGACAGAGAAACGATTTTTACAAGATTTGTTCACAAAATACAATTATTTTTTGTTTTCATCATTTGCATTTATACTGTATATACATTTATATATTCATCTCTCTCTTTCTTTCTCACTTTCATTCATTCATTCATTTTATTTCTCTCTCTCTCTCTCTCGTTTTCTGCATGTTTATACGTAATATAGAAAAAGTAAGAAAAAAAACATGTATACACATATATGTAAATATTTTATATACCAGGACAACGTAAAAAATTCGCGACCTTTCTTTTAACAATGTGTTCCACTTGAAGAATGAAATTTATTAAAAAAAACATTAGAAAAAGTCGTGAATTTTTAAAAATTGTTCTAGCATATATGTGTGTATATAAAAATATATACATATACATATATGTATAACTTAATCGCAGCATATATATTCAAAGTAAATATAAAAGCCTCAATGGAAGTGCGAAAGGATTGTTCTTTCTCTCTCTCTTTTGCGTGATACATTTAAAGTATTCCATTCTCTATCTTTCTCTTGAACATTACAGAAAGAAAATATTCTTCTTTCCTGTTAACTAATTGTAAGTACAAGTGTTTCACGGTATCTCGTTCTATTTTGCCGCACAACGCAAATCATATAATTAATAATAATAACATGAATATATCACATTCCAAATATTAAAAATTATATCAAACTCATACATCTTTCGCTCGTGCAAAATATTCTATTAAGAATCTGAAGAAGATTTTTTTTTATTCATTTGTACTATTTTATTATACGGATGATTTAATTAATGTTTAAAAAAAATTGTTATAAAAATAATTAAAATAATGGAGTTAAAGACGTGTTTAAAAAAATTCGCGTCTCTTTTAAATAATTCATTTAATATTGTTAGGAAGTTTTTTTTAGTTGATAAATATAGAAAAAGATTTAAGATTATACGAGCTTAAAAGAAGTACAATTTACAATAACTTTTTAATGTATATTTGTTCAATTATCTTTTCAATATAGCAAACAGATTTGACCATACTAGTTTAAAAAAATTACAATTTATAACAATTTTTCCGTCTATATATTTTTTCAAGTACGTATTGCATTATTAACATTAATACGATTGAAATTAACATTAATCCTCTTATAATTTACTATAAGGGCAAATGCATAACAGAATGGAAACGAATCCACTTATAACAGTCTATACTATTTCTTTTAAGCTTCGCTTATTATTGAAGGTTGTGTGTATATGTCTGTGTGTGTGTGTGTTGTTATTATTATTATCCAAGTATATACGTCCTTATATGCGAATAAAAAAACATTTCTAATTTTGTAAAAGCTTGTTCTACCTTTCGTGATCTTTTATAATATAATTATACACTATAAAAGGTAATCTAAATAAAAAAATTAAAAAGAAAAGAGATAAATTTATTACGTAATTCGTGTAATTAGATCATTACCAGACGAATTACACACACCTAACAGAATAATTTGATTTATTTTGTTTTACTTATGTTAAACCACATACACACGCGCACACTTTCATTTCAATATTTTATATCTTTATCGTAAAAAATTCTTCGCTCGAATTATTTTATTCCGTTAAGAGATTGTTGATAAATTTGGAAAAATTTTTTTTTTAAATAATAAGAATAAATTGCACAAGTAAAATGTATCAGCGAATTATTTTTATATAGCGATGTTAGATGATTTTTAAACACTGTATGTAATGCGCTCATGAATATACATATTATCATTTTAATCTGTTTACACAACTTTCCACACTTATGTAAACAAAATAAGTCGTTTGTAATTACGTAAAAAAAAAAAAGAAATAAAATAAATCAAAATCAAAATCTCACCATACTATTTTATTTAAAATACTTTTTTAATTTTTCTTTCCTTTTTACAATTTTTTTATGGAATATTGATTGTTTTGGAATTTTTCTCGAATTTTTAACAAAAAAAGTGTTAATACTATTAAATTTTAAAAGATATTATTACATACAGTGTATATTTATATATAAATATATGGAAAATATACAATTTTTATATATTTTTTTTTGTTTTTTTTTTCTATAATGAAAAATGCAACAAATTAATAAAAACAAATTTATCGTGTTTAAACTTTCTGTATACGTTTGATTGATTGATTGATCTTTTTTCTTTCTTTCTTTCTTTCCTTGATAATAATAAAATTATGAATTTATAATAAATGGTTAAGGTAAAAAAAAATATCGATCGATAAGAAAACATTCGTGTGACGGCAACAAATATAGAACATTATAAACAATATATATAGATGTATATATATATATATGTATATATATATATATATATATATATATATATAATACTTTAATCAAATGTGGACCAGTCACATGAAGGATGAATTAGACAATGATAATAATAATAATAGCATTAATAAAAGTAATCACAAAATGACAAAAATATAATAACATTAATGTAACAACTATGAGAAGATGGACAGATGAAAATCATGAGAAAGTGGGGTAAGGGGTAGAGGATGGCAAAGGTTTGAGAAGGTGGAGGAAAAAAAATATAATAACATAATAAAATCATAATTATAACGAGAATAAAAATTATAAGCAATGATAATAAGGTTGATTATATATCAACGTAATGCGCAATCTGTACATTACATAATAATGCATTTATGTATGTATATATACGATAAAAAGCGTGCAAAAAAATCAATCGTCAATCACTGTTAGTGTGAATACAGCTACATACTTACACGTATTGTTTTTTTCTACCAACCCCTATCAAAGGAATTTCTATTTCTATATAAACCTAATTCATTAACCATGATGTTATTATAATTATTCATTTAACATAAGATTTGTTTGTTTATTTATTATTATTATTATTGTATTATCCGTACGATTGCGCTTGGAGGGAGAGAATGATATGCATTTTGGCTCGGTCTCTTTAAATTGATATATATATATATATACACACATATATACATATGTACATACATATATATATCATTTTTTTGTAATTAAATTAGTTGACTCTCACTATCTGGCACACATTCCCTTTAAAAGAAAAAAAAAAAGAAAAAAGAAAGAGTCAATCGTACCGGCAAATCATGAAAATATTAATAGCCTAGTCTAAAATATTATTATTATTATAATTATTAATATTAAAATTCACCATTTAAAATACAAGGAAGATATATCTCAAAATGATTAGAAAACAAATTCCGATCATCATTTTAAGTTGCCAGCCTTTTGGATATTTTTTTTCTTTTCTGGTTTTCTTTTTTTTTTACAAACATTCTCAATATTACGTCAAGTAACAATTGTAAATATTATTTTTCATTATCGTCGATCCTATGAGAAATGCTATAACAAAAAAAAAAATAAAAAAGAGAACTTATTTTACACAGGACTCGAAGTTTTAACGCGATATAATCATTTTTTAATATGCCAGCAAATGAAATGCATAATCTATTAACTGATTGGTCCAAATAAAATGAATTTCAAAAAAATACATAAATAAATAAATAAAAAGGTATAACATCGAACGACCCGTCAAACGACTCATACTTTTTAATTAATTAATGATTTCTCGTATGACTCTCTCTCTGTGCGACTTATATTCAGGATTAAATTCACTTTTTAAGATTATCCATTGAGGTATTCAGCAAGTAAAGATCATGCAATAGCACAAAATTTGTGTGTACTAATTCAACGAGAAATATATCATTCGTTATTATTTTCTCTTCTGTCCTTCTCTTTTTTTTTCTTCCTTCCTTTCTTTTTCTCTTCACTTTCATCAGTATCAAAGATATAAATCACGCATTTGCATACGTACTTTGAGTTAATCCTTTGACTACGAAAGACGTACATATACTTACGTCCTCTATAGAAAAGGATAAATAAATGAGCATAACGATGTGCGAGAGTCAGTCACACAGCGACTGACATACGAATATCGCGCCTCATATAAATATCGACGGTTTCGTGCGAGAATGCACCACAGTCAAAGGGTTAACTAATTATACCGAAGCATTTATCGATTTCTTATTTTTGTTCGATCAACGTCGGGAAGAAAATTCTATCACGTTTAAAACAAAACCCGTTTTGAATGAATTAAAATGTAACAGAATGAACGCCGCCGATTGGTGTGCATATTATTTAAAAATAAAAATCATTTTATCATCATTTCGTCGTCTCTATCTATTTCTTTCTTTCTTTTTTGTTTTTGTTTGTTTCTATTTCCTTTCTTTTTTTTTTTTTTGTAAACGTTAGTTCTTCTCCATCGCGTTGCTGCTTGTTTTTATTAGGAAGAAAAATCGAAGGCAACGATAAAGCGAAGTGCAATTAATGTTGCACTATTATTATATATAACAGGGAAACGATACGCAGAAATCTTATTCACCCAGAAACTAATAATACGGGTATACTTTTGGCCTTAGATAAAATATCTAACTAGGCATACCCGATTATCCATCGCAGCACAATAAGTGGTTAGCATTGGACAAATCAGTTAAGATTCTCCTTAATGCACATCGAGTGATAACAAGACTGGTCACTTGACCAGAACATAGGTGGGGCTAGGAAGCACCAAGCGAACCTGATCCAGGACTGGGACTGTTTTGTATCGTTGTTGATACTTGATTATATGGATGGTTGCTGTTGCACAAAACTGTATAAATGTTCTCCACGCTACTAAGTTTCTCGAAGAATGGAATTAAATCTAATAGTTCTGAGTCCGTCATGTCATCAAACCAGGATGTCACTGGAACCTAAAATTTAAGTTTTTTCTCAACATCTTACAGCTGTATTCCTGTTTGGTATTCAAAGAGTGTAAATTAATACTTACCGCATTATCTGGATGAAAGATATAACTAGCAGGGCTGTTATCGACAATAATTATTTGTTGTAGATCTCTTCCCAGCTTATTTAAATCTTTAACATAATTCCCTCTATGAAAAACACACGACTCTCTGAATAATCTTGCTCTAAACACTCCCCACCTGTCTAGTAGATCAGCTACAGGATCAGCATACTGCGCAAATAAACATAGATGTATATTATATATATGTCTAATAACGTATCAATCAAATAGTTGTATATTTTGATTGTTAAATAAAGAAATCTGTAAATACCTTAGCTAAACTCGCTGTGAACAATACACATTCGTATAGTTCTCCCATCCTCTGCAAAAATTCATCGACATAAGGCCTCTTTAAGACATACACTTGGTGTACTGTTCCGTCAATTTCTACAGGAACAACAAAATCCGCATTGTTGATCGGTTTGAAAGAACTGTGCACAAGTGTCTCATCCAAATCGATCACCATGCACTTTTTATGCATATCCTGGTGTCTGACAGGCGGTAAAAGATACCGTGGGGACCCAGTTCCTGGTGGTGGCGAACCTCGTCCATCTCCTTGTAGCGAACTTGTTTTGGAACTTTTAGAACTACTTCCTCGTCCTCTACCAAGACAACATAGTAGAGAACGCAAGAGTCCACGTCCTCTTGGTTTCTTGCCACTTGTGGGACCGTTGCTAGCCGCTTCATTCTCTCGTGGTAATTGAGCTGTATCAAATAAGAAAAAAAATAATATCTTAACCTTATAAATAATATTATGCGAAAAAGGAAAGAGAAAAACGTCTAGCTCTTACATTATAAAACTTGAGTTGTTTGAAAATAACTTGTTCTTAGAAGCGTATAGAAAATGATGTATCAACAAAATAAAGCATAAAAGTAGGATAAATTTTTTGGAATCATTAACGTTCATGAGAATCTCCTATACGAACATGTAACAATGACAAACATCTTCGTCATCGCACACATAGTAGGACGAAGATAGCATTAGTGACACGAATGCTAGGAGGTTCGTAAATTAAAACAGCGACAAGGTAAGATATAGGCACGGAAGAGAGAAACGAGTCGAGTTGGAGAAGGAAAAGAGATGGAAAGGGGGGCAACGGGTAGAAGCACGGTTCGACTACGAGGCGAGGCCAGGCAAAAACGCGGGGCGTGATGATGGAGGAGTAGAGACGAGGAAGAAAGAGAACGAGCAAGAGATACAGAAAGAGAAAGAGAAAGAGAAAGAGAAAGACAGACAGATAGATATATAGAATGAAGAAGGAAGGCAAACCGTGAGACGAGTAATGGAGGAAACGAAGGAGTAGGGGGGAACGGGGAGGAAAGAGCGAGAAAGAGAGAGAGCGGGAAAGGGGAGTAGGTAAAAGAGGACCAAAGCAAAGTTTAGGAGAGACAAGGTGAGGAGAGGCGCGGTGCAGTCCCGTAACAGGTGCAAATTCCATCCAGCATCTGGAAGAAAAATGTAGAAAAAGGCGTAGGATTGGGAGCCGTATTCGTTATGTTTACCTACCTTTCTCGTTATTAAACTGGCCTAGCTCGTCATCCCGCGACACTTGGGTGATAATGGACGATGCGTCCATTTAAACATTTGCTGGGAGTCCCTCCGTGTTGCTCGATCGTGAATTCCTTGGATGCGCGCGCGGGGGGATAGCACGGACACACGCGCTCGCGCGCTCGCGCGCAAGCCTCAAAGGAGAGCGGCGTACGCGCGCACGATGCACGCACACGCGCTAACTCAAGAGCGACAAACCGACACGGCGATTCCCTTCTCCTTCCACCAACAACACTGCTACCACCACTACCACTACTACTATTACTATTACTATCACCACCACTACCACCACCGTCACCACCGTCACTACCACCACTACCAATGACAACGACGACGACGACGACGACGAACCTCCTCCCCCTCCACCACCACCGACCCGTCACCGTCGTCGCCAGCACCTCCACTCCTTCTCTTTTACCGTCACCGTCGCCGCCTCCTCCGCCGCCGCCGCCGCCGTCGCCGTCGCCGTCGCCGTCGCCGTCGCTGCCACCACCACCACCGCCACCACCACCACCGTCGTCGCAAACGCCGCCACCACCACCACCACTGCGGCCGCAGCCACTGCGAAGATCACCGCGGCACGGTGGACTTGGACGCATAGGCACGGACGCACGCACACGCTGTGCTGCAACGGCACACGGTGCTCCGCCGCCGATCTCTCCGACTTCACTTTTCCTTTAATTTCTTTTCCTCTTTTGTACTGTCGTCGTTGTCCCTCTCCCTCTTTTTTTCTTTCTTGCTTTTTCTTTTCTCTCCTCTTTACAACTTACGGACTCTTTCACTTATCCATATAACAAAGAACTCGTAAAATAACTTTTCCTTCTCTTTCTCTTTCTATCTTACTTCTCTTTATGATAATAATAATAATAATGATAGCAATACTCAATTCGAAAACCGCCAAATCGACACCAATCTCCTATCGTGCCAAGTACTCGATAAAAATCTCTTTTGACGTTCCGCCTTCATTTTCCAATACATATATGTATATATATACTAGCAGAAGAGACACTCTCTTTCTCTCTCGCCCGTCACCTTCTTACTACTTATTACTACCACCACTACTATTACTACACTATTCTATTACTACTAATCTACTACTACTATTCTACTACAGTCAGAAAATACCGGGCACGCGCTCGCGCGCGTACACCACTTTACAGCGCGCCTTTTTTTACGCGCCACACCTATCGCGAACTCCCTAACGACGATTCATTGCGATTTCATTCGCATAACTTTCTTTCTCTCAACAGTTCTCGCTTTCTCTACCAACTATTCTCCTCGCATATGTCCCAATAATGTCCTTCAACCGTAAACGAAACAACGATCGAAGTTAAGAAGGAGAAAGCAAGGAAGCGGTTTACTTTCCGGATCACGACGTTAAGAAATTATCTTTTTCATTCGAACGAGTCAAATGTCGAACGTCGAATCGATACGTTAAAAGCGAAAAATAAGATAGTAAACAGACGAACTACGAGAGGCTACTTGGCACAGGTTAACTCGCAATGTTCAATGTATCCACCAGCTCGCGTATTCACCGTTTTCTATAGTATCGCCGCTTTCATCGTCTCTCTTTACTCTTTTCCGCACCACCCTCGCAAACTATCCGTCTCTTTCCCTCTCTCACTCTCTCTCTCTCGCCCATAACGTTACGTTCCTTTGGCTTCGCTTTTACGCCACTGACCGCAACGCCGCCACGCGGCGCGTAACTCAAACAATAACCTTGATCACTCGACTTTGCTATACAAACTCAAAGATTGAGGGCTATCACTGGAATTAGAATCGTAATAAAACCACACCGCGACTATCATTATTCACATCGACCACAGATATATATATATATATATCCCTTATGCGTGATTGTGACCTTCGCTTCAAGCTCTGATATCTTTAACAGTATTTTGAAATTTTCTCGTAGACTATGTTCAATAAAGTCTTTGATTCAAGTAGTTACGCAATGGCGGTGCATTTGTATCATCAATTGTAAAAACTAATTTATTACATTCTTAAAATTAAATTTTTTTCTTTCAGAATTATTAAGAGAATATTTATATAAGTTTAACATAATTTAAAATGTCTGATATATATATGTTTTGATAGGTTTTATACAAGATCAAGTTATTGTAATAATAATTAATTTTTGCTCCTTTTAATTCTTTACATGACTAATATTCATTGAATTCTATTGATAAAAAATTAAAATTAATATAATTTGCATATATTTATGATTTGAATTTAAAAAATGTTGCATAAATAATATTTATAACAATTAAATATAATATATTCTCAAATATTGCATCATTGTCAATTTGATAAAATGGAAGACAAATGTAAGTTGTTTCCAGGTGTAAAAATTTAATTGTTTAATTTGAAATAAGAGATAAACATTTTTTATTCCTTCTTTTCATGAATTTTTGTATATATATCTTACAAATACGTAGAAAAACCGACATAAGAAATAAATTTCATCCAAGACATCATTTAATAATATTTCCGGCAGTTATTAAACCCTAATATACTTAAATTTCCTTGTAAACACGTTGTAACATTGACATCTCATAACTTTCTTTTATACATATGATAGTATTTTTCTTTTCCATCTTCTTTTTTCTTTATGACATAAAAAAATTAATTTTACAATTGTATGTATGTGTGTTTATATACATCGCACAAGATCATAAATATTTATTTATATTTATACACATAATAAAGAAAACTATAAAAGATTGATATTTAGATTAACGTGATAGTTTTTGATAATTTTTTCAATAAGTTAATAATAGAAAAATGTGTGACAAATGATCACAGTTCAAAAATTTAAATACCGCAATATTTTCTTATTTCTGAAGTAAACTTATAATTATACGGAAATGTTTCCTTTTCTTTTTTTTTGGGTGGACGGATAAGCCCAATTTGAATGTATCACTTATTTTTCATAAGCATTGTTCTTCTTGTTACCCCTCCACAGAACATACCAATGATAAAGATAATTCCAACAAGTGTAATTGCTATTATCATGAAGTATCTTCTTGCGGGAGATCGGTTAAGAGACGTGTATAATTCTTCTATACTATTAGGAGCGATCAACTACAAATAACAGAAGTTATATTAAAATGATTAATAGTTAATAATGAGATATTTTCATTCTACTTTATATATATATATATATATAAATATATTCATTTATAATATATTTTTATTTTTTTATCTGTCAATTTCTTCACAAAAGCCTACTTTATTTGGAATTAAGGTGTTTGATCCTACATTTATATAATATAAAGTATAATTAAAATAATAATACCTTAGCAGCATTTCTGAACATTTCCATTCTTGTTGTCAACATTTTATAACAATCTGGTTCTAAAGATTTATTATTGTCATTTAAAACATATTGCAGGCACATGATATCTAAAAAAATTCAAGTTTCTAATATAACTATCGCTGTCATAATTCTACTACATTTCTCTTATCATTTTATTTGACTTACGTCTTCCTGCCCCTTGTGGAATGTCACTACAATATTTACTAACGTCAATTGCACAAGCTTTTTGTAATATAGGATCAACGTTGATATCTGCTCTTGCTTGTTCTATTAAATCTGCTATCTCTAATTTACATTCCTCTTTCATATCTTTCCCTCCAGCATTGAACTTGATTTTCAAACACTCTTCGACAGCACCAGGATCATTATCGTTGCGGCATATAGTTTTGATCTAAACAAAATTATAGTTCATGATTTATTATTCATTACATTAGAAAATAAAAATAAATAAATAAATACAATGTTATATATATACACCTCGTTTGCACACATTGCAGCTAACAGTGGATTCAAGTGATAATTCAGAGCAGCTTCTCTAAGTATTACGGTCATTTGTTGTTCACATTTTGGCACTAATTTAGATTCACTGAATTTAATTTTTAAACATTTTATAACTTTTCCTTCGAGTTCCTTATCAGTTGGCTCATGTATTAAAACCTATTTTACACCAAAAAATAACAAAACATATAATTATATCTGCTTAAATTAAAACCTTTAAAAAATAATAATTTAATATACATATTAATACTTTACCCCTTTACAGTATCTGTCGATATCATAGGTGCATGCACTTTGTAACGCAGTATTAAATCTATAATCGGTGTTTTGTTCGATCATTCTTCGAATAACAATATTTTTACATTTATCGTCAAATGTAGGGTCATCTTTATATCTTTTCAAACAGTCAAGACTTCCCGAACGATTGACATCATGGCAAAATTGTCTCAACATCCCGCGACAAATATTTAACAAAGCAAAATCGCTCGAACTATCTTGAAATTCTTGTTTCCTTACGTTAAATAATTTCTTATGACACGAATCGGACAATTTTGTTTTTTGCGATGCTAAACATTCTAAAACCTATGCATAAACAAAATTATTTCCATTTAATTCGATTATTAAAATATTATCGTATACTTAAAGAATTTTGTAATAGGTTTTCAAGAATTAAATTTTACTTGTGAGTTGCCAGCCTCTACGTTAAAACAAAGTCGTTTAATATCTTGTTCACAGGATGCATGTAATGCAGGATCAAATTGTATATTTTCTCGTTGTTGATATAATTGTGCTTTCAGTTGGTGCCTACAATCTTTTGGTATACGATGTTGCATATTTTTCATTATATCTGCTTGTACAATCGAACTAAGACATTCTATAACTTCTGCTTTTGTTTTTGATCTATGATAATAATAATATTAATATTAATTAATGTATTACGGATATATTATACAAGTTAACAATTATTATAAACAATAAGTTAATTACTTGGGGCACCATATTTTAACATAAGTCTTACAAGCTTCTTTAAACTTGTACGTAAATCGATAATTCTTCAATGATATTAATTGAAAATGTTCTACGGCAGCTTTACATTTATAATCGGATCGAGCATCTAATTCATTTTTATGTTCTATCAAACACTCCATTATATCCCCTTCATCTTTACCGTATTTAAGCACTTCCTACAAAATTTTGATTATCATATTTCATAATTTCATACCAATTGAATATACTCTAATATTTAATACAACTTACTAATACTTTAAAGTATATAGTTTACATTTTTATTCAATAAAAAAAGAAATTTGTTGATACCTCGCAATGACGTTCCATAACGTGTTGACACGCGGATGAAATTATTGGATTTAATTCAATACGTTCTGCTTGTACTTCTGTGAAATTTCCAACTGCCAATTTGCACATTTTAGTTAAACTGTAATATAAATAATATAGTTTTATTAATAACCAATGTGTAATCATGCAAAGATTTTAAGAAATTCCACTCGATGATACAATACCTATCTAAATTATCTTGAAGACATAAAATCTCTTCACCTTTAGCAGTTTTATCATAACAAAATGATGCCAAATCACTTAAACATACTTCTTCGATTTCAGGTTGTAAATCAACATTTACTGCTCTTTGTCTCATGACTCTTCTTATTTCTTCTAAACATTCAGTTTTTAACTTAAAAAAGAAAAAGAAATAAAATTACATAGATAAATATATTTAAATAGGTTAATCATATAAGTGTTAAATCATATTCTTACTGTTAAATTTTTTTGATAGGCATATCTATATAAACACGGTAATACAAGTGGACCTCTTTCCGGGTCCATTTGTATTCCATCATTTGCCCATGCATTTGCTGCATGACATAAACGAACAGCATCGTATTTACATGCTTTATATAATTGAGGATCTAATTTGTAATCTCTAGCTACAAAATATTGTATTTGAATCAAAGCTGTTTCGCATGCTTCTGTCATTCTAGAAGTTCCTATTTGATCTGTCAAACAGGATATTACTCTAGCATCTCCACCACGTACCTGAAAAATTATGACATTAATATTACTGAATGTAATAGTAAAAAATAATTTTTTTTATTTGATAGATGGTATTGTACTTCTCGGCAAGCAAGATCGACAACAGGTTGACATTCTTCTCTCAAGATTGGATCTATTCTCCAATCTTCTCCAGCATCTACTCCTTTTATTAATTGTTCTAACTATAAATAAGGATATGTAATATTAAATAATATATTTAACAGAATATTATTACAATATTAAATTTATATTAGTTTTATAATTACCGCTCTCTGGCATTTGTTGGTAACTCTAAACTTCTTTTTCCGCGTTCTACTATGTTCCATTAAACAATGAATTGTAGCACCGCCAACTTCAAGACTCTTACAAAATGTGGTAATATCTTTTGCACAACCATCAACTATTTCAGGGGATAATCTATAATCTTCCATTAATAATTTCCTATGATCAAACATTTCTGCTTGACAGCTTCGTTCAATTTTGGAACCATTTTTCATAGCCGATTCCAAACAAAGTAAAATTTGTGCGAGTCTTATTTCTTTGTCGTCAGATACTCCTTTTTTGCAACGATTCGATTTAATATCCTCTTTACATGCTTTAACAAAACCTTTGCTGACCTTGTAATCAGAGGCAATAAGTTTTTCCCTTCTTATAAGTTGTTCTTGACATTGTCCTGTCATAGTTTCTTCATTTTTATGTTGCATTAAACACTTATATACTTGACCGCTTCCTGGCCTAATATTTGGACAGAATGTGATATGATCCTGTATACAGGCTAAATATAGTTGACGATCCAGTTTAATATTATCAGCTTGTATTTCGGAAACACGAAGTATGCGTCGTTTACATTTAACTTGTAATTCTTCGATATGTTCTTGCAAGCATGCTAAAATTTGTCCTTGCGATATGTCTCTGTAATGTTGTATTCTGCCACATTTAAACTTCGTGATATCAGCTTCGCAATCAGAAAAAAATGGTGTGATAATTCTAAAATCACTAAATGCAATCCATTCTAATCTTTGGATGTAAGCGATACAACGCAAGTCTTCAACGCTTTCTCTTTTTTCAACTAGGCAAGACAAATAAGCTCCTTGCACGTCTCCTGTAGAAGAACAATTTAATTTTTCCAAATAGTCACCGCATGCTTTTTTAGCCAACCTATATACATTCTTATTGTTGGTAATGTTCTTAACATAATCCCAAATCTCTTGATGACAATCTGTATCGATGATATTCATTTCATTTGGCTGTAAACATTAAAATGTAAATAAATACTAGAGAATAAAAAGTATATAAATTAGATCATCTCTGTGTGTGAGAGAGATATATAATAATAATTATACATAATTGATATTAAATAATATAATAATATTATACCTTCAAAGTTTGGATGCATTCTAATAATACTAACTCATCATCCTTGTCTATGCCTTCGCAAAGTTCTTTCAAATTCATTTTACACTTTGGTAACATGGAGTTTAATAAATTATTTTCTTGTTTATGCATAGGATTTCTTTTGATCCTGTGCAAAGTGTCAACAGCAGGTTTACTAAATACCCAACTGATTTGCGGCGTAATTTCATTTTCGTTCGTGGCTGCATTTTCCGAATAAACATTCAACGTAGATATAACATTTGGACATAAAAAAATGTGAAAAAAAATGCTTACTAAAATACTAATAGAATATTTCGTGCGTTCCATCCTATGTAATGAAAGTTTCTCTCTTCTTAAGAGCGTTTAGCTTGAAAAACTCAAATAATATTTCTTGCAGTAGACATTACAACGCAATCACTTTTTCACCAGGGAGAGACGTTTGAGTTTATTTTTCTTCCTCCCCTCGTGTACCCTCTCTATATCTCTTAACCGTCATATAACATCAACGTCATGAGCATTTAAGCGAACTTTAAATGTGAGAAGAGTACCATTAAATCTTTTCCAACACGACGACAACGCTTAATACTTGGTGATTCCGTCGCATGCGACGACGCGCGAAGGACATTAACGGCCATTGGTCAGCATACTTGATTACGTTTTATTTAATTTCAGCGCCAAATTCAAATGACAATAAAAAAGAAAACGATAACTTCGAAAGATTTAACAAAGTATACGCAGGACAATCAATTATATGGTATAAAACGAGACATTAAATGATCGAAATATTGTTGAAAATAAATAAATGAAATATCGTTTGATTATTAAATCAAAATAATCATCGAAATGTTTGAGATTACCGTAGAACGATTAAGAACAATCGAATTTTAGCGCATTATTGAAATTTTCCGAACATACACGAGGCTTATCTCGTAGTTGTAATTCGTGAACCGAAGTTAACCGAGGAGGTCGGGAGCGACGGACCTCGTATGACGTAACGTTGGTAGCACTGCGTAATCGCTTGTGTATCTTTGTCCCGTCGCGTCGTCTGCATTAAAGGGGCAAGTGACAGCTCTGGAGCTATATCGTTGACACTCGTGGGTGCGTAAGTACGTAAAACGGCGTCGGCCTCGGGGAAGGAGGAGTCATCGAATGAGAGTCAAATAGCAAGTTCTAAGGGACATTAAAGGGTTTTTCGTATCACCGAAAAAGGGCGTTATCTCGAATAAGATAAAAAGAAAAAGGAAAAAAAAAAGATAAAAATAAGGGACTGGGATAGTAGAAAAAGGGACTTAACCGAAGCAAATGAAATACGGGGAATAGAGTGTCGTAGTAGAATCGCAGTAGTGTGAGAACGAGTAGAATTTGTTAATAGAAGATTATCCGTAAATGCGGAGAAAAGGACGGGACGGATGCGAAGGAGGAGAAGAATTCTGAATGATTGGTGACGATTCGTAAACGATTTAAGAACGTAATCGAGTCACGGTATTAAACGCAGTAATCTTTTGATATAGATATATATATAGAAAAAAAGTGTGAGAAAAAGAGAGAGAGAGAGAAAGAGTGAAAAAAGATTCCGCGTAAACGGAAACGCGTCGAACGTTTTCGTATTCCGAGCGGTGCTTCGGTTCGACGACGACGACGATCTAGATTAGGACGACAAATACTTATATATGTATGTAGATATGTACGTATTTAGATACGTACGTACATATGCATTTATGTATGTATAAGGATCGACGAGGAGGAGAACGATGATGCTGTCGAAGGAATCCTGTTGCGTATCGATCGGTATCGTCGTCCCGTCGAAACGACGACGATCCTTCGTTCCTTGCTCGTCCAAATTTCGATGAGAACGTCGCCTTCTTCTAAACGATGCTCCCCCACTAAGTAAAACTAGAGTTGACCAAGTGAATAAAGAAAGAACGAGAGAGAAAGAGAAAGAGATAGATAGATAGAGAGATAGAGAGAGAGAGAAAAAAAGAGAGAGAGAGAGAGAGAGGATCTGAACCCGTATGGTATATAATAACATCATAATATTGTGCGGAATAAGTTCTTTCATCATCTCGTGTTTGCTTTCTATCGTAGAGAGGACATCACGATTATTACGATAAGTTGATACTTTTTTGTAAGTTTGATCAAAATTGAATTGCAACGAACGAGACTAGAATGATATTATTTGAAAATATAATACACAATAATAAAATAGAAAACTAATATAACAGCGCGTCGAAGAAAAATACCAAAGATTATAATTACCGATCATTAAAGAGAGAGTTTTCTAGTTTTCTTTTTTTTCGTCTCATATTTCATATATTCTTTCTCTTGATTTTAAATCCACGTTCAAATCCGCGCTCAAATTTGCGAAAAAAAAGTTGCTGTTCTTTTCCCCAAAGGAAACTTTTTATCCCATTTCAAAAGATTCGACTAAGTCGATACGTGTGTTTGACTTTTTTTTTTTTATCCCTATTCCGTTTAAGAACGAATCCGTGTTACTTTAACAACGTTTATCTACATTCTTAACATCTTTATTTGTTTTATTTTCTTAAATTCCTCGATACACACTTAACACGATTCCTCGACGATTTAAAGCTGAGAGCTTGGAATAAAGTGCATAAAATTTCCCGTATCTCATTGGATGGCTTTAATCCGCGCTACACACAATCAGACATTGACGCGTAGTAATCACGCGCAGAACGCGCGCATTGATACACTTCGATGTATTAATGCGAGTTTTACGCGTGTAGCGGCACTTGTTAGATAGAAAGAGATAGATGTATGTGTATGTGTGTGTGTGTGTGTTGTGTGCACAGTATTTACTACATAGCGGGTGCAAAAAGCTTTCGTTGTTAGTATGAAGGGAAAGGGACGATAGAAAAAAGAGAAAGAAAAAGAGTGTGTACATTAAACAAAAAATAAAAAGAAAGGAAGGGATCGTTCAGTGAATGCGTACACACATTGAAACTCGGAAAAAGGTGGAAAAATCGGTGACGCTTATCGATGAAACGCCGAAGGGCGTTTAGGAACGGTAGAGATATGCGCGTTAAATTCTCCCTTATGAAAACACACCTGTTTATACCGTGTTATTTACACTTAGCGTTGACCTTTCCAATTCCTGAATCAGCCTTATCGAAAGATGCCCTCCTTACTTTTTTTTTATCTCCTCTTTCTTCTTTCATCTCAGCAGGGAGAGGACGCGATAATGTGGTATCAACATTTTTGGGATAGGAGAGGTACCTGAATGAAGTGGATGTTAAAAGGAGAGACAGCAATGTTGTGTTGCACCAATCCCGTATGGATCGAGGATAAATATAAACGAAGATATTAATAATAAAAACAAACAGGAAGAGGAAGATCTCTACAGTTTTGTTTTCTTTTTTTTTTTTATATATATATATATAAAAAAATGTATAAAAGTGATCGAGATTAACAGATTGTAGCGCAGTAGTAATTGTTCGTTAATTTGACGGTACGCGTTGAAAAGACTATTTGAAATAATTGTAATCCAAAGTGTTAGGAGAAAGTGGAACGCGACAGTAGAGGGACAAAAGAGGATTCGGCATGTTCTGTGCCGGTGTCAAAAGTTGGCTCGAAACATTGGGCGGGGAGGTGGTGGAGGCGGAGGAGAAGGAGGAAGAGAAAAAGGAAAAGAAGGAAACAGTGAGGGAAGAAGAGGTGAATGTGAAGGTGGTTAAGAAGGTGGTGCTAGTGTTGGAGGAGGAAGAGGTGGAGAAGGAGGAGGAGGTATGGAAGCTGAAACCGGTCGAGCGTCGTCTCATCACCAGGGGCTGCAGCTCACCCTGCCATCCCCGGGAATCACCGGATTGGACGTCGTGAGAGCTCTGCATCAGGTATTTTTTATTTCTTATCTCTTATTTTTTTCCGATAATATTTTTCATTGTACGTACATATATATATGTGTGTGTGTGTGTGTCGATAATGACGACAGTGGACTAGATTACAAAATTAATTTTATATTACAATTATCTATATTATTAAATAAATCATAACATTAATTTTTCAATTATTTGATTTATAATTTGTCCATCGTTATAATTGTAATGTATTTATTATTTTGTAAACAATTGACTTATGCAAGAAATTACCAACCCTCGATGATCTGAAATTAAGTCAATTTAGTTTAAAGATTTGAATTCAAAAATAAAAATTTGTTTTTTTATTTCTATTGTATATTTGATTATATTTTATATATTATTACTATTTTATAATGCTTCATTTAATAATAGCGTTGTTGATAATATTAAAAATGTTATAAAATTTATAAACATAAAGAGAAATAACAACTTTATCATCTTAAAATCGTATAATACAAGAGCTGTCCTATGAGTTGGTAATTTTTTGTTAAATATGGCTCACAAAATTATGAGATTAATATATTTGGTTAATTTGTGGTCATTCTGACAATTGGTAGGTTTCCGAATAATTTGAACCAATAATAACTTAATTTAAGTTGAAACCAATTAGAAATTTCCAGTAAACGTGATTATGTTAGGATTATGTTATTCTACTCTTTTTATATCTTTTCTATCTCCTTCTTACGTGTTAAAGATAATTATAACATATCGTTTCCCGGCAATTAAGCAATCGACTCCTATTCGTCGAGGGAAATAAAGTAGTTCGCTTTTTCCGGCCAATAGCGTGCCAATTTACTACTCACTTTCCTAGCGGACTCTTGTCTTGCCAGATTGACTCTTGTTCCGTTATGTAGTTAGGATATCATTTTTACTTGAACAATTCTGATTCGATTCGATTGGATTTTCCCACGAATCCATTTCTGCGATAAACGTAAGTTTCAAGAACGTATAAATCTCCTTAAAAGATACCAGACCTCGTATAGAAAATTACAAATAATTAACTACCCTGTATTTTTATTTTAAAACTGTTATTATTAAATGGGTGGTTGGTATTTTAAATTCAAGTTAGAACATTTTAATAATGTTATGCAAGTATAGGAGATGATACAGAATTATTATTATTATTGTTATTATTATTATTATTATTATTATTATTATTATTATTATTATTATTATTATTATTAAGAGCAAGATTAAATTGGATACTTAATATTTCTTCGCACAAATCTGTTACTTTATATCCTGTACATATACAGGGTGTCCTGTTACTTATGATACAAACGAGTAGGATTTTACAATGGTACAGGATTCTGCAGTGATTCTACATGAATAACTAATAAGTCGAAAATGTAGAATAAAATTTGTTCATACAAGACTTCCTTTCGGAGAACAATAAGTTTGAAAATTTGTCCGGTACGAGTACACTCGATTCTGTTTCAATTCAATGAACATTTTCTTGCTTCTTAATATTTTTACCGATATTATTGGTATGCGACAATGTTCTTTGCATCAATTTTTTTCTTATGCTTATCGAACAAGACTTTTAATTACCAGGTCTGCAAGTTGAATCAAATTGTTAAACTGATTTTTCTCGAAAATAAAGTTTTTAATTCTACATTTTCGCTTTATGTTAGTTATAAATATAAAATCATCCCTTGCGTGCTTGTACCACCAGTTACAGGACACCCTGTATATATATTATACCTTATCCTACCTTATCCTATACCTTATCCCGTTTTATCCCATGTCTTATACTTGTCATGGGAGATTTATTTCGGTGAAAACTATAAAATAAAATGAATTAAAAAGAAAGTCCCGGATTTCCGCTTTCGAAAGTTATTTAATTAAACGATTTTTTTCTTTTTTATTTGATATATAATAGAAAAAAAAATAAAAAAAAATAAAAAATGCATAAAAGAAATGGATAAGTCAAATTAGGGGATAGTTAATGGAAGTATCACGACTTAACCGACAAGTTAACCGTTCGTCGGATTTGTATTTCGCTTAATTTCAAAGGTTTGCGAGGTTTGCCATTTCGAAAGTTAAGTTTCGCGGATTTCAGTACTATGCGTTTAATGGTCGCGGATAATGACGGTGTAAGTTTGACTCGAGTTTCCTCGAGCAAACAGCAGCAGCAGTAGCAGCAGTAGCAACAGCAGCAGTAGCAATTCTTTTCCTACGAAAGTAAATACTTAGGAATACTACAACAACGGTTGGCCGAGCAGTAGTCGTCATTAGGGACACACGCGTGAATTAAATCGAGAAAAGATAATCAACGGACATCGTGCGGCGAAATATTTGCTTCAAATATAATATCATAAAATTGTAAGACCCTCCACCCACCCCTCCTCCTCTTCTCGCTCCTCCCTCCTCTACCTTTTTCGTTCTGCTCTTTTATTACATACCTTTAATTAATTCTCGGTAAATCCTCACGAGTCATGTGTCCTAACAACACGATCATTTTATCGTTACGTATATAACTTTCTTATTTTTTTTATTCTATTTGTACTTTTTAATTTAATGAACAATTAAAGTGTATATCTGTACGATTGTCTAGATTAACTGGAATACAATTTTCTATTTCTTTTTTGTTTCGTTTTTTTATCTTTTCTTTTCTTTTTCTAATAAAGTATAAAGTATAAAGTTAATTTAATTTAATTTAATTTAATTTAATTTTTGTGTGTTGTGTGTGTGTGTGCATTAGATTGTTTATATTTTTCACCTGTTCGTTATTGAATTATTTTCAAGAAATCCTAAACTCTAAGTTGTTTTCAATTTTATATATATTTTTGGTGTCTAGGTATACCTACTTACAAAATTTATTAGATAGAACATAATTTATTTTTGATACGTTAATTAAATTGAATGCAGTGAGTTTTGATAGAAAAATAGTGGCAAATTAGATAAATAGATAAAACTGAAAAATAAACTAAAGTAATTGTGACGAATAAAAATTGAATTCATTCGTATTAGATAAATATGTTGGCATTTTAATGAGTCGACCTCGTTCGGGATATTCAGCCACAATTGGAGCACGAATCGTAACGCATTTTGTTCGATTTTTCTTTGGCAAATCAGTTTTAGTTAAAAGCAAAGGACGCAATGGCTGTACGTACGCGAAGTTTTAGAAGACATTTAATCGATAAAGCAAAATGCTTTTCCTGCGTTTCGCATTATCATTTCTTTAAAGGAACAACATTGTCAATAACGTCGACCGAGCTGTGGAATAAGTTTATCTTCGCCCTAGAACGGAGTATCCTTGAAATTTCTTCAGATTCTATTACTCTTAATTGCTTTTAAAGTAACCCACACCAGATGAATCGAGAAAATTTGTTCACAAGTAAAAATCATCTAAATATTTTCTTTCCTTGTGTGAATAGCGAACTTACGTTTCTAAAGTTCGCGACCGATCTTTTAGAATAAATTTAATTAACAAAAACTCCATAGACATTGTCAAAACCGATTTTTTACAAACTCTAAGCACAGTTAAGAATAAATAATTTTATGCCAATACAAATATTTTAGATCAAATTTGAACCGGTAATTTGATCCGACAATGAGTCATAAATGTTTTTATTGTGTTTTTCTTGTATTAATTATCATAATAAATGATTCATTTATGTATTGGGTTGTGTTAATAAGTAATATCATATTTTGTTCTTGGTTTTGTACGTAGAATATGCTGATATTTCGTTTGATCGAAAAAACCTCACACTTTGTGTATCCAAATTTTGATTATTTTATGTTTAAATATATAATAGAAAACACTATAGGAATAAATTATTAAAAAAGTTATATCAAAATATACAATATTCTCAATCCGAATAAATAATGCAATAATATATGATTGAATTGGTCAATATAAATTCATAATATTTTTTATTTGAATAAATAATCCAATGAAAATAATATATGATAGAATTTAATATTTTCAATAATAAATATCTAACTCGGTTCGATATGAAATATTGAAAATTGTATTTTATTTTACCGGAATCAATCTGTTTATTATGCGAATAAAAAATTAGATGTTCGTACGAACTATTTTGTATTATTTAAAATTAAAGAAACAATTTTTGAATATAAATTTTAGACGGTTATATCACTGCGATCAGCATTGGATTCATCGCGCGAAGAACTACGTCGATTGAAGGAAAGTGTTGGTGAATTTTCCGAGGAGAAATACGTCGAGGTGGTTGAAAGGTTAGCCCTGGAGAACCACGTTCTAAGACGTAAGATCCTTAGCAGAAGTACCGACTTTTCCAACGATGCTGCTACGAGTCCGCCGCCACCGTCGCACCAGCCTCGTTTTGTTCCACTTCAAGTAGAAGACCCTACCGAGTGAGTTTCGTAAGACTCTGCCACTGCTAATTGACTAATTACTCCGCCTCATACTCTTCTTTTCACTTGGTCATTCAATTTTCTCACGCACACAAAATTTCTCATATATTTTCTACCAATACGAATGTAGTACCATTATTATCTAATTTTCAAATACTACAATGTTTATATGTAATTTTAATTATTATCAATATTTTATTACTTGGCATATATACAAGAGCGATGTTTCTTTGCAATCTGAAAACAAATTTGGCCGAAAAGGTTTCAAAAAAAAAAGAAAAAAGAAAGAGTAATTAATTTCTAATTAATATCAGATGCTCAGATTTTGTTCAAACTTTGCAAACTTTGAGAATATTCATCGTACATTTGAAAAAATCCAGATCTCCGGCCGGGATCTGCATTCTGCAGTTTCTCGTAAATTAAATTTATGGATTTGACGGATTTAAAAATGTCATGTTTAAAATTACGAAAATATGGATTTTCTTTTATCCAATAAATTATAGATAAAAATAGGCATACAATTAATATCTATATTTGTAGCTATTATTTTTGTTTATCAACGAATTTGCACACTCATACTTTTTGTTTGAACGGTAAAAGAAATGAAAAGCCAATGAATTTTTACGAGGGACTACAAATTACTTATCCTATTTCTATTTTCCTTTTATTCTTCTCATCGTTTGTTTGTTTTTCTACTTATTCTTAGCGATAACACGTTTAACGATACGCTCGCAAACTCGTTACGTGGCGCAACCAACTGGAAGCTGGAAGCGCGTAGCCTTATTTACGAGTTTTCGTTTAGAGTTATACAAAAGGAGTTATACCTATCAACGAAGCCATAGTAAAAACATCGTTGAGTTGGTTAACGCTAGTGAAATAGGCAATTTCATTATTGTTGCTAATCTTTTCAAATTTAACTCTTCTTACGAACGAACGTTTTTTGTTCTTTTTTTTCTTTTTTTTTTCTTCATAAGCGTAGAGGAAACTTCAAATTATCCGTTTGCACTATTTCCCTTATTCTTTACGTGCAAACGGTTCGTTCGTTCTAAGAAATGATCGATAAGTTTTAGAAATTGTGGGTGAGAACTTAATAAACTCTTTTTATCTCCTGTTTGACTCATATCAGTTTAAAAGAAGAACGTTGGACGCGTTGTTATAGGCAATCATCATCAGCAGACACGGCTAGCGCCACGATGGATGCGTCAGGGAATAAAATTGTCGTCGAGGAGACGTCAGAAACGATCAGAACGAGTGGGACCCGGCGAAGTATCGGTAGCTCGAGTCCGGAAACTCAAGCTCGTAGTACATCGGTAATACGCCGTGTTCGTCGTGAGTTTCCATCCTTATCTTCGGAAACAACAACTCAACAACAACAACAACAACAACAAGTAGAAGAACAACAGCAACATCAACAGCATTCCTCAAGGGATGGAACACAATCTAGATGTAGTCTAGGTCAGGATGAGTCCGGTATCATTGGTCTAATATCGGTGCTGTCTAAAGAGAGTCAAGAAGAAGACATTTGCGGAGATGATGTTCAGGACGATGGTCAGGACGATAACGATGGTTCTGTTGTAATAGATCGTCTTGATTTACCAGAAAAAGATAGCGAAGATTTGAGCCTTAGATCTGTTTCCGACGGTGATAATTCTGTCTTCAGTGATAATCCTGAACCTCAGTCGCCGCCGCAGCAAAGATCTATGCAACAACAAAGTCAACAGCAGCAACAACAGCAGCAGCAACAACAACATCAGCATAGGCAACAGAGTCAATCGGGTGAACAGGGGAAATTAAATGATCAATCTGAAAATGATTCCGAGGAACTCGATGACATTGAGTTAATATTTACGACAGATGATACATGTAGGGATTTAGGTCTTCAAGAGGATCTCGTTTCAATAACGGAAACTGATGCTTGGCAGCAACCAAATCCCGCTAGGCAACCGGCTCTTTTAAAATATACCAAATCTTCCGAAGGAGAGTCTCTTGTTTGTAACGGTGATAAGACCAGCTCCGTTGAAGAAGCTGTCTCATCTCAAAGCTCCAGTATCGATCGCGAAGAAAGCGTCGATCGATTCGACGAGAGTTCCAGTACCAGATTAAACAAGATGTGGTCTCAATGTTCCGTTCTCGTTGAAACTGACATCAGCAAGTGTGGTGTACTTGAGGAACCTGAACACTCAACTAGGCATGCAATTAGGAGAAACACTTTAGCTGCACCTCCGACTGCTTACAGGTATTTACATATTTTTTCTTACATCATCCATTGGGTTGTTTAGAAAGTTTAAACGAGATACGAAGACAACTACTTTTATACGAATTAAAATGTTTATTTTGTATCCATTTTGATCGAATAATTAGAAATATTATTGTCGATCTTTCTTTAATTTAATCATTCATTTAGAATTCTTTCGTAACAAACGAATATTTAAGTTTACGCTATTAAGTGATAATATTTTGGCTCTTAGAAACGTAATACGTTTTATATTTACGCTATTTGTTCTAACTACATCCATTACTCTTCTTACCGTTCTACCTCACTACTTCATAAAATAGGCCTTCCTGTTAGTGTTTGCATACATTACGTATTCCACATATACACTGAAAGATGCACACATAAGCGAACGTAATTAGTCACTTGCCGATCGTAAAGTGTTCTCGCTCGTTTTGAAGAGGCTTTGTTTTTACGTACCAATGGATGCTAACGCTGACGGTACTCTCTCAACGAGCCAGCTAGATAAGTGTATTTAAAATGTACACCCTGTTGCCGGCTATAAGTAGTATAAGTTACAAACGACAAATTTCATTGGCGTAATAACGTACAAATATAATTAACGAATTCATAAAAAATTCTAACAAGATGAAAAAGGGTCAATGTACCAATACCTCTCATAATGTTGAAAAAAGTACTTGTATGATATTTATTTATGATTTATAAGGGTCCTATCGTTGTTAATAAACGTATATACTTTTACGTGGAGGAACGTTGACGCAAGAACAAAAATAACTTTGCGACAGTAACCCATATAATACAGTGCATAGATTATAAAACGAGCAACGTTATATCGTGTTATTCAATTTTTCCTCGTACAATGATGTCGATTATTATAGATACTAACCTTGTTTCTGTTTTTATATGTAATACAAAAATAATCTCTATCAACATCTTTTTCATCATCATCATCATCATCATCATTATTTTTATTATTATTATTGTTATTATTATCATCATCATCATCATCATTTCACATATATCTTTTGATTTCTTTAATTACGAAAAATATGTAATTTGAAAGTGGTAAGAAATGATCGACATGATTACACGTTGGATAATTACAGGCCAATAATACATCGGGAAGCTTTGGCTGGTGGTCGAAGAAAAAGTTCAGCACCTCTTCGTCCTGTAATGGATCGTAGTAGTGGGGCCAAACGCGAGTCAGGAGCACAAACCGACATTTCGGCCCTCCCGGCACAATGGCGTTCGGAAAGCTATCTCGCACATAAAGTGGCTCACACGTTTACAACGCTTCCAAGTAAATTCGCATTGCCGACTGGTGTACCCGGGAGGCTCAGGCTGTCTGACAAGACACGCGAAGCAAGACGAGTTTTACTCTCGGACATCAGTTTCACCAGCATGGTACCAGAATTGTCAAGAAGTGCTGATCATCTTTGTCACGATCCTCATGCACAGGTAAATTACAAAAAGCAAAAGTACAACGGCGGCAAGAATTTCTTGTCTTTTTTTTGCGAAAGAAGAAAAGATCGCAACGTACAGCCCCCCCTCCCACCAGGGTGTTGTAGCATTTTTGAAGATGATTTTTCGCGGAACTCGTTCAAAGTTATTGCGCAAAGAGATAACCCTGACACGTGTTTGCTTGATGTCGTAAGTCTTGTAATAAAGTAGATGTTGGCGTTGTACGAAGAGAAACGGACGGCAGTCGGCGTAATAACAGCTTGATTAATTCAACGTGTACTGGTAGTATGCACGCACAATAATCCTCACTGTGTGCATCCAGAAGGCCACGAACGAATGGAACTCTAACGCGGTTTGCTTTACATCCACGAACACGTACTCGTGATCTTTTTTTCTCTCTTTCTCTTTATTTCTTTCTCAATATATTATCTATCTTGCTTTGAACTATCTTGCTTCTTCCAAGTCCCAGATGATGACTAATTGCACCGTATGCACCTTACTACGACTTACGGTCCTCTTATTTCCTACCCGCGGACGCCATTTAACTACGTTTACGTCCACGTCCATGTGAACGTGAGAAAAATGAATTGAAGTTGCGTTTTGCGACTGTAATTCTCGGTGCCTCTATACGATAATAATATACGTTTAGGTATTATACGAACTTATAGAGTCGTTGGACCGTTTAAGGATAAACGTCACGATTAGATGATTTATTTTCTTCGATTTTAATTTATTCATGAAAGAATTTATTATTCTTAGATGATCATACATAATGCACGTAAGTATCTTCATTATTTTCATATTATACGTGAATGCAGATGATCGTTATAAACTACATTTTTCCTTTTGATAATTCTACTATGTACGACATCAAATAATAGATAAAAACTGATTTGCCTATTTGGTGCTCCTACATTGTACAGAATCAAACGATTTCACTAAAAAACTGATTTGCCTAGTCTTCTTTAGAAAAATATCAACTTGTTACAGACTTGTTTAGGATCTCGAGGATGTGGACACCGTACACCGGAAGTTCATCGTCGCGAATCCTTAGGATCACCAGCAAGTTATTGGCCTCGTTGTAATCTGGGAACGACTTTACCAAGTCCTTGCGATTGTCGATTGTCGGCTGATCTCTATTCCTCAAGATATCGAGGTTCCTTGAGCTCGATACCATCGCCAGGATTAGAAGTCGTCAGTGGTCCACCAAGAAGACACTCTTGGAGAACAACAGCAACTTCTTTCGATGCATGGAGAGTTCCTGTTGCTACTTCTACACCTAGACCAACCTGGTCATCTATGCCATCTTCTCCCACTCATGTTCATCCTCCTGCAACGTCCTCGAGATCATCGAAGAATGTACCAAAGAGAACACGCTCTAAAGTCACTTTTCAAGGTAAGAAAAACAAAAATGAAAAAAAAGATACAAATTTCTGTGCGAGATATTTTTCTTTATTATTTTATTCATTCCAATCGTAATCCTGTTGATTACAAATTGTCAGTATGTAACAATTAATTCGGTGTGCTGATAATAAATTCGTTGTATCAAAATTGCCGTGTGATTTTCGTCAAGGAATTCGGCGGTTGTTTGAAATATGAATAAAAGTCATTGAAAATAACAATGACTATTTTTCGAAGAATAACAAATGTACGATTATTTTATAAATAAATATTATATTTTGTCTTTTTAAAGGCACCGAATTAATTGCTACAATCAATATTATATTTTTCGTTTGTCCTCAGTATTTGTGCTTAAGCAAACTTTTGTACATTTTCTTATTATCTAAAAGAGAAAAAAGAAAAAAGGAAACAAAAGAACTATCTCTTAAAGAAAAAAACTTCGTAAAGGATTAAATAAATATACGGTTTGAAAGTAAAATATAATTCGAGATAGAAGTTAATCGCTTGGATTCGTTTGAAAGGTTATTACGTAAACTTCTTTCTTTGTTAATCCTCTAACAAAAAGAAGGTATTACATTTGAACCGGGCTCGTGTTTCCACATTTCAGAGTGTCCAATGACGCGTGGCAGTTTACCTAACTTGCGCTCGGACATAGTAGGTGCCGGTGACAATAGCGGAGATTCAACGGAATCTCTGATAGACGAGGCGGAGGATTATTTGCGACGAAGTATTGATTCTATGCTGACCATTTCGAGTACCAGTGCTAGTACGGATTATTGGAACAGACAAATAGCAGCCAGGAGGAGAAGAACTCGAAGGCACTCCGAACCTGATCTTGCACGCGAATGGACTCCCCCTCAGGATGCGAGACCCTACCTACCAAAGGTGAATGATCTGATTTGAATAAATAACAAGCAAACCAAATTCTCCAAAATTCTTGCGCGTGTTATCAGTAAAACTTCATTTTGTTAATAATATTTAACATCGCGCTGTTTGAATATTATTATTACTGTTTGAATATTATTAATATATTAAGGGGTTATACGCAGTTAGGATTTTCAAAAAATCGATTTTTTTTTTTTTGCATTTTCGGAATGTACATATATTTAAGTATATTCTCTGAAAATTTCAAATCGATCCGACAAATTTCTTCACTTCATGTAAGCTGCAAACAAAAATTTTACCTATGTGTAAACGTCTCTTTGAAATTTTAAACGCGTTTTTCTCAAAACGGTATTTTCAAAGTCGGTGATCTCGATTCTCAGAAATAACTCAACCGATTTGTCTTATATTTTTACACAATATTCTTAGATATATTCCTCGGGTATGACGAGAGGAATAAGATTTAAAAATTATTACTATTTTTTTGTAACAATTTAGAGCGAAAATCGATCCGACAAATACTTCACTTCATGTAAGCTGCAAACAAAAATTTTACCTATGTGTAAACGTCTCTTTGAAATTTTAAACGCGTTTTTCTCAAAACGGTATTTTCAAAGTCGGTGATCTCGATTTCTCAGAAATAACTCAACCGATTTGTCTTATATTTTTACACAATATTCTTAGATATATTCCTCGGGTATTGACGAGAGGAATAAGATTTAAAAAAATTATTACTATTTTTTTGTAACAATTTAGAGCGAAAATTTTAGTCAAAAAAAGCAAAAATTTTAGTCTTTTTTTCAAATAGATGCCATTTTGTCAAAAATCAAAATTTTTAAAATTCCTCTCGTTAATACCTGCATTAATCTATCCTTTAAAAGAATCCATCATATTTTTTAATTTCGGATAATCCAAACCGCCAAAATGGAGATCACCGCCAAACGTCTTTTTTTAGAGGACGTTCAGGAAATCATCTACAGGAGCAGTGCAGATTAATATTTTTACAGAATCGACGCGCTATTGTATTCTCAAAAGTTCACTCTATTTGAATTACCAACAATTTTTTTTGAGAAATAAAAACTGTTTCTAGAAAAAATTCATGAAAATACGTCTTTTTCGAGCCTCGCAACTGCGTATAACCCCTTAATAAAAGTGTGATAGGGAAGTTGGACAGGTTAAAAATTTTTTTTTATTGAATGTTTCGTCCCTTCATTGGGACTTCTTCAGCAACTGAAATTTTATTATGACTTTTTTGATAAATGCATATTATGACTCTGAACATTAACGATCGAGATAATATTAAATAACTTTTTTTAAATGTTTTATAATATGTATTTTTCAAAAAAGTCATAATAAAATTTTAGTTGCTGAAGAAGTCCCAATGAAAGTACGAAACGTTCAATAAGATCGAAATAACGTTCTAAACAATTTTTAACCTGTCAAACTTCTCTGTGACTCTTTTATTAATAATTTTATTTTTTGGAGAGACGCGATAAACAACTAATTATTAATATATTTTATTAATAACATTCAAACAGTATATGTGCCAGACTGGATCAAAATATGAAGCTAGTAATAAAATCCATTGGAAAAGGATGGTAGAAATTTGATATCGAATGTCATTAAATATAAAACTTAAAAAGTATATTTCTTTTTTTAGTCAATCGTTTTAAACTTTATTTATAATTATAAATTATTGTTGCTATGTATGTCGTGATTGTTTTAGGAATATTCTGCGACGAAATTCATAATAGAATAAAAACGACAACGGTCGAATATGAATATCGGTCGAATATGAATATCGGTCGAGTGAGATATGAATATACATACATAAAAACAAAAAAATTACATGATCTAAAAACAGTTATTATTTTTACAAGTATAATCTCTACTCATCCTTTTCCTTCTCAGTCGTTATTCTTCTCTGCTTCCGTGTAGACATGTTTAGATATATTCCTGTAGCACACACACTCGCGCACAAATGCATATTATTTGCAAAAAACACGCGCGCACACGTATACGCGAAATAAATTTGATATTTTTCTAATACCGATGTTACACGTCTCGCTGTTCGAATAAGACTAACAATAAATAACGAAAACAGCTACGAAATGTACACGAAAAATACCGAATGTACACGAAGGTCAATGTGTTTAAAAATTCAACGACGAAATTCATAATAGAATAAAAATAACGGCAAAAGTCGAATGTAAATATCAACCGAGAAGTGAGATACGTATATACATAAAAACAAAACATTAAATGCTCGAAAAGACGTTCTTTTCGTAAATTTAACCTCTACTCTCATCTCCTTCCCTTCTCAGCCATTATTCTTCTCTGTTTGCGACAAGACGTGTTTCTCTATTACATATTATACATTTTTTACCTCGTTTATCTTCTCATTTACATTAGATACAACGTTTTATATTCTTTTTTTAACCGATTCTCTTATTAATAATATTTCGGTAATTGATTCCGTTAGGCATTACTTCGAGGATTAGTTATCGTATGGTAATCCAAAAGTTCTGAAATCATTTTCAAAAATTAATTGGCTATTTTTTTTCCAAGACTTCTTTTTTTAAATTGTAAAATTATAATACAATTCTATTTATTCTATAAATTCTTCGATTTATTATATGACGATCATTAAGAGTATATTTTATTTGATAGATACCAAGAGATCTGAAGTTAGATCATCTTGTCAAAGTAATTTCACCGGAAGGAAGAGTCCTACAAGGTCGTGTCCGATACGTTGGTCCAGTTCCTGGTCGAGAGGATTCTCATGTAGGTGTTGAATTACCTAACGTCACTGGTTCCTCCGATGGCACATTTCACGGTAGAAGATTTTTCGATTGGTAAGTGTTGTTCTATTAGATTTTTTTTTCCAAAATAAATATTACCAATTTATAGAAATACATTAAAATCAACGTACAATTTCAAACTACAATTGATATGATATGAATAATTTTAAATGTATTATTATTTTTGTAAACAAACAAACAAACAAGCCAAAAATTAAAAAAAACAAAAACAAAGAAATAAATTCAGTTGGGTTTTAGTTTTGTCGAGAATTGGCTTAAGTCAGTGGTTCCCAAACTTTTTTGGTCCATGGACCCCTTTTTATAGTCAAAAGTTGTCCACGGACCCCTAAGTGAAAAAGCTACTATAAAACATAGGACAAAAATTAAAAAAAAAAATTATTGAAGAAGTATTTATTGAAATTATAACTTTTGTTTAAAATTAAATAGAAAAAATTAATGACTTGGATGAACGTGTTTAGATTTTATCAGTATATTTATGACTGGTTCGATGTTTGTGAGTAGCAAATCCCCACGAGCACTAATTTCTATCCGGTTTCTTTTTTTTGTGATGAGATTCATAACGGCACTGAATCAACAACTTCTGTACAGTAATCCATAGCGCAGGATACAAAATTAGGATCTGTTTTTGTAACTAGAATTTGTGGTATCCTTGTTGAAACATTGGTTTAAGTTCCTCATTTCTGGATATTTTTTTATATTAATAATTAAACCTTGCGCGAACCCCTCGACGTTGTCCAAATAATTTTTAATCTTCTACGGACCCTCTGAATGATACTAGGGACCCCTGAGGGTCCGTTGGGACCACTTTGGGAACCACTGGTCTGAGTAAATGTGTAATCCTTAGGAAAAAGAAATGACCTACCAATTGGTCCGGTGTATTTAATTTCGTAATTGCATAATGTTTTTGAGGTAATGGGCCGTAGTACGAGCTGCGTGACAAAAGCAATTCTGTTTGAGATAAACCCTCGCGATACCTCCTTCAACGGGCCTCGCCTTGTACATATATACTTTTTCTCTCTTCTCTTCTCTTCTCTTCTCGTCTCTTGTCGTTATTTTACTCGCTAAGTTGAACGTGCATATGCATACGCAAATGCATTGGCGTATGTATTAACTCAACTTATAAGGATAATACTGAAATCGAAAATATCTGTTAATAAAATTGTTTTTCATTCGAGATTAAATTATTTCAACTCCCACTACCAATTTATGGAATTTATTCTCATTATATTTCAATATTTCTTTTTTTTTTATCATTGGAATTATATCATCGTCTGAATATGATCAAATCCAAATGCCTGGGGGTTTCATTATTAATAATTAATAATTAAGTTAATAATGTTTTCATTAAATTTACTTTAAATTTGTTTAATTTCGAAGTGCGTTGTTGTTGTTGTTTTTTTTCTACTAAAGATAGAAATAGAGCTTATTCTATATTTAATCCGGTTATAAACGTGGCAAGAATTATCGTCGATTGGGTGGATAAATTATGTCTTGTAAAATTGCAGGAAACTTGTCGCGTGAATCTTTGTCGTGAGAAATACCTGGTGCAGGCATTATAGGAGCTTATACGAAAATCACTCGAAACGCAACGACGATGTTCGCGTGACCATCATCAACGTCCCTGAAAGTGCGCCTCCTCAGATTTTGATCTCGAGTTAGAATTTATACTCGCACACATAAACGATCGATCGACCACAATTCTCTCTCTCTCTCTCTCTCCCCCTCTCCCTCTCCCTCTCTCTCTGTCTATCTATCTATCTTTCTAAACCAGGAATTATAAAATGAACATTTCTTAACGAACAGCTCATTTTCTACATTATTTTGTATTGAGTTATTTATTCTGTTCAAAATTATTTATAACATATATTTGTAATAATTATTAAGATATTAATTTATTAAAAATTTTTTAAATATTATACAGGATAAATCAAAAGTTTCTTAGATGCGTTAAAAATATTTAACTAATTTCTAAAATATCTTAAACAATTTTGAAACTTTGTAAACTTGCTATTTGAAATATTTCATATTTAATTATTTTGATTTTTTTTTAAATTATTTATATATACTTGTAACACAATTATTGTAATATTGATATTTATTGTAATTTGTATATTTACTTGTATATGTATATTTACTTGTAACAATATTATTGTAATATTGATTTTTTTAGAATAAAAATTTCCAATTATTATATGCAGGATAAACCAAAAATATTGAATACAAAGTTTACAAATTAATTATACGTTATCATAACTTTTGAAACTAGCTGTTTTATAAGTTCTTTTTATGATCCAAAAAAGCTAAAAGTTTTAAAGAAAAAGAATGAAAAAAAAAATATTTAGAAACTTTTGACTTATTTAGAGATTTTAAATGAATTTCGTAATAATTATCGATTAAATTAAAAGATATTATATTGATCTAACCTGACGAATTTGTATGTTAACAGTGAACCAGATCGTGCGATTTTCGTACCGTTTAAAAAGGTGGTCTTGGCTTGGTGCAACGCCTGACCCGATGTGTCCACGCCCAAAGTAACACCGTAAATTTTACTATCACAGTATACAATGTAAATGTGGATAAAACGGTATGTACGTAGAGCACAAGTTTTGCTATGAAATTTCTATATCATTGAGCGCGTAATAATCTCTCTCCAAGTATTATTCTTTTTTTTCCGATGATAGATTTTCGTAAGTAAAAAAAATAAAAAAAAACAATAAAGTATTATTTTATTATTTCTTACTCGTTTACATTAAAAAAGAAATCACGAAAAAAAAAGAAAAAAAAACAAACAAAATATTTTATGCTTAATATCATTCAAACCAATTAATTAAAATAATTTCCATTGGGATCTTAATATAAAAAATATCATTCGCAACGTATTAAAATTATTAAGTTAAAAAAGAAAAAAAAACATATATATCGTTTCAGTTGTAATTATATTTAAAACATTTAATATTCGATTTAGAGAGATGGTGCCAGAAAATATAAAAAAAACTATATATATATTTATATATACATAGGTATACTTGGGTGGATTGAAAAGTTTTGAACCTAACGTAGAATTTATTTAAAAAAAAAAAAAACAATTTTTTTTGTCCAAGCTCAAAACTTTTCAATCCACCCTGGTATATGATTTACATATTTGCAAAAGAAAAGAAAAAAATAAAAAATAAAAAAATAACCACAATTAGACGTGCGTACTCGAAAGCCTACATAATAATGTATCTATATTTATACACACACACACACACACACACACACACACACACACACACACACACACACACACACACACACACACACACACACACACACACACACACACACACACACACACATATGCGCACGTGCATATATTTTTAAAAAAATGACTCTCTCTATATTATATATATACACAATATATAAAAAAATATATATAGTAAATACATATATAGTAATCAATAATAGTGTAAAAAAAATGAAAAGATATATCATATTCAAGAGGCTAAATGTGTATTATAATTTTAAATGAAAGCTCGATTTAATTGTAAACGTTTTATTTCATTTTATTTTTATTAGGTATAAGCAACTCTCTTGTACAAATATGCTATATATAATATATAATATACAAGGTGTTTCATAATATGTCTGATCCACTTTAAGAATTAAAAACAATGAAAAACAATTCATATAAACATTTGTCCCACAAATTATAAAACACCCTGTATATATATATATATATATATATATATATATATATATATATAAATTTATACACAGCATCTATCGTTTATTCACAAAATAATAATTAACTATGGTTACATATTACGTTCGATTACGAGTTAAATAATTAAATGCTATGGAATTTCTTTGATAACTATAGGCAATATGTTTGTTTGTATGTAAGTATGTATGCACGTATGTATGTGTGTATGTAAGTAAGAATGTATGTATGTACGTAAGTGTATATTCCAGGTAATATTTGAAAAAATGTCAGTCAATTTTCTTCTCAAATGCCATAAACAAAAAAAAAAAATAATCAAATGAAAAATAAAAATGATCTGACGCATCAAGTTTACATTACAATCATTCGAAACAGTGATATTTTAGATAATACTTTAGATAGCATTGAAAAAAAAGAAAGAAACATTTTTCGGTTTTTTTATTTGAATTTTAGGAAGATGTAAAGAACGAACAAAACTAAAATATAATAATAGTAATAATATTAATAATAAAATAAAATATCATAATATATTCTATTTAGACACCGAAGATATGATATAAATAATATTATATATAATAACAAAAAATATATATGTATATATATATAATTATAAATATAATAATAATAATAATATTAATAAGAATAATAAATAATAATCTGCCGTTTTAAAAAAGTTTCGATCTCCAACAAATTCTTATCTCAAAATGGAATTGTGTGTTCGTGCTGTGAAAGAAATATTAGAATTTCTAATTCCGGTGCAGTAACAAAGGAACAAATTTTCTTCGATCAAAAATAAATATTAAAATCCTAATTAAGTATTATCTCTCTTTTTATGCATTAATATTATTGATTAATAATAATAATAATAATAATAATATATCACGTACCTGTATCATCGACAATTATTACGTTTTAATGTGCTATTTATACGCGAATTATGAATGCAAAACACATTTATAAAAATATTCAATATACTAGGTTGAAAAGTTTTCAAATTAACGTAAAAAGAAATGTTTTTTCTATCAAATCAAATTGTTTCTTTTTTTTTTCTTTTTTAGGCTCAAAACTTATCAATCCATCTACATATATAAACATACACATTATATATATATATATATATATATACATATGAAATAAATATTTCTATGAAGTTAATTAACATATTAATTTTGAAATACGTTTTAAGCTCTTTGATTATGTTTTTTCTTTTTTTTCTTTTCGTCTTCGTAATCATCGAATAGCAGAACTATTATTAATATTATTATAATTTTGTAGAAATTATAGTCTTATGTTCTTTGCAAGAATAGATGTACCTGTAAATCGCATTGTTCATTAAGAAGAAAACGCGAAAGAGTGACGTAAGTTTATTCCTTTTTTTTTCTATCATAATCACGCGAGCTTAGAAGATTGCTGGGTGTGTCAAGAGAAAGAAACTGCAACGTCTACGCCAGTGAAATTAGAAAGAAGAAAGTTTCGCCATTTCTTTTTCTTTCATTCGTTGCAATTCGTAATTATATACACACAAACACACACACATATACACATATATATATGTACATATAAGGTGGGATTAAAGTTTCTAGGTGGACCAAAAGTTTCAAAGTGATATTAAAAATCGATTTACCAATCCTTTTGCAAAATCTAACCTAATCTTTCATTTGAAATTTTTTTTTAAGCTATTCCGCGAGTGTTTAGTTCGTAGTTTTACGGTTTGAAAAAAATAAAAATTTAGCTTTAAAATATTCCATAAAAGAAAAATTAATAGATTTTTGAAACAATATGCGAACTTTAGGTTCGCTTAGAAATGTTTTACTTGTTCACCTTGTATATTTGCATAAGAAAATAGCATTACGTATTAACACGAACCGAGTGTAAGAAAAAAAAAGAAAAAGAAATAGGAATACAAATATACGTACATAATATAACACACGCGGAGGACATTATTTTTTCTCGTAGTAAAAAACTTTATTTGATCAATTCAACTACGAATATCTGCAATCGTGCAGGTTCGTAACGCCAGGTGAAATAATTTTCGGCCAATCGTAAGAAGCAAGTGATACATTTCGCGTGACTCGAGGTAAATTTAGTTATGCTTTATTACACGAGATACGATCTTCCGGTTACACATATACATCTATATATGATAAACACACACGCACGCACACACACATACATACATAACATGCATGTAAACGTATGAAAGGTATTATCTCGCGAAGTAAACTCGAATCTGTGATAAAGGATTTTAAACCAGAAAGTTTTCAATAATTTTCATTTAAAATAACGAGAATTATTTGTTGAACGGTTCCCGTTTTTTAATGGATTTTATTTTAAAAATATTATTTTCTATTTAATATGCACGCGTACGTAGGTGTAAATCAATGCATTTGCACACACATTAACCAATGAATATTATTAATTCGATTATATTTGATTAACATATTGGTACAACGCGTATTAATTCCCAATCGACATTAATCGATTATTTATTAAATATTTCCTATCTATTATTTTTTTCTTTTCTTATACATACGAACAAATTTTGTGTAAATCTTTAATTAATAAATATCCAATAATTAAAATGGAGATTCGGTTATCGTAACAATGGAATGTGTTAATCAAACGCGTTTTTAAATAACAGAACATGGAAAACACATAAACAACATTCGTTTTGATTAAAAAAAATTCCGATAATTCTCACGCATCGTTGATCATTAATTTTTTATCGATTTAATTAACACTGACTGACTAACAAACACACCCAGCGATACTTGGACGATAATGCTTCGAATGAACGTAAACGTAAATTCAAACGCGTCCTCTTTCATCCAATTGTAACATCTTATCTTATGCTATTTTTAAAAAGTAATTAGAAGTAATATTTAATTAATTATTATCGCTTATTATAATCAACTTTGTAGGAAAACTTTTATAAATGTTTTTCTATTTTTAATTTCAGTACAATTCGTTTGATATTTGTGATCGTTGCGTTTTATTTAATTGTAAGATTTAACATATCGTTAATGTAACTTCATTTTATTTTTAATAATTGTTTTTCATAAATATTATTATTATTATTATTTTACAATAATTGTAAAGATTTGTATAATTTTTATTTTTATTAGACAAAAAAAAATATATACATATATATATATATATGAATATAAAGTATATAAAACGTGTGTATATAGATAATGCCAATTTCACACAAACACCTTTAGTCATTTCTATGTACAATACATAAATACGTGTATGCATCTCAAATTGCCGAAGTGCAAATATTTTCCAAAGCACGTCTTTTAAAACAGCGCTGTTCAACTTTTACAGACCAAAGGGCTAATTTAATAATATTAATAATAAAAATAATAATAATAATAATAATAATAATAATAATAATAATAATAATGTTAATAATAATATTAATAATAATATTGATAAATAACATTAAATAATAATCATTATTATAATATTAACAACACTAATATTAATATTAATAATAATAGTAATAATAATAAGTATTGTGAAAAGGTTATGCAAAAGATTAATTGACATATACTTTTAGCTAAATTTGTAATAAACAATATCTTTTCTCCAAAAGTAATCATTGTTTCTTATTGTTAAAATGAAAAAAACAAAAAAAGGTATGATTTATGTGGCTGTGTAAAGAAAAATCATTTACATTAACCATAACATCGAGGATGGATTGATTTCATATGCTACGAATAAACCACAAAAAAGAAAATAGTGTCGCGAGCCGGATGTGGCTTTGCGTTTGAGCCGCAATGTTGGACAGCGCTGAGTCTAAGGGAATTAGTTTGATAAGTCGTATAAAAAACACATACTCTTCCGCACTATGACTATCTTTCTCTTGAATCTACATATTTATGTTTTCTTTTTGTTTTTCTTTTTTCTTTTATTTTTTTTATTTTTTTCCTCGTTGCAAAACTCATTAAAGAGATTTATTATATATGTTAGAGTGCATGTAAATGAATTTTAAAGATGGTGGCACACGATGGACCAACAACATTGTTTTTATTGAATATTTCAAAATTCCTTTTCTAACAAATTCTTGGCAAAAATTACATTTTAATTTTATTTTATTTTAGTGTTCTTCCGATTATTATTATTATTGTTATTATTATTATTACGAATCAAAATCGTAATACACACGCACACATTGGAACACTGAAAACATCATGTGTACATTTTTGTTTAGGTGTTATATATGTAAAATAAAATAAAGAAAAAAATTGAAAAGAAAATACACTCGTACCATGAACACAAAGGAGACAGATACACATAGGTAGCATTGCAAATATTGTACGACAAATAAAATAAGAGTTACGCGTACGCGAAGAAACATGATCCCACTGAAAATACCGTATAAACATTTCTTAAAAGGTTATATATGTAAAAAAAAAAGAAAAAAACAAAATAAAATACACGCAGTCATAGTAAATTAAGAAAAAAAGATTAAACAAAAAATGAAACAACAACAATATAATATAGTAACATAAATCAATAACAATATTTTTTACTTGCTACAAAAGAAAACTGATCGTTAGTAGAACTTTATCAACGTTACATCAACAACAACAACAACAACAAAAAGTCAACTTTTATTCCTAACATTCGTTCGTTCTTGATACTTTATCTCTTGCATATTTAAAAAAAAGGCAACAAACAAATTTATCATTTTGCTTGTTGGATGCTCTTAGAAATTCGTCTCGTCGATTGCAGAACACAGATCAGAAATTGATTCGAATAAAATAGCAGAAAATAAAGAGAAATAAATGATTGTGAAAAAAAAAAAACAAAAAAGGAAAATAAATCCGTGAGTATATACTTCTACATATAAATAAAATCAAAGGAAGAGGGAGAGGAAGAGGAAGAGGGAGAATAACACTTATTGAATGTAATTAAGTGGCAAAAGCATTATAGGAAATAACGTGTTGATCGATGTTAATTGCTGTAATTACTGTTACGTTTAAATGTTCGATGTGACATAGATAGATAACTCTCGAAGAGAATAATTATGAGATAGAAATAAAAAAAAAAAATTGTAGGTAGTGGGATGGTGGCCGAGTGAGGTGTGGGTGGAGGGGTGGAGGTTTAAGGGAGGTGGTACGAGAATAATGACGCGCATTCTCGCATAACGATCCGATTATTATCCTCGTCGAATGATTGTTTCTTCGTTGAAAAATATCGAATCAACGTAAAAGGCCGTTGTTATTACAAAAATTCGACGTCAAATTATTATTCACTTGGAGATATAATATTTTGTTTTCTTTGTGTCTTATTTTTTTGTTTTTTGTAATTACTTAGAATGATTTATTATCTGTGTGTAATTGTAATTTGGTTATTATTATTTGGATAATATTGTTGATCATCGAAGATAACAAAATACGACGAGGGGATAAGATTTCTCTAATTCGAGAGATTATTTAATTGTAAGAAGGCTGCGATATGGTACTCTTAAATGCTTCGTGATTCGTCAAATTGGATGATATGATAAAAAAAAGGGATGAAAAGCGAGTCTTGATAAAATTGTTATCACTGTACCTAACTAGATGTTAACGTATAAAGAGATATTGTTGTCACCCTGCTATTTATTGTATCGTAACAATGGGTTGATGATAAGCATTATGATTATAATTATAATGATAATTATGATGACGACGACGATGATGATGATGAGTATGATGATGATGAATATGATGATGATGATGATGATGATGATGATGATGATGATGATGATGATGATGATGATGATGATGATGTATCAGAAAAATAAAACCATTATTACTCAATGGAAAATGAATATTTCAAACAATTCCTCCAAAATGTTGATTATTTGATTATTTTAATCTTCAAAGAAAATTATAACAAACTAATAGAGATTAGTAAGAAGTTGGTGAAATTCTAAAATATCTCGTCTTGTAAAAATGGGTCTTTTTTCTCAGTAGTTTTCGAAACGAAAGGCGCTTAACGGATTCGTTGAAAACTTTGAGAAAGGTTTCGCTAGAATCCTCGGGAACAGTGTTGGAAAGTTTAACAAAGCTCGAATAGTTCCACGATAGGGTCTAACGTAACGTTCGCCAAAGAAACTTTTCCAGACGGTTCGAGAAACGGAATTTGAATACTTCCAGTTATATATCTTATTCGTGATGGAGTTCGTGCCGAGCAATTAACTAATCCGTTTCACGTTTTCGCGTGTAAGATGGAATATAATTGTTTTATTTGTAACGTCTCTATTATTATTATTATTATTATTATTATTATTATTATTATTATTATTATTATTATTATTATTATTATTATTATTATTATTATTATTATCTATACATTATATAGTTAAAAATTAATAAGAATCACAAAAGAAAAAAGAAATGAGAACTTAAATATTATCGATATTTTATTTATTAACATCCGTGTATCGTAGATTTTATTTTTCAAACGTGTAAATACGTAATGAAAATTATAAAAAAAGAATACACATACACACATACAAAAACACACATTTACGTGGATTCATTTGAACAGATGCTTGAATTAAAAGAACCTCGATGTTATCACGATGCGTTATGCGAAAACACAAACAAATTCTGAAATTTCTCGGTGTAATTTATATTTCGCAATCGTTTAAATTGAATTGTTCCATTCCAGTAAGATTTAAATACATATTTGAGAATGTGGAACGGATATTTATTTTAAACAGGTTTTTCCTAGTTCAATTTACTCGCAGTTTGTCGTGGAACCAATTACCTTGCGTAAATGAAGGGGACTACATATACTGTATATTAAAATTAAAACAACAAAAAAATGAGATCTTATCGATTTTGTCTTTATTAATGTTAGATTAAAGAATAATCGAATTATGCATAAGATACTTAAATATACGATAATAAAAATTGAACACATTTTAATTAATAACAATAAAAAGTTGTTCATATAACCGCGCGATTATTGATTAATAAATTAATTTCGTCGGGAGATTAAGAAATTTGATGAAATCGAAAAAAAGGATTAATGGAATAATTTTGATGAATTAATTGAATGTTTGAGGTTGACATTATGAACGATGTGATCAATGATGTGCTGGATAATCGGCGTACCAGCCAAAGGCACCGTTAGAACCAGTATGTCCTCCATAATCCACATAATCAAGAATGTGACCGATAGATCTCTCAGCTCGTTGCGGTGGATTGTCATACTCCTCGTGATGAAGATTTGGCACTGTTATTGGTACGTAAGCAGCAGGCTCTGCTTGACGAGCAATTCTTGGAACCGATGCTGATATTGGATTCAATTCTAATACATCGATGCCATCAATAGGAATAGCAATGTAACGCCTACCAGCCAATACGTTACATAAGCCATACAACGTCAATAATAGGACAACCTAAAAACAATTGATTAATAATAAAAATTAATTACGATGTAATTATACATTTGTAAACAAAGTTTCTTTTTTGATGATATTCATTATTGTTTGATAATATAATAATCTTTTCTTATTTCGTATGGAAAAACATTGTTGCAACGAAAGATACGCGTTTTCTTTTTAAAATAGAATATAACAAATAACAAATGAGATATCTATATCTTGAAAACTTTTGTTAGATATTAAACGTAAGATAATTTTTGACTGAAACAATGATATTTTGTTTTCTAAAAATTCGATAATATATTTATCGTTATTATTATAATAGTATTATTATTATGAAAATGAATTGTTACCAAGTTATTCATTGTAATATCGTTGAACTGAATTCGGATGTTAGATGAACTGAGGAGAGAGTCTTCGTCAGCCGTGTTTTATACGATTCCGCTTGGCCGCAGCTTTCTCGTACACCGGGTTAAAAAAGTTTCCCGAGTTTTCAAAGACTCGATGATTGCAATCCATTTCTCTTGTTAAGTTTGTTCATCCTAATTGTAAATCTTGTTAGTCGTTATTACCTCTTGCGCACGTTTTTTTCTTATTTAACCATATAAATTTATAATATTTATAATTATAGGAGTATTAGCGAGAAGATATGGAAATATTTTGTTTTTTCTTTTATTTATTTATTTCTTTTCTTTGTTTTTCTTATTTTTATCGTTAGACAATGACATATATATATATATGATACACGATCAAAGTGTAACGAACGATTTTATTTTTTGTTGTTGTCATTATATTTAGTACATTAAAAAATGGTAAACGATGATAGAATTTTGGTGTATACATTTTATATTAATAAATGCGTAAAAGTCAATAACTTGGGCACGTTATTACCGTCAGATCGCTAAAACCAAGCAACGTGGTGGGTGAGGTTAATAAAATTGATGGATGACCCATTTGGAAAAAGACAAACTGTACGTTGTTTATTCCTCTTTGATAATATTGGATAGATGTGAGAAAGTATTCTTAGTAGAGTAACTCGAACCTATAAAAAAGGGAGAGTAAAAAGATACATATTGATCTACGCCAAGAAGAAACTTTAGTTTCACGTTATAAAAACTTTATATTTATGTTTTACGTTAGTCCATTTTAGATATATATATATTGTCATTTTCTTTTCATAGCTTGACTTTCAATGATTAGGTTCCGCTTATTTCTTTCAAACACCTCCGCGCACACCTCTCCGTTGCCTATTATTTTGCGGTTGTACAGGTAACTTTTACTTCCGTGCAAGAAATCCCGAAAAACTACTATTTTATCTTCCAGACACGGTAGTCATGACAATCGAAAGCATCATAATGGAAAGAAAAGTGAAAGGGATTAATAACGTTAAAACAATTTGTTCGAAAGATAATTTCGTATACTTTATAATATTCTTGATCAAACTTTTTTTTTTCTTTTTTTCCTTTGTACTACATCTTGTTTTTATAATTCCAATACGTTAAATGGACAATAAACAATTACATATATGTTAAAAATGAACAAATGAATAGCCAAGATTAACTTATTCACAATCTGTTATGACTTTAACTTATATTTGTCGGTTAATTTATTTGCATCAGAGTTTTAAATATGTTTATACGTAAACGCTCTATTTTTGCAAAATATTCCTCTTCAAAAATGCAAATGTATTATTAATCGACAAAATAAATCGCGGTTATGTTGTACGAATGAGAAATGATATGCGTATATATATATATATATATATATATATGTATTTGTATGTATATATATGTATATATATTCATATATGTATATAAACGAGGAAAATTATGCGAAAAAAAAGGAACAAAAGATAAATAACAAAAAGTTAATAAAAGTCCGACAAATAAATGTATTCATTAAGTCGCATACAAGTTCTGGTTGCATTTTTTTTCGAAAGAATATCAAAATTTTATAAACGTGAAACGAAACTATACGATCAACGATACAATAGTAATCGCGATTATGAATAACTATTCCGAAAATGCTTTAACAGCACAAAGCACATTGTTATAAATGGTAATGAAATTTGTGATAAGGATCATTTGAATCTTTTACATTGCTATCTTAAAATGGAGATACCAATGTAATCTGGAGGGATTACAATGGTACAACCAATGTGTGGTGATAAAATAAAAAGATATTGCTCTCGGTTTGGTTAACCCATTAATATAAAAAAACGAGTCGTTATTCATAATATTCGGCCTAATATAAATTAAAGAACTAATCTTTTAGAGATAAAAAAAAATAAGTAATAAAAAATATGCACACGCACACACACACACAAAAACACATATATTTATTGTCGTTATTGCTATATCCTTTTCACGTATTTGAAAAATCTTAAAAATTTGTCCAAAAGTTCCTCAAATCCATAAAAGGGAAAGTAATAACGACAATTTGACATAAATAAATGCTTACATGTATAATATACTTTAAGTATAAATCGAAAAAAAGAAGTAATTAATAGGAACACTAATAATTTCAGATAATAGATATATTATTAATTTGCGCATTATATTAATTGATTTATTTGATCTTTGCTTTGCAAAGGCATTGTGTTTTGTTGCTGGATTATATCTTACAAAAAGAAAAACATCGATATGGATTAATTGTTGTTAAAAAATAAAATCAAAATAAAAAAAAAAATCGAAGGTAATTGAAAAGTTAAAAAAAAAAAGCAAAATAAGTAATTTATATTATTTATCTGATTGAATTTTTTGTTGATGATGAAGAAAAATTTATGAATTTGAGCTAAACATAGGGAGACTAATGTTAAGATTTATAATTCCCAAAGGCGGAAGCAATTGATTTAATTGACTTTTTTTTTTTTAACAATGCAAAGCATTATAAAAATATTATTATTAGAAAGTTAGAGATATATCTATCCTAATAATAGATGCACTTATCTCGTCTAAATAATATTCATCGTAAAATGTTTCGTATAAAAATAATTTGAATTTTTCAATTTAGAACTTTTATAAATGTTGATTAAGCGTTATCATATGTTCAATGTCGACATTTATGTATTGATGATGGTTTTTCTTTTTTCTTTTTTTTCTTTATAAAAACTTCCATTTGTGTGGACAATGTTCATTTTTATGATCATTTTCTTGATTAGAATTTCCATTTGTACTATTATCATTCCACTTATTAGCTTTTAATTTGATACATGCAACTTATATCTTAACTTAGCTTAATTTTCGATTATTCAGACCCAGATTCAGACCCTTCAGAATCTTCCGTAGATGTTATAGATCGTCTTCTAGTGGTAGGCACGTTATTAAGAAGAATATCTTCAGAAATGTTAGTAGTATTTTTCAATGCATTTATCAATTCACCAAGATTATCATGAGCACCCCTTTCAAAATCATCATCCGGACCCCATTCTATTAAATCCATTTCATCTCTAAATTCTTCGTCTATATCTTCATTTTCTTCTTTAAATGTCTTAAATCCCTCAAGCATTTCCTTAAGCCTTGCCTCATGTGATTTTGGAACTTTCTTATACTACATTTTAAAGGAAAAAAAAAAAAAAGAAATAAATAAATAAAAATGTTAGATATTTCTATACGTACACGTGAAAAATGATTACTTACATAATCCCTCGCAGTGTTAAGTAGAATTGCATGCCCTTCCTTACGTAACTTACTACCGATGTTCATATCCTAGAAACAAAATTATTTCCACAATTGTTTAATAAATATTTATATTTACATATATATACAAGGTGTCCTGTTAGTGGTATAAGAGAGTTGGGGATAATTCAACGTGAAATGTTTAGTAGAATATGTAGGATAAAATGTGTGTTCATATAAGGTATCATTTTGAATAAAAATAAGTTTGAAAATTTGTCGATATAAAAAATTGTCTTACCCCCTTAAAAAGATCGACCATGAAGAAATGAGCTCGAGTACTTGATTTAACCTCCATTATCATTTTAATATTTCTAATGTGCATACACAGTTTCTCATAAGGTTTAACAGTACACAATTCCTTAAACCTTGCAATGGCATTTTCTGTCCATCCACCCTCGCTAAATTGAAAAACATACACAAAAAATTAGATATTTATATAAATGCATAGAAAACATTTTTCAAATGTCTTAGAAGTAGACATATTTTTATATAAAAAAAAAAAAAAAAAAAAAAAGAAAAATCAATTTTTTTGTCCTCTTTTTTCTTATTACGATTGTCACACGTAAGATTCATTATACGTTATAAATAAAAACAAAAATGAATCTTAAAATTATTTCGTTGTAAGTGTTACGGGAGATCTTGAAAATGATTCCATTTATAAACAACCTTTTATAAACAATATTATTACTAATGAGTGAATATTTTTCATTATCATAAATTTATATAAAATTTTTCAATTTATGTGCGTGAACGTAATTTTTATTACATTTGATTTGAAAAAGAAAAAGAAAGAAATAAAATTGTTATCATCATTTTGATTAAGTGACAAAATACCGAATGAATTAAATTAAGCAATAGAATTATGAATTGGTAAAAAAATATTCTGTAAAATATACGTTGTAAAAAAATTGTAATTTGTTTAGTAATTTTTATATTATTCGTACAACAAAATCATTTTTCAAATGATTGGTGTTTGTTAAATTTAACTGTACATCACTCGTCAACATAGTGACGAAGAAATGGCTTCTGCGGTTCATATTGCAACACATAATTACGAAATATACTCTAACAGTGGGATTCCTATATTTATTTTAATATTATAAATATTTTTTTATCCTATAATAATTCAAGCAATTAATTTATAAAAAATATCATTGTACAAGACAAGTTATGATAATAATTAATATGATTACGGAATACGGAAATGCAAATTCAACAAAAATAGTTATAATTCCTACAAATATTTTATCAATTTTCTATTCTATTTTTTCATATTTGCTTCAAATAGCTAATTATTTGTAAAACGTCAAAATGATCGCGTATAACAAAATATTTCTATTAATTAAATTTCAATCTAGAACGTTTATTCGTTAAGTCAATTCAATGAATTATTTTCCATCGACATAATACTCGTAGAAAATCACTTTATTGCGAGTCGAGATATTTGGCCGACAAGGTAACAAAACAAACTCAAAACAAGCTGAAACGGAAATAGCAAAGGGAACTATTCAAACGATTCATGTTTTTGGCAGTGGAGTTGTACTATATAAAAGCCTCGTAGTGCTGCAACTCGGTAAAACTATATTAAATATCGTAAACTTGCGTCGTAATTTACACTCGAAAATCATAGCCAAAGAGAAAAAAGAGAGGGGGGAGGGAAAGAGAGAAAGAGAGAGACAGAAAATCGTATACGTTTATACATAACGTATAAAATACAATTGATTGTATCACGTCAAAATACATTTTGATTTCAATATGTGTATGTATGCATGTACATGCAACGATTTTTATTTTCTTTCATTTGTATTATATAAATTAACTGACCATCGTACTTCTTTTATCGATGGTTTTTAATTTAATTTTTTAATACGTTAAGTTTATCAAAAATTATAAAAAAAAAAAATTATTTCCAATTGAATAGAAACGATATTATTTACTTATAAAATTGATCTAAAAGATTATAAAATTAGGATGTAGAGATCTCTTTTTGAAGAAGAAAATGATAAAGTTGATTCAATTAGTAAAAATTATAAATAATACAAAGCGAAACTGAACAAAATAGTTTGTCCCTGATATCATATATCTGCTTTAAAGTAAATTTATTTTTTATTAATTATTTTAACCTGGTAATATTTCTTAGGATATTATACTAGATTATCGAAATATCCATGTAAATGTTTAATCAAGCATTTTAAAAATATTAGAAATTTGTCTATATAACATTTCATTATGTTCATATAGCGAAATTGAAGATACTTATATGTTTATGTGTTATATAAGAAAGAAAATAACTAACTGTTTATATATACATATATATATATATATATAACAATAAAATTTACTTACGGTTCTCCTACGTTGCTTAACATACATCCATATGCTTGTACAACGTATTTTACGAAAAATTGAGGCAACTGATATATATCAACTTTTTTAGCAGTATCTTCAACTCCAATATCGATATACATAAGAAGACAGTTGTCATCATTTTCTTTCACTACCTCAGCTCTATACCAATTTCCATCTTCTCTTTTTACGGCAACTACATGTCCCTTTCTAATCTGTTACATTAAAAAAAGAAACGAAAACTTACATTCAGTTATGTGAGAAAATTATTTTTAGAATAGAATATTATTTCAAATACTTACATCGTACATTCCTAATCTTCTGATATTATCCGGATTATTATAAAACTCATTCATTTCAATTTGCAACTTTTTAGATTCAACATCTTGCAATGAATCAACTTGAACATAAAAATTACTAGGATCCGTAATTGTTGGTACCACTACGTGTATATGAATTTCTTGACCTATATATTATATATACAAAATGTCAATTATTAATTACATTTAATAATGAATAAGAAACTTTAATACATTTATTATAAACTAACCGATCACTATCAAATCCAGTGGTTTTAATTCTGGTCTTATATCTTTTCTTTCGGGATATGCAAACTTTTTGTTAATTTTTGATTCATCGTAATTCTTAAGTTTCTCTTCAACTAATGGTATAGCCTTGGAAATTTCTTTAGAAGTACCTGTAATTAATATTCTTCCCTTACGACCTGTAAAATAATTGATCAATTAATAAATATATACAACATTCAAAAATACACACCTTGAGATAGATTAATTTTTTATGAAAACAAACTTAGTAAAATATATTTCCTAATAACATAATTACCTGATAGATGATCCATTTCACTTCTTACCATAATACTTGCGCCTGAAGTTCCTTGAATATCTCTTATAATATCTACCTCTTTTCCAATGAATCTATCTACGACTTCCATATCTACGCCCATGTCGTACACATCAACATTATACTTTTCATTTACAGCCTTTTTTAACATTTTTTCAGCTTCATCTACGCCACTTAAAGGTCCTTTAATTATGAGTAGACGTTCAGGACGTTGTAGAGTATCATATGTAAACGATATCTTTGTTTTAGTCTCATCCTGAATTTGATTTACCACCCAGTTATTATTCCTCTTAAATATTCCAAGATGTTTTCTTTTTAATGGTATCTGTTTTTCGGTCATTTGACTTTTTTTCTGTCTCTCCTGTTCTTCTAACTTAATTCTACCTCTCTAAACAATCAATACAATTATATAATGATAAATGTATACATTGGAATATATATTCTCTTACAATCGTTACTTTACCTCTTTAAATAGATTAATAAAAATTGCTGCTACCCAAATTGATAATGGAACGCCAAAAAATACTAGCAGTTGCCATGGATGAAATTCATAAAAATGTCGAGACATCTGTAACAACAATACAAAAAACAACAATAACTTATTGGTAAAAGTAAAAAAAGAAACAAAAAAAGAAAAAAGAAATAGAAATAATTTATGAATAACGTTTCGACCCCACTCAAGTATATAGATATATAATATGTTACTGTTAATTCATGAAATAATTAGCTATTATACGAAATAATTATACAAATTAGATTAAGTATGAAATATTAGATGTAGAGATATATAATTAAATTAAATAATATATTCATTTGTAAGAAATTGGTTGGTAAATTATGAAATTGAAATGAGATCAGTATCTAAGGTCAGCTCGTGTTTACACAACAATACTAATCGTTGTTATTCGTTTTTATTTTCTCTTATATTTTGAAAACTAATATTTTGCTAATCCCATTGTTCTATCGATTTTAAAAGTACCACGTTCAAACGCGTATTAAAGTTATAATTTGTAAAAATAGGCTTGATCCAGAGAAAATTTGCTGAAAAATTGAAAACTTTACCGGTCAGTGCTAGCAGTACGTGTATTTAATCAATAAAACATTACAAAAATTTCATTAACTGGATTTTGTTTTTGTTAAAATATTATTATTTAATTCAAGCCTGAGGAATTAAAAAATTCATTTTTCTTTAAAAAAACATCCCTAAGGAATTCAATTCCCTTTAAATTATAGCGTCAAGCCAAACCTTGCATAATGAATAAGGTTTTACTCGTTATTACTATATCCCAAAATGTAAGACAAAAGATACCTTTGTTTAAAAAAAAAAAAAAAGGGAGATTACTGTGCAATTCGAAATGTTCAAAAAACCAAACGTACTGTAATAAATGATTTTTTATTGAAAAAAATCGAAACAATAACTAATAATGGAGTCATGAAACAATAATTAGATTCCTATAATTATTTCATATTATATCTATTTAATTTAAAAAACAACTAATCGAAATGTATAATAAAATTCTGTTTATATGCTTTCCCTGAAACACCTATTTATCTTTTATTAATACCTAATTATTTTATAAAGTAACTTAATTAAATACTTTAACGGTAAAATATATAAATGATGTCCTATCATCGACAATACGAGAGTGGATGGGTCGGTTTTACATGAAAAACTAAGTAGAATTTGTCTAATAAAATTTGTTCATATATGGCTTTGTTTTCGAAAACAATAAATTTGAATATTTGTCGAGTGCGCGAGCATCCGTTATATTCATTACTTATTAATACAAAACACTTAATTTATTAACTTAATAATTAATTAATTCAATTTATTATATCCATTCTCTATATAATACAAACAAAAATATACGTGATGCTGTAAACAAAGAATATCGAATATTTCCTGTAACGATCTAAGTCCTTCAATAAAACGAATTAAAAAAGAAGTCTCAGCAAATAATATTATATCACCAAAGTTTCAAATTGCATTCATAAAAATAAATAAGAAGCTTTTACAAAAAAAGAAAAAGAAAAAGAAAAAGAAAAAGAAACAAAAGAATATATTACTCGACGAACAAGTTTAACGGTTCCGAATCAAATTCATTCGACAAAAGGAAAGCTACATTCAACGTTTAAAATTAAACGCGTAATATCCTAAGTTAAATGTGCCTTATTAATTAAATAGAATTTATTTAATAAATTGTTTACACTTATATACCATCCTTGATTTGAATAAAAGTTAAAAAGTATGAATAAATTAAATAAAATATAAGAAATAACTTACGATGCTTGTCACAAAGGATTCAGTTACGAAGCGGAATAGAATGATGAAAGAAGTGACTCGCTATGGTTTGCTACAAAATAGAGAAACCTTAGCCCTATAATAAATAAGTCAAATAAAATCAACATATATAATAATCTCTGCTTAATTCATTGTTTATAAATTAATATAAATTATATAAATATGAATGAATGAAAAATACGAAGGAAAAAAATTTTACGGATTATAACAAAAGTGAATAAAATTTGTAAAAAGTTTATTAAAAAAAAGAGGAAATAGTTTTATTTCTATTCACGTAGTTTTCTTTAAACGGACAACCAATAATATTGCCTGACCTTCGAAATCTATTGTGATTTCTAGGGATTGGTCTATTTTCATTTGAGGACCAACGAAAAGAAAAAAAAGTAACTAAACAGGTGGCGCCAATTCTATGAGGGTTCGAATCAATTTGAATCGAAGGAAAATAATCGTTATGTCTCCAAATGATATAAATCGTCTTGTAACAAGCGAACAGAAGGGAGAAAAATAAATCTAAAGTATAAAATAAAATTTATTCAATTAAATGTTTTTTTTATTTTCGTATGTTTAAAAATTTGTCAAGTACGCGTGCACGTTTTCTCACAATTTGTAACATCAATTCTTGATATCGGTGATGTGTGTTAAATTGCTTTATTTTTACGATATAAATAAATGTAAATTTATGTGCCATACATTTTTTCTCGATAAATACTTAAATCAAATATTTTACAATCCAAATAATTCTTAAATTCAAATATTGAAGTAATGACACACGACGTTTATTCTTTGCAACGGCAGATATCTTAATGAAGTAGACACATGTTCAATATCATTTTAATCTTACAAACGAATAAATCAAACATTTTTACTCGCCTTAGTTCAAATATTATATCCATTGATTTGCCTAATAAAACGTAGGTGAGAAAATTGTATTAAACATATATCAACCGGAAATAATCCATGTCAAGTAATATGTCCAGAATATTGTTCTAAATTAAAGATGATTTAAATTCAACATTTGTACGTTATATGCGTTAATAAATTATAATCAAATATAATATGTTTCGATTAGTTTAATGCGACGTAAAAAAAACTGTATTACAACCAGTGTTTTTTTTGGATGTGCAACGCACTGGAACGGCTTACGACGTATTTTTAATGTTTCATAAACAAATAAGAAATAGTATTCAAAAAAGAATGAGAATAAATAAAAAAGAAATAAGCAAATGAGAAAATATGGTATTTAGATTTGATCGTATTTGAAAAATAAAATATAAATTAAGATAAATTGTGTTTAATTTTTGATGAGTTCCGTGACATAGGAAAAGCTAGTTTAAATTTTATTTAAATTGAAATATTTTAATATAATTTTTTTTAATAAAAAGTTTGACGGGAAATGAGTTCCGGCAACTTTGTTTTTTCTTTTTACAAAAAGAAAAAGCACTGATTAAAACAATTTAATATCAATTATACGAAATACATGTCGAAAAGTGTATACCCTCCTTTTAAATATGAGTGTTTGCGATGATTCTTTTCTATGAATTCTATTTCTAATTCTATTATAACGGATAACAATGATACTAAATACATATACGCCAAACTTTGAGACGATTCCAAAACCACTAGCTCTTCAATGACTTCTTGTGTGTTCAACTCGACAAGGCAGAAAGCGTAAATTCAAATTCTCTAAACCGAGGAAAGTCTTGTTAACGTCTAATCAAAGCTCACGTGTTTGAAAGTACCTGAGTCTGATTCTTCCGATAAAGTGGAATATACTCGAATTAGACAGGTCAAACGTGCATGTATGTGTGCATATGTCTAAATTAATGATTACAAATATATCAAAGAAATTATCATAAAAATGTAAATTACGTTTCTTATATTGTAAACGAAACAACTATTTCCTACGCTAAAATAATTTCTACAATTTAATATGAACAATTATTATTATTATTATATCTCTCGATATAATTAAAAACAAATTTAAAGGGAATTTTTTGTTGTTTTTCCGTTTATTGAAAACTGAGTTGCTGATATTCAATGATACATCAATTGATAGACAATTTTGATTTTTTGTTTTCAACCAAAGTAAAATAATTTTATTAACGTCGTACACGAGACGCATATCTGCATGTGTGACAATATAAATTAGAGAACGCTTAGTTTGAATGCGGAGTTAGAATCGCATAGAATTAACGATGATGGTCCAAACTCTCAGTAGGTTTGCAGTACTCGGACCGAACGAATATCGTCTTATCGTGCTTCGAAAAATAACTTATTTTACAAGCGGCCATTATTAGTGTAGAAACACGTTTTCAAATTGTGCGATTAAAAATTATCTGGAAATTTGTTTTAAACTCAGAGATTGCATTCAGTTTCATAAAAAATAATTTGCTCCAATTAATTGTAAATTTAAATAAAAACTTAAAATATATGTGTTAATGTGAGTGTAAATTTCATTATTAATTTTTATTTATAACAAAGAAAGATACAATTGTTATTACTTTTAATACATAAGAATATTAAAATAATATTGAATTAAGTATTAAAGTTACGAACAAGTGTATAATATTAGAATACAATCGACGGAGTTTGTTCAACATTCAACCGATAATATTCGTGTGTCTTGATCAAATTAATAATTTTTCAAATGATTGATCTACCGACTCATTGCAACGGATAATTAAGAACTACATACGTCCTTTCAATTAACTGTCATTCGGTGTAACTATCGTGTTAATTAATCCAATTAAGAATTATTTACTCTTGGTACCCTACATTCTCAATTTATTTTACTAACAGAGTTTAACATACAACCAAATTCAAAATGTAAATATTTTTTTTCCTATAATAATTCAAGCATTCGATTTTTAAACAACATCATTGTACAACAGAAATTATAATAATATAATTAATATAATTAATTCATCGAGATAAACAATAATTTATATTATGCAAATTCAACAAAAATATCTACGATTCCTATAAATAATTTATTAATTTTCTATTCTATTTTTTTCATATTTGCTTCAAATAGCTAATTATTTGTAAAACGTCAAAATGATCGCGTATAACAAAATATTTCTATTAATTAAATTTCAATCTAGAACATTTATTCGTTAAGTCAATTCAATGAATTATTTTCCATCGACATAATACTCGTAGAAAATCACTTTATTGCGAGTCGAGATATTTGGCCGACAAGGTAACAAAACAAACTCAAAACAAGCTGAAACGGAAATAGCAAAGGAAGCTGTTTAAACGATTCATGTTTTTGGCAGTGGAGTTGTACTATATAAAAGTCTCATAGTGCTGCAACTCGCAAGACTATATTGAAGATCAGAAACTAGCACTGTAATTTACACTCGAAAATCGTTGCCAAAGAGAATGGGAGAAAGAGAAAGAGAAAGGGAGAGAGAGAGAGAGAGAGAGAAAGCCGTACGCATAAGATATAGCATTCCCTTATGTAGGAATATACAGGGTGGAGAAATAACTTTGTCTACCTTGAATATCTCCTCGGTTTACAATCGTATTAAAAAGCTTCAAAAGTAAAAGTTGCACTATTGCAAAAGAGAAATTGTAATGGTCGAAAGAATTTTCCCTCAGTGTCATGTTTTTGCGATATTCTTATAAAGTTTGAAATATAATACAAAGATATAATTTTCATATCGCTAAGAAAGACGTACTGATTTATTATTTATTGATAAACTTTATCACCATAATAGTATACAAAAGTGTAATTTTCATATCTCTGAAAAATATATACGTTTTTGTTGTCAGTTAATGTGACGTTTATCTTAACGCCGGCTCTAGCAAAACGGTCAAAAGAAAATGGGTTATCCCTATTTAAAGATAAATGAGGATAATCTTGAAAAATGTTCTCTACGCTTTCATCTCTACGCAAAAGTAATAAGCATCAAAATATTTCCCTCTCTATGGCGATGCAAGTTCTCTGTATCAAATTTTGTTGTCTTTTATATTATTACTAATAACATAGATATTCAAGATGGACAGAGTTATTGCCCCACTCTGTATATGCGTGTTTCTCTAACAGGTCGCGTGTAACATCGTGTGTTACGTGGCAAAGTTGCACTGAGCTTGATTAGATGTACTTGGACACGCGATACCAACGAGATACTTGCACGATCTGCGAATTGATCAAATTTGCATTCACGTAGTCGTTCAAATTCAAAAATGGGCTTCCACCACTTGACAATATTTGCTAAATATAGTCTCATGTTGACAAAGAGAAATCATTTCTATCGAGGAAACTAATGTAACGGATCCGGTTTTATACATATATTGAAACTAATACCAACAAAAAATTTTAATATTATATTTTTATATGAATTATTTTTACGCTTTGTTAGCTAATGTAAAATTAGAATTTAATCTGTATGCATATATATATATATATATATATATATATATATATATATATGTTTAATAATCTACGTTCTATCTTATATTTTAGGTGTAGACATTGATTCGGTGCCTTTATAAAATAAATTGAATATTCATTTATGGTACCAAATTAATTTCTACACCTATTTTTGCGACTATACATTTTCTTTTTTTTTTTTTTCGTTTTGATTATATTATAGATCAATTGGAATATGGAGCTTCTGGTACCGACAGTTTCAGATGTCATTTTCAAATACACCTGGTCCATAGCTAATTATAAGAAAACAATATCGAAAAGCAGTTCGATCGATAGTCCACATTTCGAATTGAATGTTAATGGTATTCACAGTTCTTGGAATTTATCAATAAGATTTTGGAAAGGACCCGAGGGTGAGAGATTAGAATAATATTTAAAAATAATCCTTTTACACGTACTTTAGAAAATATGTATATCTAGTAAGTTAATAACTGTTAAAAATGCAGACCTATGTTTCCCGGCTAATAGGCAAGAGAATCACAAACCCAGTAGTTTTGTGTTTGAATATCTTGAATTGCATCGTTGAGGAAGTTGAACAAGTTAAAATTCGTTTTCAATTTGGTGTATTTAATGCCGATGTCAAACACTGGGAATATTGTCACGTTAGCAGAACGGTATTGGAATTAAAATCAAACAACGAGATTATTTCACTTGGGTACAGAGATTTGTCCATTGTCGACAGACACCTGAAGAAAAATGGTGAAGTCGATTTGATGGTCAAAATACAAATAATACAATGTGAGAGTGAAAAACATAATTTGTCTCAGGTATCGTAGAAAATTGTTTATTTTAAATTACATCCAATTCTTACGAATCTTTTTAATTTGATAATATTTTGTAGGATATGGCCAAATTGTTGAAACATCCACGTACGGCTGATACCAAATTAATCTGTGGTGGATTGTCTGGTACAGTAATACCAGTACACAGCAGCATAATTATTGCTCGTAGTAACGTTCTAGCTGAAATGTTATCACCCATATCCGATTCTTCAAAAAATAACGAGCTACAATTGGAAAGAGATGAAGACAAAAACGAATACATGGAAGTACGCTTTCGACGCTACTCGATGCCAATCACTAAAAATCTTTAATCGTCGAAAAGCAAACGAAAATGCCCCCAACTATCTTACATTAGCTTTTCATTTCCAATGTTTATTTAAATTTTTCTTTTCAATATTAATTTCGTTTATACAATATTATCCTAATGAAAAATATTATTGTTTTTGTATCCTTGCTTATATAATCCCGCATGCTAAATATTATTTGCAATAATCTGTATTAAAAAATATATTTTACTGTAAATGTGTGTGATTTTCATTTGTTTTGTATTACTTTTGACTTGTTTGATTGTTGTTGATATAATTGAATATAATTTTCTAACAGGTGGGTAATTAATACAGTTAATTTTAATAATAAACAAATTTACTATATTTAAAATTGTGTTTAATTTAAATATATAATATAATCTTATTTTTCACTTTCCAGGGCCAATATTTGTTCTCATTGGAATTATTAGATATCTGCAAGGAAACGATAGATGAACTTTTACGATATATTTACAGTGATCACGTCGATAATTTGGATAATCTAGCACCGCAATTATTATATTTAGCGGAACGTTTCTGTTTACAAGGTAACGATGATAACGACAAATTAATATTTGTACAAGATAAAGCCTTGCTTTTTAAAATGATATCTTTTTCAGGTTTGAAAGAACTTTGTGAGAGGAATTTAATCGAAACTATAACACCTGATAATGTTGCTAGCAGACTTTTAATAGCAGACGAATATAGTTGTGAATCATTGAAGAGAGCAAGCTTAGCTTATTGCGAAGAAAATATAACAGTACTTAATAAAAGTTTAGCTTGGAAGATGATGGAACAAGTGAATCCTGAATTATTCAATGAAGTTTGCGAAGCTGGAATGGGAAGTTCTAGATCTAGTAATATAGATGATAGTGAATTGAGTAATTAAAATTGAATATGATTATCTATTTCAATGGTCAACTTTAGTGATAATTCATGTGATTATTGTATATTATATTTTAAGATTACTTCATTCGTTTATTTTAATTTTCATCAATCATTTGAAAAATACAATATTTCAAATTTTTCTACATAATATTTCATTTTATTCATGTAACTAAATTTAAAATGTTTACATATACATATGCATATTATATAAGAAAGAATAACAAATTATTTTTGTATTAAAAAAATATGAAATAAAAAATTATTTACATTGGTCTCTTGTTAAAAATCAATTTTGTAAAAATAGCATCGTTTTATATCATTAAAATTTTACACGGAAGTAAAATTTTTGTGCTGATTTCTATTATTAAAACATTTTAACTAAAATATGTACACCTTGCTGCAATAACATATAAGTTAGGATATGCATATGCATTACTGCACATGAAATAATAATGTAAACGGAAATATATGGTTTCCCTTAAGCCATTTATCTTTTCTTCTCTCCAATAACATTTTTCTAATACTAAATCTAGCAAACAAGGAAAAATACTCCTAATTAAAATTACGTCATTCATTCGTTTTATAAAGAATGATCTTGATAAAAGAAAAAAATCATATTTGAAATTCTAGTGAGATTTAAATTTCATTGTTTTAAATAAATGAGTAATAGTAGGTTATGTGCTAAAAAATAAAAATAATTGGGTTACCTATCAAAGTAACCGCAGTGTCCTGTTATTATAAAAAAACAGTCAAAACAAAATCATGTGTTTGTATGTGCGTACGCGCATCCGTAAAATATCATCATTAAAATGTAGTTATAACGCATGTACATATCCGTTTATATCCGTTTAACTTTTACTATCAATTATTATATGCATTGTAAAAAATAGACCTATAATGATCTATAATGATCTAATATGATCTAATAGATCTATAATGTTATCTTTCTTAACGATTACATTTGCACATAAATTATCTAATCGGATGGGTTATATAAAACGTTCGAATGGTGTAACACGTGTCAGTCTCTACGCAATCTTACTCGAAACAACTTATTACTCATTTTACAAACGTACAATTATATCGAGAATGAATAGACCACGCGTGTTTGTTACAAGCAACAATATACCTGAATCTGGAATCGAACTTCTGCGAACTAAGTAAATAAATTTTTCTAACTACAATTACATTTTTTAATACGAGAGATTTATTCGAATCTAATATTAAATTTTTATTTTATAAAAAATAATAATAATTATTATTAATATTATTATTATATTACTAATTGTAAATAAAAAAATGTTTGCATTGCAATAAAATTATTTAATACGATCCATTGAAATCTGATCTATAATGCTTATTTTATGATTATTATTGTTATTAATTATCATATTACTAAATTAACAAATTTTATTATTACAATTAAATATTTTAATACGTCGAAATTTTGATATGTTGAAATTTAATTTACAATTTCTCTTTTCAATAATTATTATTATTAAAATATTATTAAATGTAGATGTGACGTTACGGTTCTTCAGGATGTCACAAATACACGTGAAGAAATCCTCCAAGCTGTTCCTGGACATGATGCTATTATGATTACTGGCTACATTAACGTAAATACCGAGTTTTTGAATATCGCAGGTAAATGAATAATATTATTACATAATAAATATGAAGCGTAATTAAGCGTGTAATGACTAGCTATTATTATTATTATTATTATTATTATTATAATTATTATTAAAGACAATCTTTGATAATAGTTCGTACTGTTGATAACGTTTGAAAGTTTATTGAAACGTAAGATAGAAAGTGAAGATAAAAGAAGACATTATATTTCGAAATTATCTTGAAATCTCGGAATATAGTTACTTTAACTGATGAACATATCTGTAGCCTTGGAAAAAAAATTGATCGGTATTGTATAATAATTTACTTAGAAATCGTTTATCCTCGTGATCATTGAATTACCGCCACATAAAATTTATATATTCTTCCAAGTATTATCTAGATTCTAGAATATATTTCCTATCATTTATTAATTGTTACTGTAAGAGGCATCTGACTGTTATGCGTGCTCTAACTATAATAATTTTTAAAATTATTATAATTCGTTTAAATATCACGTTTGTTTAATATATTCTTAATCGTTTGATTTTTATTACTTTAATGTATTTGTCGTATTCTTTCAAATTGTATTATTGTATAGGACCAAATTTAAAAGTTATTTCTACTGTTTCGGCTGGTTATGATCATTTGGACGTTCCCGAGATTAAACGACGTGGTATCAAGGTCGGTCATACACCTAATGTTTTGTCTGCTGCAGTTGCAGAAGTAGCTATTCTTTTAGCTTTATCTGCTGCCCGACGAAGTCACGAAGGACGTTTAAAAATAGATGAGTAATGACCCAAATTCTACATATTTAATCAAATATATAATAACAACAATAATAATAATAATAATAATTAGGAGAGAAATATTTATATATTGTATTTTCTTTTATTATTATTATTATTATTATTATTTTTATTATTATTATTATTTTAAAATCTAATCTGTGTTTATATTTGCAACATTCTAATATTTAAAAAATGTGAATGAATAATCATTAATTATTTAATACCATAATTTTTAGAGGAAAAGTGATTTCAAGATATAACTGGTTACTTGGACAAGAAATACGTAACTCTACTGTTGGAATAGTTGGATTAGGAAATATTGGTCAAGCTATACTAAAGCGTTTAGTATCATTTGAAGTAAATACTTTTCTTTATACTGGTCATTCAGAAAAAAAGGCAGGTATGTATTCCTAAAAAACAAAATAAAGACATTTATAATTATTTGCTGTATAAATAATAAATTAATTTATTAAATTTGTGTTGTTTTATCTTCTTCTTACAATTTGCCCAATATTAGGAAAGGATTTAGGTGCCAAGTTTGTATCCTTGGACGAACTTCTAGCACAAAGTGATTTCATTTTTGTTGCTACTCCATTGAACAATGAAACCCGAGGCTTATTTAATGACACTACTTTTGGTAAAATGAAGAAAACTGCTGTCTTTGTTAATATAGGACGTGGAAAAGTTGTAGATACGGATGCGTTGGTAAGAGCTTTGAAAAATCATACAATTTTTGCTGCTGGTTTAGATGTTACCGATCCTGAACCATTGCCGATAGAACACGAATTACTTAAACTTCCCAATGCTGGTGAGTATTATATAATATACACAGGGTAAGATAAAAGTCGCTTTCCCTAGAAAATAGGATCTATTATTAACAAACAATAAAAGGGAAGACCACAAACTGTTAGAATTAAAGGAAACATTTATCTTGTTACTCAGAGTTGTTTTCAGAATCCACGTAAATTTAATTGAAAAAATCTCTCGAATTAAGGATCAATCATTTTACTTTAAAAAACTTGTTGTCAAATGGGGAAAGCAACTTTGATCTCATCGTATATACAAAAATTTGATATTTATAATCATAAACGTATTTATTTTACTATAATTATTTTCAGTACTTCTACCACACTTAGGTAGTGCCACTGTAAAAACTCGCAGTGATATGAGTATAGTCGCTGCCCAAAATATTCTCAATGGATTAGCTGGCAAACCTTTGGTTTACGAATTATAAGTATTAGTAGATTTTTCATAAGTTATAAAGGATAGATAAAGTTATTTAAAAAAGCATTTAATTCGATGATTTAGAATTATTAATATTATATACGGCTTAATATATATCTATATATATTCGATATTATTTACATTTTCTTCAATATGCATTTATGCCATTATCAATAAGCTAATTTAATTTAACCTTTTAAGCAAATATAATTGCATACTTTATAATGCATTATTTTATAAAATATGTTATTATAAATACGTGATTATATTATTACAATATGATTCGATAAAAATATGCGTAAGTTGATATCGTGAATTATCTATATATACTTCCTTATCTAATAATCTCATAAAAAATAATGCACCTAATGAATACATTCTTATAAAAAGAGAATGAAAAAGAGAGACAGAGGAAACAATAATTAATGAAACTACATTTATAAACAAATATAGAATCAATTTGTTTTCAATTATAGGTACTGTACATAACAATGCCTAATAACATTAATTATTCTTCGAGATACGCACGAGTGCAGTTCGAAGAACATTTATTATTTATCACCCGTAATGGACTACGGGTAACCATCAGGCTTCTACCACCGCATTTTTTAAGTTACTCAAAATTGGTTCTATTTTATTCTCTAAGGATAAAATATGACCCGTATTACAATTATGACTAGCGATAAAGCTAATAACCAGCGGTAATTTATTCAGCTGCACAACCTGATGAAAATATACACATGAAATAAAACATACTTGCTGTATATGCATGTGTTATATTTTATAAAATGATTGTATTGAAATACCTGATAACTGCTGTACATACAAATAACTATTTTATTTTTTCCAAGTCCTAATTTACTAGCTTGATCTGTAGCCATTCCAAATGTGGAAAGAAAACTTGCCCTCATGGCAAGCTCTGGTGCTTTTTCATCCGCTACAGATACAACAGGTACACCATCTCGGTCAGTGATTAATATACTATGTAGGCCTTCTATGCTATTTAAAAGACCATTTAAATATTTTTTATGTTCCTGAAATTTATTTTCAAAATTAACAAGATAATTTTCAGATATTTCATATTTTAAACATGCAATAACATAACCTAAAAAGATCGATTAGATCGTAAACTCCTCTTTCATTCTTGAGAAATTAATATAAAAGATAATATTTAAACTTACTGCTGTCATTTTTTATTCCTCTTTTTTCTTGTTCACAATTTACCAATTAATAAACTTAAAATAATAATATCTATTTATTGCAATAACGTTAACATTTTATCAGCTGTGACTTATTTTACGCGCGTACAAAGCAAATTGACATTTTCTTTGTATCAATTTAGGGAGGTTTCAGTTGTGTTTCTCTTCGTCAACAGGTGTACTAGTGTCGTTTAAGTATCCCTCTTTTGTGGCGGTAAAATTTGAAACGTAACGAGTTGAACAAAATAATAAATATTTATCAATGTTCATTTATTATAAAAAATATGGTAACATTATTCATCGCCAATTAAATCTAATGACACATAAGAAGAAAAGTATACGTTTTTGTGCAAATACTTTTATCGTTAAATATATATGTTAAATAAAAATATTCCAAAAAAATATATTATATATTATATATGTGTGTATGATACTTCAAAATTAATCACATAATTCTGATCTCGATACACTGTACTTCTTAACACATTGCGTTCGACACTTTGTTCGTTCAACGCGTTTCCAGGGCTCGCACATTTTGGCTCACTACAAAATATCTTTGTACAATGCATAAATGCATTTTTTTAATATTCATTCTTTTTCTTTGTTTAATAACTTAACTTAATTAAAGAATGTTGTTATTATCACTAAGCTCATTTTCATTTAAATTGTTATTTGGTATATTCGATAAATCATCAAACAATAATTCATCTTAACTTTTATTTTCTTTATTTCCATGAGACATTTTGCTATTTTTTTAGAATTAGGATCTATTAGGTAAAATGATTAAAAAACTGTAACCTCACAAATTAATACAAGGACTTTTAAATAACAATCTGTTGTACAACGACAAAACATTTTATAAAGTATGATAGCTACTGGTATAATAGTAGTACTGACTGATTATTTTCTACTATTTCGGAATTTCGATATATATTTATTTCGCTAATTATTTGTCATAAGAATATGCAAAGCTTTGTTGCCTTGATAACGTAACAGAAACATTAATTTAATTTTAATTCCTTGAGTCGTCAACGCACGTGTATAAAAAAACATTAAAACGAGATGTCTCGTGACCCGTACGCAATGTGTTAATCTAGCTTATCATCGCAATTATTTACGGTGATGCTTAAATAACAAATTAAGTTAATGACATTTGTGACTAAGTTTCTTTAATGTTTATGCGCGAATCTTGATCGTTATTGCAACCACCGTACATAAACATTTTTGGAATATCTTGCCCATAATACACTTTTGTATTTTGAGTTAAAGCTTCGTACTTCTTTAATTCTAAAAATTCTTTAGATAGAAGTAATTTGTTAGCTTCCGCTTGCATTCTCAACTGATAATACTCTGCATCGGAACGACTCTTTTGTCTAGCGACGTGCATTTCATCCTCAATAGACGCAATTTGTAGAAGTGACTGCTTTTCCATGATTTTTTGATTGTACTGTATCTTTGCAACTTGTGCTTCCTTTTCAGCTTCTATTACAGCCTTTTTTCTATCTGTTTCAGCATCTTTTTCAACAACTTTTTGATGTTGCGTAGATATCAATAGTTTTGTTTTCTCTGCTTCCCTAAATTTAAAAATACATATCATTGTATTAGATTCCACTTATCATTTAGTTTCTTCAAAATAAATTACTTACATTAATTCATAATTTTTCCTGATTGTCTCAGGAATTTTTGGTTTGGTAACTCTTACCGCCTGAATGTTAAGTCCTGGTGCTAAATCGTTAAGATCTTTTTGCAAGGCAGTTTTTAAATTTTCATCTATTTGATCAAATAGATCAATATATACTTCATGTAAGGTATGTACCGAACAAAATTGATTCAATTCATGATGTACTTTGTTAAAAATCAAAGTACGATCATAATCAGCAGTAAAATTTCTTACCATAGTGTAAACTGTAACAACAAAATGAAATAAATACATAAAATAATTATTTTTAAAATGATTAAAGTTTTATACTAGTATTATATGTATAGGTTCTTACCACTGTTTGCATCTAAAATATTTACAACCTCTATGCGATCAAAATAGATCATTACACCTCCACTGGTACCGCAAGGTACATTTTTAACTTCATCTGTCTGTAATGTAACTTGAACAGACCGATACGTTGTTAATATAGGTATCATCATGTGAAATCCAGGATTACTAACATATGGCAACAAAGCACCACCCTAAAGCAAATCAATTAAACAAGTTAATTAATTTCTCATTATTACTAGAGATGCAAAATTTAATATAAGACACAACTTACTCTAAAATAAACACCAACATGTCCTTCTTCGATGCGATGTAGAGAAAAATTTAAAACTATTGCTAAACAAGCAGGGAGACATATCCGAATGTATTTTTGACGAAACATAATGCTAGATTAATAGTGACCTATAATATAATAACATTATTGTTCAAAGTTAAAGAAGAAAATCTTATAAGATTTCACAATTATGAAACAAAATATATATATGTAATACTTACGCTAAAGTATTTCTGTGTTTTGAATAGACGAAAAAAGCATGTTATTTGGTAGACTATAAATAACAACCTTTTATATTTATTTGCTTTTTTTGTTTTTTATTTATGCTCACAAAATTGGAATACTTGTCACAAAATGAGGTTATGTCTACAATTTTCTTATACAATATGACTAATATATATTTCTTAAGTATCACATAATATGCTTCAATACATATATATATATATATATTATTATCGAACAATAGAGATTGTACCGTTACTTTAATGTCATAAATTTTCCTAAATTCATATTCCCAAAATGCACTATTTTGACCTTAACCGCCTGCCATGGCGCTTCATACTTCCGGTATTTATATAGATATTCTTTACTTTTTTTGTAATTAAATTTTATGATTAATTTAATAATATATATACAATAATTTAAAAAATTATAATATTTATATAAATAAATGCCAAAATAAAAATATAATATTATATATATTTCATAATTATAGTAGTTTCAATTAATATCTACATGCATTTGTTTTGAAAATCCAAACGTATCGATTATAAGTCGAATTACTATCGATACGATTACCACCCAATTTTTCAAATCACTTTAAAAAGAAATAGTACGAATTTATAATTAAATAATTAATTATTACACGTATATATAAACAATTAAATTTGATTTGCAAGAATAGAATAACAGTGCATAATATTTTTATTAACAACTCAACAATCGATATAAATATATTAGAATTGAACAATTATTTTCAATAAAATTTTTCATCAATTATTTCTTTTTTACTTTACGTAAACGTGAATTCGATTTTTCCTGTGATTGTTGTAGCATTTCAGCATCGGCTATATTTTGATTGAGCATTTTTAATTCTTGTAGAGCACGTTTAGCTAATTGTCCCTCGGGTGTTCCAACGGGTTCCAAAAGAAGCATTGTCAAAGCTTTTCTGAGAAGTATTCCAGCTTCTTGAAGCTGAGAAGACATTTCCATGGGGGAAATTTCGTGCGCTGCGTAAGCACGATTAGCCAGTAACACCAAAGGCAAGTGCATTTCGTATAACATTATACCTGAAAACTCATGCTTTACGAAAAGACTCACGCTCCTTCGTTTTTTATGAATGCTTTCAAACACTTTTTAAAGAAGGCCTTTGATTTTTAGTATATCTATCTGAGATATATTTTATTTATATATTTTATATATTTATAAAATATATATTATTATTATTATTATATCATTTATCAATATATATATTCATATATATATATATTTGGTCTAATTTCTAACTACCAATCATATAAACATATAAAAATAAAGCAAAAAATTCTAAACTACCCATAAGCAGGTTCTAATTTTAATTTAAGCGTGAGAAAGCTTTTCCCAATGACAGCATTAACTACATATAAGCATCGATCGTTTCTTTACCAATCGATTAATTCATAATTACTTACCTTTTAATCGAGAAATTCCAGGTTCTACCAATTCCAATACTTCAAGAATTTCTTTACATAAATTGAGCATTTTCTGAATAATTTTCTTTTTAGGATTCGATGACGCTACTTGTTTTCTATAGATTGTTAATAATTTTTGTTTCAATGCCAATAGAAGATAATGATTAGGATGAAAAGATCGCGTAAGTTTCTTAATTAACGATTCCAAATCCTGCGATTAAAAAATCAAATAATAAAAAAAGATTTGAATAGTATAAATTTTCTAATCGAATTTGCATGAACACGTTGATATAGAAATCAATACGAACTTTGACATCGGATTTATTGCATTCATGGATAAGTGTTCGAGTTATGTTCAAAGTTGCTCTAATGAGATAACCACCGTACGTTTTTCTGCATCTATCACATCGCCATTTACAGTCACGTTCGTACGGTTTAGTTTTTAAAGGATTTTCTGCTCCAATGTAACCGTCTTTGCAACGTGGACATCGAATACTACTTAAATAAGAACCTAATTCATACGGATCTTTACAAAGTGTACATTCACATTCGAAATATTTCTCTTCTCGGAGATGTTCTCTTCTTTCGGCTGAACCCTAAATAAATAAAAAAAAAAGCAAATAATATTCGATAATTATATCTTTATGTTTGATCTAACTGTTTATAAGACAAACAAACCAAAAGTGACGAAGTATAATTGAAGTAAATGACGTCATTTTCTTTGATCGGTAAACTGGCATAAACGGTGAGTTGAAAATTATCATCAACAGTAATGTGAGTATTAGCTCTACAATCATGAGCGATAAGAGAGGTTTCCAAGTACAAACCACGTAGAACTAAAGCATCCAATCTACCAGGTGGACGTAATTCAAAAGTATTCACATCGAGAATACCACAAAGCCGTTGTAAAAAATCCGACGTCGTAGTGGTATCGTCGTCATTGGTCACCAGTTGAAGATCACGAAATATCTAATTGTAAGCGTAATTGTACTTGTAATGATATCTTTTTTCTTTTACAAGATGTCAATCCATAGTGTTTTCTTTCTTGTTTTTTAATTTACTTTGATTACGTTAACTTCTCTATCCTTCCAAATGAGAGTGCCTCTTCTTTGATCCATGTGTGATTCCATACGACTCACTTTTTCCCATAGATCTGGATCTCGATCTTTTAAGAGAAATAATCTCAAAGTTAGTAATATTCCTATGATATCGTACACGTTATCCTTCGATATCTTTTCGTTGTCCTTGAATAGCTTACACTCTTCTGGTGTATGATGACTAGCATTTTTCTACGAACAATTATTAACATTTGTCGAGGGAAAATCTTGTTCTTTACAAACAAACAAATTATTGTTACCTCGCAAGATGGACTACATAAAGGAGCAACGGAACATTTCGTGCAAACATATTGCAATTCCTTGTCAATTTTATTTAATAATTTTAAACAGGCAAAACAAAAGTAATCTTTGTCGAATATGCCAGGACCAACTGCAACAGGTTTTTCTCGAAGTATTACTTCGCCAGCTTTTAAATTTTTCCCAGCTATTAAATATCTAAAAAATAAAAAGAAAAATATAATGTGTGTGAATCACACGTAGACAAATTGTACCTTCCGAACTTTTCCGAATACGCAAGCTTGTACGTTTGTGGTTTCGAAATAGAGGATGACTTATTCTTATTAATTTCTTTCGACATGTTCTTATTTAATTTCTCAATTAATTGTCAAATTTCTTAATTTTTATTCGACCATATCGAACGTTCTCGCTAAATAATGGACAGATTTTCACATGCAGTGAACCAACATTGAAATGTAGGAAGCTGCACTTTCACACGATACACTACAGTATTCTTAGAAGCCGATCCGTCGCTGTTAGAGGGCACATGATACGAGAACAAAATTAGAAACGAAATTGCACACATGCATCTTTTGCATTGCGGGGGTGCCTACTAAAACAAAATAAAAATACAAATATATATAATTTGTATATATATACATATACAAATTATCGGAAATCAAGAAACTTGGTTTTATTATCATTAAAAAATTTTATTGTATACACGTAAAGAAAAATTATACATACAATACACACATTTATAAATAATATTATATATCAATTAATTCTACAAATAAATTATAATTCTTGAATAGATTGTTCGAGTTGTTCTAATGATTGTTTAGCAACAATTCCTATTTGACCTTCTGGTGTATCTGCAGGTTCTAAAGTTAAGATAGTTGCAGCTTCCTTCAATATTACCAAAGCTTCTATCATTTTTGATTTTAATCCAGCTTGATTGATAGCACCGGCATTCCATTGATCCTTTGCCAAAAAGAGGAGAGGTGCGTGTAATTCGTACAATGTCATCCCTAGATAACACATTCACGATTCAATTCATTTATTAAAAATATTTTTTGTATATATCCTTATATTACTTATCTATATATACACTTATATACAGTTATTTACCTCTTATTCGCGAATAACCAGGTTCTATGACGTTCAATACTTGAAGTAATAATTTACACATGTCAACTTTGTGTTCCAACACTACAATTGGTAAATCATCCAATAAATATTCATCGACTCGTCCATACATTTGAGTCAACGAATGCCTAAAATATAATCATTTTTTGAATCAACATTATCTTATATAATTTTAAAAATGAATTATCTTTTTCGATACTTTTTAGGTTTATAGTTGTACAATTTGCGAAAAAGTAAAATTACTTAAGAATTTGTCGTCTACCTAAGAATTATTTTCTCATCCTGTATGCTCACCTCAACATTGTAAGAAAAGCATGTCGTGGATGTAAAACCGAATGATATTTTTTAATAACAGTTTCTCTCTCTTGAATGGCATCAGCCCCATCAGCACCACTTATGTTTTCGACAGCTTCAACTTCGGCAGAGATTATTTGGAAGACCTTTTTAACCGCCTTGCCAGGGGTTGAGAACTCGCAATGAGTACACTTCCATACACTGTTCTCATCTGTTCAATGTAAAATAAATAATGATAATATATTTAATCGATACATGTATATGTATAAGAAAATTATGAATACATTAACTATTCTATAATAACGATAATTATTTCAAGTACCTAAAGAATCCAACGGTAAAACAATCCCATTATCACATTTATTACATTTCAATGTAGACATGTGAGTTCCCAGCTCGGTTGGATCGGAACAACGTGGGCAAGCACACGCAAAGTGTTTCCCTTCGAGAAGGTGTTCCCTTCTAAGCATTGTTGGTAAAAGAGAATGCGTGTAACTTCCGTAAAGTTCACCGTCCTCGGGTACCATGGTAGTAGTGCGTAAGAATACCCTGAAAATGAATAAAAAAAAAAAGAAGCAGTAGACTTAATTACCAGTTATGGTATCTAACAATAAGTGGTGTACTAACACCATAGCTGTTAGATCTTGATTGTTCCCAATGTGTATACTTACAATATACGTTACGATTCTAGTCAGGCAAAATAAGTAAAAAAGAAAAAGGTTGATAATAATAAATATAATTAAAAAAAAAAATAAAATGCTTACCTGTAATCCGAGGGGGATACACTATGACATGTGTTTGAAACACAAGAATGATTCATCATTGCAACTGTTGGATAAAGTGCCCTAGCAGTGAATCCTCTCGACGTTCTTATTTCAAAAGTATTAATTTCCAAGATACCACAAGCCGTTTGTATTTCTTCTTCGGAAAATCTATAATTGATAATAGATCGCTGATATAATATTAATCGATTGATTCAATGTAAATGAATTAAATGTCATTGTTTAATTCTTAATCATACTTATCCAATTTAAGTTGTTTCCTTAAATATTCAACGACGTTCACGTGATCCGATTTCCAATGTGGTTTTTGAATTCTTATTTTATTATGGGCCTCCATATTTTTCACTTCCTTTTCCCATCTCTCAGGATTTTTTAATGATTCCAATAATAATCTAAGAGGTGTGATACATTCCAATTGGGGAATTCCATTTTCGTTATTTTGTTCCAAAGCTGCGGCTATGTTAAATTTTTCTTTTGCTTCTACGAACACCTACATCATCATAATTAAATAAATACATATGTGAAAATATATTTTTATCACGGATTCATAATATTAAATGAATGAGTAAATTACCAGACACTCGTAGTCTTTATGTTGTGGTTGATTTTCACATTCCGGGCCACAGACCGGCCAACTACATTTCGAACAAAGTGGTTTCTCTTCAAGGCTGGATGGCCATGGCGCATAACAAGAAAGACATAAGGGATAAGTGAAAGCTTTTGGTCCAACAACAAATGGCATCTCTGTTAAAATTTCTTCACCTGGTTTTAATTCTCTACTTGCAACCATATACCTGTACAACACCAACAATCAAATTTTCTTATTCTTCAATCCTTTCTTTTTGTACATATTAATTAAAATAATCAAATAAATTTTAATCGATTTTACCTTCCCACTTGATCATTCTGACGAATGTTATAAGCCTTCGTTTGAGCGGATTCCTAAACAAATATACATTGTAATAAATTTCAATATTTTGACTTGACAAATATGCACGTAATTAAATTATTATTATAAATAATAACAAGAAACATGAACACTTCATAATTTCACTTGTATGTACTTTAGAAACTATTCACTTTCAATTAATAATTAAAACGAACCACACACACACAAAAAGAAGATATATTATTTATATAAAAAGAAGAAACAAACACATACTTTTTGTTCTGACATGATTTATCTTCGTTAATTGTTAAATCTTTATTTAATTTCTTTTTGCAGAACTTTTAGCAAACGGCTTTGTCGAATACTTCCGGACGACTAAAAACAAAATACATTCAGTTCCTTATATACATATAGGTTTTACAAAAATACTAACTGGCTAATCTTGCCAATAGTATAATCTAGAACGTGCTACCAAGTTCTATCATCGACTTGAGTACAACAGATGTATGCTAGAACTACGTTTTGCATAGTTTCAACATGGACCAGCAGTAGATGTATTTTTAGATTCCTCACTTGATCTATACAAAGTCTCTTAACTAACATTAATTAATTATTAAACTAATATCAACTTTTCTCATATTTAAAATTTAAAAAAAAAACATTTAATAAATAGATAAAATACACGAAATAAGATTTGAAAAATCTTGAGCAAGATAATACAAAAAGATGCAACAGCTATAAATAATTCATTGTCTATTATTAAATGACAATGCTTATTAGTATTGTTCTATCAAGGGCTTAAATATATTGCGGTACGCGTGTTATGTTTTAATTTTATTTTCAATCTAATTTTACTTATATAGCAGACATTCGATGTCGCGTGCACCAGCACGTACCATAAGGTTCAATAAACGCACTTGTGTTTTATCGTTACATGTTAATTTAACAATGAAATAGAAAATATTATAAGTGTAATATATAATTATAAATAATAAGTTATATAATTATAAAATCTAAATATAATCCGCTTTAGAAGTTGTGTTCTTTATTTTATAATGTAACGCAATGGAACAGCGTTTCGGCGGCTTTTTTTATGATATTTTTAATTTTTCCAAAGCGATTAAGAAATATTAAAAAACAAAATAAATAAGAAAAAAATAAAATATGTTTAATTTTTTATAGCTGTTTTAAATTTCATTTAAATAATATTTGAATACAATTTTCTCTTTAATAAAAAGCTTGATAAGAGGTGAGTACCGGAACCTTTTCTTTTTTATAAAAAAGCACTGTTTAGAAATATAATCATTAGAGGATATGATAACTAATTGCTAAAGGTATCTAATAAATATTTCTTTCTCGGTAATATTTATTGGTGTCAGGATAAATAATTTATGGGCACATAATACGCTTTACGGTACTACTATGAGCAACAGACTATGAAGATCTTGGTAAGTAAACTACATAATACGAATAATATACGATTTCATAAGAGATACGAGATTTTCAGGGACGTGTTATAATTATTTTTCTTTTTACGTCTCAAAGTATAATTTGGTTCTAAAATATTAACAAAAAATATTTAAATAAAGATTCGAGAAATTAATCGAGAAGATTCAAATTTCATATCTTCCAAGTATTTGATTGTAATACTTATGTACAATTACTAAATCGATGGATACCATATTGTATATATTAAAAAAAAAAAAAAGAAGAACAAATAAAAATAAAAAAAGAATTTTAAAGAGTCGAGAAATTAGTTGGAAATTAAAATTTGATATCGTACAAATAATCGATTGTAATATCTATATATTGTATGCATTATACAATATTTTTTATGAAAAAGTTCAATGAACAGCGTATATAGATAAAACAGATACGTGCAAAATCCACGCCTATGCGGTGTTGAAGGGAGGGGGAAGAAGGTTCCTTCTTTAAGGTTACGTAATAGTCTGGAAGATGATCGATGCAACAATTAAATTGTTAAAAAATTGGATTTTAAGTTAATAAATGTAAATATAATAATCGATAGGATAATGGAAATAAGAATAATTAGAATTAGTCAGTCGTTGTCTCTGTGTGAGACTAACTGAATGCATAAAAATAGCGTCAAAAAGTATTTGTAAATTTAAGGTATAGCTCTGCGCATGCGCAGACGGTCATAAGCCTGTATCTCCCCTCAGTATCAGCGGTAGACTGTCTCGCGTAACGCAATTCTTGTCTGAAGTCACACCATTTCCTATACTCGCTTAATCTCCTAACATAAAATTGTAAGTAAAATTGAATTAATAAGAATTATTATTAACAAGAATTAGTAGTCGTATCATTGTTAAACGTATTAATATCACAGGCACGACTTAATTGATATGTAATAAATTGTAACTACCGGCTTTGATTAGTTCGAACAATGTCGTTCACGTAAATTCAATGATCTTTACCTTGTAATGTGTCTCTTCTCTTTCAAAATTACTTTCTTATCCTATGATAATCGAATTTAATAATTTATTTGTCTACGATTTATAAGTAATCTTTCTTATTAAACTCGGAATAAATTTGTCTTATTCGGATGTAAGAAAAATAATTTTTTTTTGCTCCTTATGTAATATCTGAAACAGGTCAATATCATTCCATTTTCGCGTAACGCTATCGAACCACCGTTCTCATAACCAATACCTAACAACGTAATATATTTTTATATTTACAAAAATTAGATTATTGCTGATATTTTCTTTAATAGTTCTTCGATTAAAAATCATTTTTTTTTTGGTTTCTTGACATATTTTCTCACTTTCTTTTTTTTTTCTATTCAAACAATGTCTCCCCGTCTGAAATATTTTATATTTAATTTCTATAATTAATACTTTGTATTCGAGTACTTTTACTTATATCCAAATCACTTTTCTTAACTATTATATAATTAAAATATTTTATATATGCATGTATATATATATGTTTGTGTACATATATATGATTATAAATTTATTGTCATTATTATAAGAACAAATATAATATATAATGTGTGTATTTACAAAATTTCAATATAAATTTGAAACAGTTATTTGGTTATATTTTAATGAAAAAAAATATAAAATATATAACATAGTAATATTAATTTTTCAGAAACTTTGTCAAATATGGCTCCCCCGACATACAAAGATCTTGGCAAAAATGCACGCGATGTTTTTTCCAATGGTTATCATTTTGGCCTCTTAAAATTAGATGTCAAAACCAGGACTGATTCTGGAGTTGAGTTCTCCAGTGGTGGAGTATCCAATCAAGATACTGGAAAAGTATTCGCTACTTTGGAAACCAAGTATAAAATTAAAGAATACGGTTTAACATTCAGTGAGAAATGGAATACCGATAATACTCTTGCAACTGATATAACTATTGCGGATAAATTACTTAGTGGACTTAGCATCGGTTATAGTTGTACTTTCTCACCTCAGACTGGGTAAGTGATCTTATTTTACAATTGTTGATATAAAATTGACATAGCTAAATATAAGCTTTTTCTTAAATGTAGCACTAAGACTGGACAATTGAAGACTACTTACAAACATGAAAATGTATCGGCAACCGCTGACTTCGATTTAAGTCTTACTACTGGTCCACTCATTAATGCAACTGCAGTTGTAGGATATCAAGGTAATTATTAATATTCTTTATAAATACATATTAAATTTTTATTATTAATTAACCCCTTACATTATGATTTAACACATGGAGCTGCATGTCAAAGTTGATGTTATTTTATTTCATGCTTCTTATGTTTGACCTATAAGATTTACCACGAGTAGAACTTGTGTTTCTCATGTTTGGGCAAAAAACCTTTGCAATTTGGATAATAATGCATAGTATTATATTCTTTTATTGTTATGTTATTATTCCTATTTCCCGGAATTCTAGTTTCAAACTATACTTTCCTGAAACTGGTTAACATTTTATTGTTTAGATCCATTCCATATGCGCTCCTTTCTAATCCTTTCCTTGATTCGTCTTTGTGATTTCCAAGATATTCCAGGGAACCATGTAAGATGATAACAGAATAGGTACAAAAAATTTTAACGTAACTTCTAATTTATTATTTTTTATTGCTTTCAGGATGGCTCGCCGGCTATCAAGCTTCTTTCGACTCGCAGAGAAGCAAGCTTACGAAGAACAATTTTGCTCTTGGATTTACTGCTTCTGATTTTGGTTTCCACACTTGTGTGTAAGTATTAAATTTTTTAAAATAGATATTGGTAATTTTTATTAATGAAAAATAATATTTATGTTTTTGTAATATCTAAATATAGGGACAATGGACGTGAATTTGGGGCCTCCATTTATCATAAGGTCAAACCTGATTTAGAAGGTGCCATTAATTTGGCTTGGAATTCCAGTAACAATGTTACACAATTTGGTCTTGGTACCAAATATAATCTTGATAATGATGCGAGCGTTAGGGCTAAAGTTAATTCTCAACTTCAGATAGGGTTGGGATATCAACAGAAACTTCGTGATGGTAAGTCCACGCGCTATAGGATATTTGTTCGTTTATATTTTTTGTTACCGTGTATTTTCATCAATTCTTTTTACAGGCGTAACTTTGACTCTTTCTACCAACATTGACGGAAAGAACTTTAGTTCCGGTGGTCACAAAATTGGTTTAGCATTAAATCTCGAGGCTTAAATATAAAACCTTTAACAGAGAAAAAAAAAGACGTTTCAAACAGTTATTACTTTCATGACTTTGATGTCATAAAAACTGCAACACAATACATGCTTCAAATAAAAATATTACCTATAACATGTAGATAGGTTTATCCTTAAATAGATGCCACACGAAAAAAAATATCATGCATCACTTCTAAGCAGTTACAGGGACTAAACTATATAATGTCACGATCATGGAATAAAATATTGTTCAAGAAATTGTTCAAGAAAAGTATCTTCTATAACACAGGTAAAAAAAAGAAGTTAGTGTGGTATGATTATTCCTTCTGTACTTCGATAATATTCTAGACATGTATAATAATTTATTGCTAATTTGTCTGAGCAGTTGAATCCTGTAACACAGAATATAAAATATTTGCTACACGATGTTGTACCAAAAAAAAATATTAAAAAAGAAGATAAAATAGAAAAAAGAGATTACATTCACATAAAATTAATATTAAATTTAACTGCCATTATGTGCTATACAAAAAAATTGCAATAGTATGATTGCAGTACGTTCACTTTGTTGAATTATTCACAAAACAAAATTTAGCAATTTCTCACTAATGTATTTATGTAAGAATTCATTCACAAACTGAACAATAATACATCTTATTGACAACTAAATGTTTTGCATATAAGTAAAATTTGTTATCATTACAACAATTGTGTTCCTAGTATAATATGCAATATTATAAAGGTAGATGCATGTGGTACACAATATTCTCATATATACAATTATACGTATGGTGTAAATAGTGAGATTAAGTCGTTGTCTAGCTCTAGTAAATTGCAAAGAGAATATCTTTCTTTAGTCTTTACATTTTTATTATCTACGTCGAGTAACTATTAAAAAAGAGAAAGAAAAAAGTAAATATGTGCATATATATATATATGTGTATATATATTACTATTTCTCATTATTGCTGGGATATCACTGCATATACTACTAGGGTAGGTATATTTTTCAATTCTTGATAAATAACTGCCATTTTATTTTCTAATTTATTAAACAAATTACGAAATAATATTTTGATTAATAAATTAACTTTAATTACCAAAAGTTTACTTTTGTTTAATATTCTTTCATTTTTCACTAGACTAGACTAGGACTTAGAATCGCTTCTTCATGATATATATATATATATATATATATATATATATACACATATACTTATACATATGCAATCAAAACATATAACAAAAATTGCAATATATAATTGCGATCCTTATACTAAATATAGCTTATGTTTTCCAAGTTTTAATTATGTCACCAACACAATTTTCTAGTTATTATTCCACGGTTTTATTTTATATAGAAAGTATAAATAAGTTTTGAAAGTAACAAGTTAAGGTTTTGTCATATTAATTTCATTATTATGAGTAATAAAAAATATTTAAAAAATTGTATAAATAATATAAATATCTTTTCTATTTCTTTAATATTAATGACATTAGTTATTGATAGCAAGGGATAATGTAATCTGTACAGAAAATACATTTAATTTTTGTTTTTTTTACTATATTTATAAATCAGTATGTACTACCGGCTTTTTTTATTTTATAAATTTGCTCAATCTTTTTCTTGAATATAAAGACAAATATTGGGTAATCTATAAATTAGACACATCAAAGTTTTCTAGAATTTTTATATGGTGCTTACAAGTTTTTAAGTTTTGAAAAAATTGTATCGCTATATAATAATAATAATAATAATAATAATAATAATAATACAACTGAGATTTTATATATGCTAAAGTGTAAGTTTTCCTAGCATAACAAATCTTTATGTTTGATCATAAAACAATGATGAGTAACTCAATGCTCGATGAAGAATTAGACACAAAAGTAGATTACCTATAATGTGTGAATTCTTTTCATTATTAAATGAAGACTGATGTTAGTGAACTAATTGATCTTCCATCGCTTTTGCAATCCATTCTGGTTCAGTTTGTGCGATCTTTTCTATTATCTGATTAACTTGATAACACAGTGACTGTATTTGTTTGTCCCAAGTAGGTAATGTTTCGCGTGCTAAAAAAATGAATTATTTTAGAGTAAAAAGGATATTTTTCGTCTGCAAAGCATATACTTAATTATAATTACACTTACTTTCAAAATGTACAATGGAATCTATCTGATCTATATAACCATTCATTCTGCTTTCAGTAATCATTTGACTAGCAATTTTTTCAGCTTTTGTTGGTGGAATCTCCAGCAAAGCGCCCAATTCTTCGAAAGTAATATTGTTATATAATTTACTAGCCGATAATAAATTATGTTCGATAACAGCTCTATCAAGTATAGTAGATCCCAACCCATCGATAGTACAAGCTTTTTGATGCGGTTGTAAAAGAGCTTCAAATTCTTGAAGTTCGGAACGACGGATTATACGATCCAAGTACATCTTTTCCAGGATCGAATACGCGGGAAGTTGTTGACAACGTTCATCTTTGAATAATGTCGCTAGCATACGACTTCTTTGCTGTCCTATTAAATATTAATTTCTAATTTGTTACAACGATATATATTTTATGGATGGAAAAAACCTAATAAGATATAAATACCTGCAGAAGCTAGTACTGTACAAATTAACGCATTTCTAAGAGCAGTCATTCGTTCATCTTCGTGTATGATAGATCTGTATGACAATTCATTATACCTTTGTGCTGCTTCTATAAATTTTCTCCTGTAATCTAATACTCTTGCATAACAAACTTTATAATAGATCTGTAATTGTTCATTTTTAGACTCCGCCTATAATATAACAAAAGAAAAAGATAATAATTGAAACATAATAGAGAATTAATGCTATTACGAATAAAATATATTAGGAATAATTACCTGCAAGAGAGATGCTCTATTAATGAACGCTTCAGCTTGTACTGGGTCATCATCTTCTAGATACAATCGTGCAATCTTAAGATAAGTTTCGAGTTTGTAATCAACGGTATATTGTCTGTAAGATATTGATTTCATATTATTTATTATATCAAAATTGCTTAAGAAATTATTAATAGATTACTAATATTAACGTATATAAAATTTCATATTGAAAATAATTACTTTTGGCCCGTCTCGAGTGGAATTCCAACTAAGACATTAGCTGCTTCTCGCCAATTTTGATTACGTTCATAAATATCAGCTAAGTGTTGCCTTATACTAGCTACCTGTTCTTCGAAAGATATAACACGGGGTTGAACCTACATAAACATCTATTCAAATATCTTTCTAATTTAATGGAAGTATTCTATTCTAATTCATAAATATTTAAATACCTTATCTAAAGTATAATGTGAGACAGCCTTCGAAATTTCATCAGGTAGGGTTTGTAATCTGGTACTAACATCTGTTAAAACTTGTCTTGATATTACTAAACTTACATTTTCATTGACAACTGAAACAAACAAACTTACGTTATTACTTTTTATATTTGTATCTAAAAAATAAATGAACGTTTCAATTAGAAAATATTGATGATAATGATGACGATGATGATGATGATGATAATGATGATGATAATAATAATAATAATAATAATAATAACATACTTGATTCGATGAAAACTTTTAAAGCATCGACGAGCTCACCGTTTCCTTGTGTTTGATTTGAGTTAGCCGATGCTAGTATCGCATCTAAAATTGAACGATATCTAAAAATAAAAGAAAAAATTCATATATCTTTATTCGTCTATCAATAATAATATAAATAAGATATATTTAATTGTACTTACTTTTCGGCTTGATCCTTGTGAGAACCGCCAGAATGTATCAAATTTGCGAGTTGTTGACGTACAGCGGCTACCGTCACCATCTTTTCGACGAACATAGACCACGAACTATAATTTATTTCTGAACAAATACCAATATTCATCATATCTAAATTGACCAACTTCTATTTCTACAAAATGATTTCATGATGTCGTTTGGTGGCGTTGTTAGAATTTTCTATACTAGAAAAGTACATACGAATGCAACACACATGCTTAATATATGTATTTAGTCACTGTATTGACTAATAATATCACATTTTGTAGAAATAAATTTAAAATTAATTAGATAATAAAATTATTTTCTATTATTAAAATAATATATTTTTTAATTTGGATATATATATATACATATATTATGAAGAGAATATTATATCGAATATATTTTAACCAATCAAATAATAATATCGTAAAATTTGACCAATCGTATGATTACTTTCCCGCCAAAGAAGGAATAATAGTTAAACATTTAATGTCAAATATTTAAACAATATATCGTCGTTATGGAAACTTATTAAACAACAGAAAATTAAATTAATTATTTACATATTAAAAAATATGTTTAATTGCCCACGTGTGTATATATATTTCATATGATTAATATATTTTTTCAGGAAGTAGTAGATTTTAATATGTAATATAAAATAAAGGCCTCAAAATAACTATTTATCTTTACTTCATGGATTATACATTCATTTTCTACATTTATCTTATACAGATTAAGTAAGATATTAAACGAAAAAAAATCTAAAAAATACATTAGAAAAATTTTCGAAAAAAATTATAATTAGAATGATTCAATTTCATACATATTATTTCTTTTAGCGCCTTTGAGATGAACATTTTTTCAGATAATTTTCTTTTTTATTGGTTCAAGGGGGCGCTCATAGGTTGACGTGTTTTTAGCCGCGGAACGAGAAAAATGGCGAAATCGAAATCTGCAAAGTGCGCGAAAATATCCCTTTGCATTGTTGGTCAATTTAGCTGTTAAACGGAATATCGATTCTCCCTAGCTCAATCTCAAAGAGAATTTATTTAGTGTTTATCATAAAACGTTTATTTAATCGGTAATTTAGTGTTTTAGCTTTAAACGACCTTTAAGTCTGTTTGTACACAGCGGTGCGTAGTGCACTGTGGGACAGCAATGGTGGGCGCGTGATTTTGAACAAATTTGAGATATCAAGGAACGCGTAGGTATGTACGAAAAATCGTGGAATTTCTTTCTGAGAGCATTTAAATGGCATTGTAATGTTTACTGTGACATGTTTGCTATATGTATAACAATTTTATCATAAATAATGTGACTTTCGTGGCACGCCCCCACCCAACACTGTACGTACCTGATACGAATTAATAAGTTTTAGGTTAAGTTTTATTTTATTCGATATCAAGCTTATATTTAAAAAGATTCTCGTTTAATTTAACGGATTAATACTTGGAGTGCTTTACGTTGAACATAATGTTTCCATTTAATTAATATAAGTGCATTAAAGTTTATTAAATACGTGTACCAGTTCGTTTTATGGAAAATGGCGCGTTCTAGCAATAAATGGCGCTAATGTTCCTGAGTGGTTCATTCTTCGAATTTTCCATCATCATTCAAATTTGATTGTTCTAATAATTAAGAGTCTAGAATTGTCCTGTCACTTGCATTATTGCCAACATTAGTACGCATTTAAGATGTATTTTATTCAACAATTATGTTTATATGTTTCTTCAAGATTTGAATTTTTGAATTTTTAAATTCTTATTTAATGGTCTTATTTGCAGAACATATTGTTAAGTGATTTTCTATTCGATTATCTTTTTGGATTAATTTCTTTATATTAATATATTTTATTAGTAGTATATTATTTACAATATTTGTTATTATTGTATATATATCTAACTTGCATATATTCAGGTAGTGTTTACAGTGGTCTGCGTCGATACTGATAAACTTGATATTTTAATTATTGATATCTTCTAATACGCTAACAAATAAAATTAATGCATTATTAGAATAATCAATCTCAATGGAGAATATCCATACGGTCTATCTCATTATTTTATTATTTAATACATGCATACAAATTGGTCGTACAAAAGTTCAATATTAATAACTGAATTGACAGAGACTTAATCTACTTTTTTTACTATTCAATTTAAATTATAGATACATTATAATATGGAATAGATAAATAATTATGTTGAATAGATGATTATTATAATATTATATCTCATTTTTAATAGGTAATATCGTCATGTCTTTAAATAAAGGACATAATGCGAGGGCCCTAGTCGAACCGCTAGCTCTTGATTCCCGTACATTGGGCGATGGAGATCTTAGTGCTCTAACTCTTTCGCACAGCAATGAACAGTATTCATCAAATGATTTTGAAGCATTTGCGAATATTCAAGCTGAATTGGAATGCATAAATGCGGAAGAAGTCATGGCCACTGACGAAGAACAAGTAATGATAGAGCAAAACATTGAGGCTGGAACTATTGTACCTGATGTGGAAATGTCTGACGTTTCAGAACAAATTCAAGCAGAAGAAATAGTTTTCACTAGTGCAAGTCAAAATAATCAAAATATTATATTTCAAACTAAACCGTCGTTACAAAGGGTTCCTGTATCTGCAGTGCAGGTATTTTTATATTTTAAATCGTTTTTATCATCTTGCAAGGTTAATCGAACAAATTAATTTATTTATGTACATAAAACAATGTTCATAGGTAAAACAAAATATTTGTGCAGCAACTCAAAGTCAATCAATTATGATAGTATCTCCGGCAAGTGGACAAGGCACCAGCCAAATTTTAAAAATTTCTCATCCAGCATCGGCATCTACTGGACAATTACAATCGATAGCACAAACCCTCATAACGGCCAAACCTGCAGATGGTAGTGTTCTGCAATTAAGATCAACACAAGCAAATAAACCTCTCATGGCAACTAGCCATGCAGGAAGTATTACGCTAAGCAATTTACAAAATGTAAAAACAGTGCAAACAGCCAAACGTTCAGTACAAAGTAATCAACAAAATCGGAATGTAAGACAAGTTTTATATATTTTATTTATTTTATATTTTAATAGTAAATCTAATTTAATATATATTAATGACAAAGTATATTCCTTCATAGGTTTATACTAAAATGATATTAACTGGAAATCAAACACAACCAGGACAACAAGTTCTTATAACAAGTTCACAGAATGAAATCCAACCAGCTCAAACAATCAAGTTTTTAAGTAGTAATGTAAGTAATCAGAATATGACGAGTCCGACTAAAACTATAACTTTGGCACAAGCACAACATTTAGGATTATTAACTACAAACAAAGTTCAACATATATTACCGTCAACTCCACAGAAACAGGTACATATTATTTCTTCGTGTTATCAAAATATTAAATTATTATTCAATTCTTATATATATAACCATTCATATTACTTAAAGGGCATTATTGTCAACAAATTACTTCAATCCTCGACATCTCAATCATCGAAAATGACAATAGTTCCCAGCAGTGCTGTTAAATCCCCAACTAAAATATTACCAGCGCCAACAATTAATTCTCAAGTTAAAACATCAACAATTTCTAATCAACAATCAGTATTTTCTTCATCAAGCAAAACGAATATGCAAACAAGTCCACAAAAAGTGATTATTAGACAGGTAATTATCTACAAATTAATTTATTTTCAATTACATCGAACAAATTAATAATTAAATTAAAATTTTGATTAATTTTATGTGACATATTATTATTTTAGAGTTCTTTAAAGCCTGGAACGGTATTAGGAAGTGGACAAGTTATTCGAATTCCTGCAAATCAAAATATTGTAACTGGTTCCAATCAAGTACATCAAATTCAAATGCCAGGAAGACAGGTAAAATTATTTATTCTATTATATATGATTTTTAATATAATTAATTAATAATATTTACATTATTATATACATATTACAGGTGCAATATGTTAGATTAGTGAGTACTCCTTCATCTGGTACTACCAATGTCGTTACCGTAGGCAAATCAAAAGCACAAACGACTTTGCAAACTGTAGGAGTAAGTCAAAAGTTAGGAGGACAACAACAAATAGTAAAGGTATAAACATATATACAAAAACATATGACAAATAAAAATGTTTATTATCATTTTAATTAAATTAGTTAACATTTAAATTTAATTACAGGTTGTTCCTTTGAACACTGGTAATCAATCATTAAGAACAGTAGCACCAAAGACTACAATAACTGGAAGTAGTCAGAGATTAATAATTCCTGCTGCTGCAACAGTAGGAAATCAATCTAAAAATGCTGTTGCTATACCAGCATCTGCTTTAAGTCAATTTACATCTGGTCAAGCTGTTCTTTCGGCTAATTCCAATGTTAGTAATATTGTTGTTCTGCCAGCACAGTATATACAGCAGGTATAATTTATATTTCTATATAAAATATATTTTAAACATTATATTTAATTTAAAACAAGAAAAGTATTACTTATATTAAGTTTCATTGGAACAGCAGCATACAGACGATGGAAAAGTAAAATCTCAGCAATCCACTCCCAACTTATTAGGAAATACACAAAATTTGCAAAATATATCTAATAATTTAACATCAGGATCTATATCTGATAGTAAATCATCTCAGAGATCATATTCAAATGTTGAACCAAATGGTATTAGACCGAGGAAACCGTGTAATTGCACTAAATCGCAATGTCTTAAATTGTGAGTAATTTAGACTAATCTAAGTATAAATAAATCTAATTAATATTAAGAGTTGTATAATAGCTTTTCTTTTCATATTGAATATAAGATACATTTAATATATTTTATTCATTGATAATATTTACTTCAGAATTGTCTTCAAATCCAATAGTAGTAGGCAATGAATAATTGTTTGTTGGTTACTATTGCATTATAAAAATGACAGTCTGGTGAAGCTTCTTGTAATTCAGAAACATACATTTGAATCGAAGTTACTTATTTTCATGTTAAAGAACATAAGTGTTTTAAGCTTTATTTATAGGAGTACAAATATTCAATATTCGTAGTTGACTTATTTGAAATATATTCGTATAAAATTGATATCGCATTTAAAGCATGGATATAATTGCACACAGATATTGTGATTGCTTTGCAAATGGAGAATTTTGTCATATGTGCAATTGTAATAATTGTTCAAACAATCTTGGCAATGAAGTGGAAAGACAAAGAGCTATCAAATCTTGTTTGGAACGTAATCCAAATGCTTTTCGTCCAAAAATTGGGAAAGGTCGTGAAACTGGTGATGATATACGTAGACATAACAAAGGATGTAATTGCAAACGAAGCGGATGTTTAAAAAATTATTGCGAATGTTATGAGGTATTGTAAATAATTATTAACTACATCAACTAAATATATGTATTAAGTATTTGTTTAATTTAGCGAATTATTTTGTTAAATTAAAATGAAATATTAAAAGAGAAATTGTATAAATTTTAGGCTAAAATTCCATGTTCTGGAAATTGTAAATGTATTGGATGTCGAAATATAGAAGAACCTACTTTAGAAAAAAAATCGCTGAAAGATTTGGCAGATGCTGCTGAAGTAAGGACAGCACAGCTAACGTTAAATAAAGCCAAACTGCAATTATCTGAAATGGCTTTTAGACCGCCTGTTTCAAATACAAATGCAAGGTATGTTATGTTAAAGATAATAAACTAATTGTTAATTCTATATATGAACCTAGTTAATAATGTATTTGAAAAACTATTAATTATATATTCTTGGTTGATACGTTGATATAATTAATAAAATGTATATATTTTTTTGTTAATATTCTCTAGGCAACCATTTAATTTTTTGACTGATAAAGTAGTAGACATGACTTGTCAATGTTTATTGGCACAAGCTTATGAAGCTGAGCGTGATATGTTTGATGATGAAACATCACAAAGACTTATAATCGAAGAATTTGGACGATGTCTCAAAGAAATCATAGAATCTGCGCATACATCACAACCTACCACCTAGCAGGTGCAGTTAAAAAGAAATTTTTTTTTATTATCACTATTATTATTATTACAAACGTCCACAAAAATTGTACGATTAAGAATACATTAATTTTTCGTTTATTTTAAGTATATTTTAAAAATATATATTATTAAAATAAAATCATGAAATTCGCAATGAAAATGTTACATACCAAAGAATGCGAACGCATGATACATCACAATCGAAAGAATTTTATTTACAACAGCTAAATCATGATGTTTTTCATTTAACGCAAAACTTCTAGAAAATTTGATTTGATTTGTATAACTGAATTGAACATTTTGAAATAACAAATATTAGGACTGATTATATATATAATGGTATACAAAAGAAATTAATGTTTATTTCAAAGAAAAAAGTTACAAGAAAACTTAAGAAATTTTATGGTACTGTTTGTTTGTGGGTATGAAAAGAATGGGATTATATTATTTTAAATTCTACATGAGAGAAATTTGTCTTTATTGTAATTAAAAAAGTAAATTTTTGTTTTCAATAGTATATATATATATGTATACATATGTATATTATTTTTCTGCATATAAGGATATAGCAATATATTTATTATAAAATATTGCTGCGTGCAGATACAATAATAATAAAAAGGATTCTTAGTTTCTAATTGTATAAATCATTAAGCATGTATAATAATTGCTAGGAATATTAACTTTAATTAAGTAGTTAAAGGGATTATCATTAAATAAATTTCTATAATCTTATATTTTCACTTGATAAATCTTGATGGGACACGTTATTTAAAGACACTGTATTACGGAGTATTATCATCCATATTATAATTAAAATAATATTGATTCTTGAATTTTTATAAAATCATTATTGATAAATGTAATATTTCAAAATATGACCACAAGAAATTCAAATATTAGCGGGATCACATGTGTTCAATTATGTTCTTAATTTCTTATTTTCTTTTTTTCTTCTTATCAAAAACAAACATTCAACAAATTTTCTTATAATCATTTATAATTTATGTGTGTACTTATAGAATATATTAGTTCTGGGTAATTTAAAGTATACATATGTGACTTTAAAAAATATCTAACATAAGTTAAAGTAATAATCAATTAATGTATGTTTTATTTTGTTTTCTTGTTGATTATTGATAATGAATTAGTTACTATACAATTTTTCATAAAATAAAATGTTGTTATATTGATATAAATTTTTGCCTTGTAGCAAAATAAATGATGCTTATTTTTAAATTACGTTCAATGATGTCAATTACTATAATTAATTGATGCTAATAATGCTAAATATGCTAATAATGTTATTAATAATCTATTTCATTATTAATAATAATAATAATAATAATAATAATTACTTAATTCTACATACAAAATAGATTACTGCTACGATCATGATAAAAACATATTAAAATCATAATGTACAGATTTGAAAAAATGAAAAGAGGAGAGTTTATACATATAAACACGTATATACAGCGAGTCATAGGAATATTCGTACCTGCTTCCACTATAAATTTTAAATAATTAATATTTATTTATAATGCAAAGTTTCAAAATTCTTACACACAGAAAACTATTTTAGGATTATTAAATGTAAATATAAAATATAAATTTTATTACGAAACATTTTTATTGTTAGAGAAATATAATTTTACTTAAATAATAAAAGATTGGTATTACAAAAGTATTTGTACTTTCATAAAATATAAAAATACAATTATTATTTTTGTAAGAAGTATTTGGTTGATCTTTCCTTGCATATTATAATGCTTTTGAGACGATTGAGTATATCTTGTGAGACCAATTTTCTTATTAGTTATGTAAAATATTACTTTTCTTGTAATAAAATACTCTTTTGCAATAACATTTATATCAATTTAAGTGTTTAATAATCCTAAAATATGCTTCTGTGTAGAAGAATTTTGAAATATTGTGTTACAAGAAAATATTGACTGTTTTAAATTAACAGTGGTGGTACGAGTACTCCTAGGATTCACTGTATGGATAAATTATATGTATATATTATAATATATAAAAATAAAAATGTATAATATGAACTAAAATATGTAATATATACGTATGTATTACATATTTATAAAAACTTCACTCTTTAAAAGATATAATAATTATTTTAAGTACATATAAATATATATACATATTGTAAAAAATATCATGTTATGCATAACTGCAATTAGTTGAAAGTTTAAACGTTGGTAATCATTCAAATATAATATTTTACTTTACTTATTTAAAAGCATATTACTTTAATCTCAGTTAAAACCTATGTATGCTTCGATTAATATTTTTTATTCAAATATATTGTGAATATAATACAGGCTTATCAAATAAATAAATAAATTCTGTTATAATATTAAAATAATTATGTTTTTATAGGGCAGCTTATGTAGATAAGAATATATATATGGATAAACGATAGAATATTAATCTTTAATAAAGCGATTTTTTGTAAATAATGAAGATCTGATATCATTGGAGCTACAATAATTTACTAAAAAAAAAAGTTTATTTATTAAAGAAGAACACACATTGCATGTAATTATTTTTTTTTATAAGCAATGGTGAAAGTAATTCTCATAATGTATGTACAATTATATGTCGTATTGTCAACGATATAAATGAGAAATAGAATTCCTAATTAAATTCAAATCTTATGTAAATATACGACGAGATGCATAGATTATAGCACTCTAATTAAATAAATATAACATCACGTTTGATATCAGGTTTTTTATATAAAAGAAATCATTTAAAAAATGTTTGTATATCAAAAAGCGTTGTATATACATAAACATATGAATCATATTAATACATCTTGTATTTGTAATGTATTGGTTCAAACATTATTATTATTATTATTATAATTAATATTGTATGTTATAGGTCAAAAAATATAATACACATAATAATACATAAAAGAACATAATATTTTCGTAAGATAATTTAAAATTTTACAATTTTCGCAGTTTTATTATTTGTATGAATACTCTTATCTTTATCACTGGTTGCATCCAAAGATTCTAAAGTACCATCCATAATTTTATCTACCGTTATTACAGATTCTTCTTTTTCTTTTATTAAATCCGGACAATCTTTTTTCAAATGCGTAACATCCCCGCAAATCTTGCAAGCTCCTCCATCGGGATAGATTCCTCTAGGATTATCGGGACATTGGTTGGAAATATGTCCTTGTTCACGACAAATAAAGCAAGTCGCATATCTGTACTCTGGAGCTCTGTTTACTTTGCATTCGAAATGAGTATGTTCGGTTGAACCACACTTATAACAAATTCCTGTTCCAGATTGTTCATTTGCAAGCTCAGGACAATCCGATAAATTATGACCGGATTTACGACAGTGAAAGCAAACGTGCTTTTTAGCACGTGCCAATTCCTTCTCAGCTTTTCTTCTTTCCAATTTCATTGCACTATCAATTTCTGACTTAGGTATACCTAGAAATAAAAAATTTACTTTATGATCTATCATTGCAATATTTAAGATAGATTTTTTTAGTATTTACATACCTTGCATTACCATCTTTTGTCGTAATTCTTTTAATCTCTCCGCATCTTCTTTTTTTACTGGAAATCCATCATATTTGACTATCTCTACTTCTACACCATTAAACATCATTTTTATAGCTCCACAGTCAGGCTTTCTTCTTTTATGTTCTAGATCATCTCTAATTTTTGGAGGTTTCCTCTTCTTAACCGGTTTGCTCATTCTACCATTATTATATTGATTAACTCTATTGTTGAAGTTATTTCCATTAGAATAATTTCTATTGAACCTTTGAGGGTAATTAGTGTTACTGTGCTTTGAGTCATAAAAATCAGTATTATTATTTTTAGATTCTTCCTTGTTAGTAGAAGTTGTAGTAGTCGAATCAGATAGACTCTTATTCTGTCTTTTCATATTACGCTTTTGTCGTTTGCTTAAAACTTGGTGCGATTGTGAAGAATTATTTTCATTATCTATTACATTTTTATCTAAATTATCATTATCTTTTACTTGAGTTTCTGATTTATTCTCGCTGTTAATATGTTTTTTCTTTTCTTTCTTTTTGGGTATTGTATCTTGATTTACATTTTTATTGGATTTATCATCATCGAAACTTGCCCAGCTAATGGTTGCTGTATTATCAGTTTCTTGTTTTTCACTTAAAAGCTCTTTTGCTGTTTTTACCTTTTTTTCTGTTGTTTCATTTTCAGTAAGTTGCTGTTTCATAACGTGCCATGGGGTAGCATCATTGGGCAAACGCTCATTTGATGCTTTGGCACCCTTCGCTCTTGTATACCTTGTCATGATCTAAAATAAAATAAATAAAATTATATAATAATTGTTGTAATTACTATATATATTATATATAATGTAATATAAATATTATAAAAATTATATATCTTATATAATATAAATATAAATATTAAATATATAATCATTAACATAAAATATTAACAAAATTAACTTTTCAAATTTTATTTTATTAAAAGGTAATAAATAAATGTTCTTATATATATATACACACATTAGATATTTATTATTTTTATATAAAAATAGATGTAAACAATGGTATAACCTAACTGTTCACACCACGTGTCCACGTCGTAAAAAAGTTAGACGATAACTGGTAATAATTTAGTTGAAATTTTTTCAATTAATTACTAATGATATTACAAATTTTTTAAAATTCGTAAAATATTTTACAGTATAAATAAAAACACACAAAATGTTTATATAATATTTCACTTTATTGTTGCCAAGAATTTGGTAAAAGTGTGGTACAACTTGATGTCTCTGCTAGAGTGTACTGTGAAATACTTCGCTACTGTTTATATACACTCATATATATAAAGCAAAGTAATAAAAATTCAATTAAAAAGTTATTTCATTATTAATAAAGAATATTTATAATAAAAAGGTATATACTAATAATAAAACTTTATATTTAGTATTCCTTTCGTTATTTTTACATTAAAGTTAACCTCTTTCTTTCTATCAATTAATTAATGGAAAATATTGATAAATTATGTTCTGTATAATAATAGCATTACAAATCTTTTTCTTTAATTTACCTTAATACGTGTATTACAATTCTAGGATAATTCTGAAAATAGATTTACTATAATGGTATTTAATAAAAATTATTAAGTAATAATATACTGTATTATATCACTAAAAATAATTATAATATCAGCATAATGATATTAAAATGGTATGTAAGCATGCATACACATTTAATATTTATAATTCAATCCATAATATTAAATATATATTTTTTAGGTACCATTCTTATTCTGCTCTCTTTAGATACACAATAAAGCAAACAGTTTATAAAAAATTGTCAACGATAGCTAGTGTGAATAAAAGCCCGAATGAGTTAGAACTCTTAGGACAAAAATATGTGGTTGATAATTGGACAAATATTACACCACAGATTATTTCAAAATTAGGATGTAATTTACACATTACTCAATATCATCCATTGTCACATGTACGTCAGCGGGTGGTCAATTATTTTTATAACAGTTATCGTAATAGAACTGGAACCCCATTGTTTAGCGTACATGACAATTTAAATCCTATAGTCACTGTCTCACAAAATTTTGATTCTTTACTCGTTCCAAAAGATCATCTTAGTAGGAAAAAAAATGATTGTTATTATATTAATCAAGACACTTTACTGAGGGCTCACACGACTGCACATCAAGCAGAACTTATTTCAATGGGATTAAATAATTTTCTCATTGTTGGAGATGTATATCGTAGAGACGAAATAGATTCTACTCATTATCCTGTTTTCCATCAAATTGATGCTGTTAGAATATGTACTAAAGAAGAAATATTTAAAAATGTTCATGGTTCTGGAGATTTAAAGTTATTCAATTCTAGAGAAGAAGAAACTGCAGAAAAACAAAGCTATCATACGTTAGAGTCTGTCAAAATCATGGAACATGAATTGAAAAGTACTTTAATTGGTTTAGCTAAGGCAATTTTTGGACAAGGTATGAAATAAATTTATTCAACGCAAAAATAATGTAAATATTTTAATAATATGCATCGAAAGAAAAATTTATAAGAATTGTTTTGATAGATATAAAATATCGCTGGGTTGATCAGTATTTCCCATTCACTCATCCATCATGGGAATTAGAAGTTTTCCATGAAAATAAATGGGTAGAATTATTAGGCTGTGGTATTATAAGACAAAGTATTTTAGACAAATCAGGAGCAATGGATCGCATGGGTTGGGCATTTGGAATGGGTTTAGAACGTTTAGCTATGTGTCTCTACAATATACCAGACATAAGATTGTTCTGGAGTACTGACACTGGTTTTTTGAATCAATTTAAAGTAGACGATGTTAATACACAGATACAGTACAAGGTATAATAAATATAAAAATATATCTGAGAAATATATTGCGCATAAAAAATATTAACTATAAAATAAATATTTACAGGCCATCAGCATTTATCCACAATGCAAAAATGACATAAGTTTTTGGTTACCAGAAGATAAGGAGTATACATCAAATAATTTTTACGAGCTAGTCAGAGAAATTGGAGGAGATATTATCGAACAAGTTATATTAACTGATGTATTCACGCATCCTAAAACCAAAAGAATATCTCATTGTTATACAATAGTTTATAGACATATGGAACGTACATTATCAAAAAGCGAAGTTAATGTTGTTCACCGTAAATTAGAAAAAGCTGTAACCGACAGATTTCAAGTTACTGTACGATAAAAAATAAATGAAGTTTTATGATTTACATAATTTAATAAATGCCAATGCAATTTATAATATATAATACTCTAAAGGAAATAAGAATGATAATAAAATGGAAGGAATATATTTTTATTTATGCATAAATTAATTATAAATGTTATCATGGAACAAACAATATTTATCTAGGAACAACTATATCATCTATAGTGTTTTATTAACATTATGATTATTAACAATTACAAGTAGCTCCTGCATGCATGTTTAACATATATTTGTATACAAAATGTTCGCCAATCTTAGATTTCAATTAACAATGTAAGGAGTAGTAAACGAGAAGATGTTTAATGCAATTAACATTTAAATATTTTGTTTCATTCTAGCTTAATTGATAGAGTATGCATTAGTTTATAGCAAGTTAATTAAATAGCGAAAGGCAATTTTCTTACTATTTTAGATTAATCACAGACTGTTATCTCCAATTACCAGTTTAGACAGATAAAATATTATACATGAAACATATTTTATAATAATGCATAGATTTCAATAACTGTAACTTAAATAACATTTATTTAAAAAAATTAATCGATCTACAAGTATTGAATAAAATATTGTCTTACTCTTACCATGCCATACACATATATATTTAATAAATATATTAAATATAAAAATATTAGAAAATATTTGCTAATGGCAAATATAAATATAATAATAAAATCAAAAATATAGAAAAATAGATCAAAATTATAAATTGCCATGCAATCTTATACGATAGAAGACTCGCATGGAAGAAAAGATTTTGTTTAATTTCCTATAAACTAATAAATAGATTAATTACGTAACGACAGAACAATTATCAGTAATATTGTCATATAAAAATGCAAGTTCTGTACTAAACTTTTTCTTTTCGATGAGATTCCTGTTCTCAATTAGAAATTAAATTAGCATTATAAATTTTTTAAGCAAATATAAATAGCATCGTGTTTAAAGCAATCATTTAAATTACATTGAACTTGTTGGTTTTTTTTATCTTTTTTTTTCAGTCGATTTTAATTAGGACAGCTCTGATTTACTATAGATATTGATGTAATAAATATCCAATATAATTTACAACATTGAAGAACTTTAAGTTCTGCAATCAATATCTTGAGATATATATATATATATCTATTAATATTATTTTTTGCTTAGAATTTATACAAAAATAGTTAGTGGATAAAATGGTGCATATACCTTTTTTTGTGTAAAATTTTCAACAGCATTTTGAAATCGATCAATCAAATTGATAATAATATGAAAAAATAACCGACATACAAACATGAATACTTTTTTCTTGCTGTTAATTTTATATATATAAATTAATGTTTTATCGTTTGTAATACTTTTGGTATAATAAGATTGATATATGTACTTCATGACAATTTGGTGTAACTCGGTGGGGAGAATTTTTTTCTTAAAAACTTTAAGATATATAGTGGCATACAGGAAACTAAAGTGATGACTAATACTTTCCATAAGAAATCAGTTGTCTTGATAAATTCGGCATCTGTTTTAAGAGAATGTAATAAAATTATAGATAATTATTATAATTAATTAACCATTTAAGTCCCAAGCAGCATTTCATGTGGAAAAGATCCACAACATTTGATCATCATAAGCGACTGACAGTGCACTAGGATCCTGTACAAGTCAGTGCGCTTTAGTTTACTGTTACTTGTCAGTCAGATTAATAAAAAAAGAATACAATAACGTTGCTTAGGTCTTTCCACAAGATTTTTCCCGAGACTTAAGCGGTTAATTGGATTAAATAGAAAAAAATTAAATAGGAAAATTATATTTACCAAAATAATCTTTTAGAACGACTAAAGATAATAAATACAGTGCTAAGGAAAAGATCTCTGCTAAGATCATAATATGATGCCATGTTCTAATCGTTAAGGCAACCATTATCAATTCTGTTAAAACCAACGCAGTAAAGCTGATTGCTACTATGTGAATGAATTCATCTTCGAACATAATAAGTGCACCATACATTATTACTCCTCCTGAAAAATTAAATTTTTATACAATAATTATATTTTATTTGTACACTTTATGTTAAATTATTATTATTATTATTATTATTATTATTATTATTATTATTATTGCATACCTTGGTATATGCTTATCAATACCCACATAAAGAATGTTTTATAAGAAAGTGATCGACCTTTACTAAGTTCTTTATAAAGCTCTGGATAAGTAAGCGCAATTTTTCCTGACACATCTTTATCCAATACCAAAGAAAAAACAGGAAACATTGTATATATCGTAGCATATCTGTAAATATTATTTCATAACATATTTAATATTTTATCACAAGTATATAATGAAAAATCATGTATATGTATACAGACTTACCCAACCATAAGAAATCCTTGATATAAGGCAACCGAAGAAAGATAAAATACGGCTGAAAATACGGCTTGCATTGTCGAAATAATTAAACCTCGGTGAATTACAAATTGACTCAATGCAGCTGATCGTTTATAACTTCTTCTACCGTGAACTAATAATAAATGAGAAAGATGACTAAATTGTGAGATAGAAAAATCTGCAGCTAATGAAGCTTGACGACCTTCAAGACCTTCAAGACCAATACCTAAAAAATATTCAATTATTAATATGTGAAATTAATTATATTATTATATATTATATATTATATATAAAAATTATGTTTATGTACCAGCATCAGCAGCTTGTATCATAGATACATCATTACCACCATCACCAACGGCAGCTGTTCTTTTACCAGTATGTCTTTGTATTAGGCTGACAACATCAGCTTTTTGTGTGGGTGAACAACGGCAACAAACAACAGCAGGTGACCCACATGCAAGTTCCAAAAATTCTTGTTCATAATATTGTAAGCATACATCTAATGAGTCACCGCTGATAACTAAGGCACAATCTTGTTTTTTACGGAAAGTATTTAGTTCTAAATGCGCATCAGTTCGCGTAAGAACTGATTTAAAAACATGAAGTCCTTTCGTACGTGAAACCAATAAAGAAGATTTTGCTATACACGTTGCTGTTTCTAATTTGTCGCCAGTCAACATCCATACCTGAAAATAATTCAAATTACAATAGAATATTATTTTTATACATTTAATGTATTATTTTTTAGGTGAATAATATTCTTGCCTTGATTCCTGCGTTTCTTAATAATTCCAATGTTGTTCTCACTCCATCTTGGAGTCTATCTTCTACACCAGTTACACACAACAATTCCATTTCACGTTCAAGACTTTCAACGACAGCTGTAACTCTTGAAACACGATCGCTAACGTACATTCTTGCAGCATTATATCTATGAAGATAAAACGTATGTAGAGAAAAATAAATTAATCTTATATTAACGAATATTAAAAAACTTATTTCTTTTAAAATACTTCGTTTCAAAATCAAGGTATTGTTCTTCCGTCAAATTCTTTTTTGCTACGACCAATGTTCTTAATCCTTCGCGTGCCATATTACCACATTCTTCTTCCAGCCAGTCATTATACTGTACTATTCCAGACATAACGACATCGGCACCTTTTAAATAAAATACAATTTCCGAGGTGGCTTCTGATTTGACTATTATACCCATTCTTTTTGTTTCAGAAGTGAATGGAAATATCTGTAGTATAGTATAATTTAACAGTTTCCCATTAGGAGCTTTCAATTGCATAGAATTTAAATCACGTTTGACCAAAGCTAATCCAACTTCTTCTGTCCATTTAACTAAAGCCACTTCGTCCGGACTTGAAGCTTGGTAATTACGTTTCTGCTCAGGCATGTAATAATGCTGATCAGCTTCTGCCTGACTGAAATATAAAAACAATAAAAGTGAAAGTGTATGTGATAAGAATTACATTTTTATTTTTATTTTGATGAAATTTACCTCTGAATAGAACCAGTATCTCCAGTCTCTCCTGTTTCTACACTCACTGAATCCAAATTAGTAGATGCACTGACTTCATCATAAACTGGTGTAACGTTATGACATAACGCTAAAGCATGTACGGCATCATAAATTCTAGTATTTTCAGATCTTCTTACTTTAACGCTATGCACGGGTAGGTTAGTTGGAGAATTTTCCATACTAGTATAGCAGAATTTTAACACGGATGTTACTTCGTCGAATGCTTCCTGAGAATACGATATTGTCCCCATGTGTAATTTTTTAAAAACCATTTTATTTTGCGTTAATGTTCCAGTCTTATCACTCAATAGGTAAGATATACGACCAAGTTCTTCTGGAATTGTAGTTGTTCTTACAACCGTACCAGCAATGTCTTTATCTCGTTGTATACACCAAGCATAAAATGCTTTCCCAATATCCAAGTTTACTCTTAAACTGATTGGTATAATATAAGAAAATAATAAAACAAAACGAAACATATAACGATACCAAGGACCATTAAATCCTTTTAAACACATCATGACCAATGCAAGCCCAATAACTGCACAAAATAAGACCTATAAAATCATATTAAAATAGTACTCGTGACGAAGCAAAAATAAAACATTTATAGATTTATTTATTATACATTAAATACCTTAGTCAATTGATTTATTTCTTGATCAAGCAAGCCAACTTTCGATCTTGGTGCAGAATGATTCATTAAAGATCTTGTTTCTTGTCCAGTATAAACGACTATCCCAAGTGCAGATCCAGATGCCACAGCAGTGTTAGCCCATAAAGTATTATCAACTCCTAAACTTTCTTCACTGCTGTATCCATCATACTGTAAATATAACACATATATAAATAAAATTTTCAAATTGGAATCAATTTGGAATACTTACACGTGTAAATGTACCAATGAAACTATGAATATCTTTTTGAGGTTTTTCAACATATAAACTTGCTTTTATGTCAAATAGTTGGGAATGATTTTCTAACTTTTGAGTAGCCGGTATCGCCAATCTTAATTTCCAATCTGTTTCTCCATCTAATTGATCGGTTCTTACAAAACATGCGCCTGATTTTTCTGTTGTACGCAACAATACTAAATCCGCTGGTACTCTTTGACCTTTTTCTACAATCACCTGTTAGAAAATAATAATATAATTATTTTCACCTTTAATTTAATAAGATAATTAACCCTTAGCGCTCCGCACGTTTTTGTACCACTGCCTACCAGCAACTCGGGCACATTTTCGCAGCGGAACGAGTATGAAGGAGTTTTATTTTAAGTGAGAAGAATTACACGTGCTTGTGAATATTTTTGATTTTATTTCTTTTATACGCATATGCATCTTCTTTTTGTAAATGAAAAATAAATTAAAAATTTTTTTTTCTTTTTTTTTTCCTAGTCATGCTAAAAACATTGGGCGCCGCAGCGGAGCCTACGGAGTTACGAAACAAATGACGAATGGCTCCGTAGCGGAGCCAACGGAGCGCTAAGGGTAAGATAATATTTGTTTGTAAATTTAAATGTCGTACCAAATCGCCAACTCGTAATTTGGAACTTGGAACTAATTCCGGTATATCCAAACCTTTGACTAATCTTTGATATTTTTGAGCATTGACTTCCTTGTCTCTTTTATATCTTCTGAAATCATCTATGGCTTCTCGGCAAATGGTTACGGTCAAAACGAAACATAATGGTCCCCAATATGTATATAAATATCCTATTCTTATGTCTGGTATAAATTGAGATATCGCCATGAGCAAAAAGTAGAGATTAAGAAAGAATTTAAATTGCTGAAAGAGAACCTAACAAAAACAAAGATACAAAAAATTATTCATTGCGATTACAAACAAATTTCATATAATTATATTCGTTGTATAATAACAATATTTACCATAGGTAAGAAAGTAACAACATTATATTTCTGATTTCGTATTACATTGGTAGGAAATTTCTCATACATGGGTTGACCAATATGAATAACTCTTGCCCTTAATTCTCGTTCTCTGCAACATCTTTTCCACATCCACGTACAACATCTGTAAATAATTAAGATAATGATGCGTATACAAAAATTTCCTTAAAAATACATTGGGTCAATTATTATGAAAATTTAGATATACAGAGTATCCTGTAACTTATGGTACAAGCGAGCTGGGGACGATTCTACATAAAAAGTTTAGTCAAAAATGTGAAGTAAAATTTGTTCGCATAAGGCTTTATTTTCGAGTAAAATAAGTTTAAAAATGTCAAGTATGCATACACTTGATTCAGTTTTAGCTTGACGAATTTCACCATCTCACTTTCGAATATTTCGGTTATATACTATTTGTGCTTCTAATTATGTTTACAAACATTGTTAGTATGATAATGTCTCTAATATCAATTCTATTCTTATGCTTATCGAACGAAACTTTTAGTAGTTTCCAGGATTACAAGCTTAGTCAAGTGCACTCATACTCGACAAATTGTTAAATTAATTTTTATCGAAAATGAAGCCTTATATGAACAAATTTTATCCTATAAATTCCACTTAGTTTTTCATGTAGAATTATCCCTTGTTCATTTGTACCATCAGTTACAGAATCCCTTGTATATAATGGCGTATAAGTTATAAAATCACTAACAATAAGTTTTTACTTATATTTATCATCTTGCCAGCTGAAATAAAAGTTTTGAAATATTATCATTTGACAATATCTAATTATACCCCTATTAGATTAGTCATAATGTATATATGTACTTATGATTAAGTGGATATATATATCTATTTTATATGTCATTTAAAAAACATATCACCTTGTCCATGAATTACTATTTCGTGGTCTTGATATTAATGGTATGTCTTCTTTCGAAAGTCTTATTACGTTGCTTTGTGTCTCCATTTAGATATTTTCTTCATGGAATTTATACATGTAATATTTATAATGAAGATATTCAACGAAGAATACTTTTTTCAGAATATTTATAAATATTGTAGATAATGTTATTCTTATCAACGTCCAACTGGATTTTTGTTATGACATCATTTTGTCAAACGAGGAGCATATAATTACGAGAAGATGCAGACCATGTATTCACACGTATACTCGACACATTTACGCAGCAAGTATACACTGATTTTATTGTTCTATATCAATTAACATTTAAAATGAATTTCTTTTTTATGGTGCAAAAGCAAAAATGAAAAATTGTTATTAATTCTTTCACTGTTTATTAGAATTGTTTGAATGAACTCATTTCTCGAATTAGAAGTGCATCGAAGTTTAATATACCAGCTAAAGTCTGATAAAAATCTTTATCATTGATTTAACGCAGAAAACCAATAGCAGGGAGGATAACGTTGCAAGCTCATAACGCGCAGTTACTTTTACACCTTATTTCAATCACTATGAAATTATTTCTTTCGAAAGAATATGATATTTGGTGAGTACTTATAAATAAAGTAAACGTGTCATTAAATTCTATAGATTTGTTAATTATAAACAAGTATATATACAAGAAAAAACAAATTAGGTTATATTAAATTGTATCAAAAAATTCCCTAGACGTGTATACTCAATTTCATTTATAGAAAATTTACATGTAAATTAATAATAAAATTGCCTATAATTTTTAATTATAGAAACATATAAAGAAAAATTTAAGGTTATATCAAATTGCGCTAAAAAAGTTCCCTAGGAATATATATATCAAATGTCATAAAAAGATTTACACATTAAAAAAAAACTATAAATTAATAATATAATATATAATAAATCTTAAGATAGAAATATCTCTCTCAAATCGAAATACCCGAAATATTAAAATTTATTTTGTTTTCCAACAGAGAACCAAAAAATGAAAGTCGTTTATGTTATTAAATTTGAATTTTGAAATACATATTATAATAAGCAAACTTATTATATTTTTGTTTACTTACCCGCACAGACTAGTTTTAAGGAACTTGGAACAATTATTAAATCGTCGTCTTCTAGATGTCAAAAGTCGTATACTATCTTCAGGAGGTTGAAGAAGATAATCGGTTTCTTCGTCCATTTCAAAGTCCCGCTCATCCGAACTGAGCCGCAGTGGCATCTCTTCCAACCTCATAACTCTCTTTCTTTCAATAATCACAATATTCAATACGCGTTATTACAATGTTTTTTTTTTTTTTTTATTTTAATCACCCTCTTTCTTTCTTTCTCCCGCTCTCTCTCCTTATTAAGAGATATTAACAATAATAATAATAATAGTTATTATTATAAGTTTATCTCTCATACGTTGGTTTATTTCAACGATATGTATTAGAAATATTTTAAGTAACTATTCCTCTGTTTTGTATCATTAGCTTATGTATTTTATTAACTTTTTTTTCTTACGATGCAACAATATCACGTGACCCAAAGTAACACTCTCATAATTCTTTTCACACATAGTATCTGCCGAGAAATTCTCAACTCACTGACGGAGAAAATTCGACGAAGAAACTGCAGAAGAAGAAGATGAAGATGAAGATGAAGATGAAGATAAATAAGAAAAAGAAGAAGAAGAAGAGGATGAAGCTTTTCATTTGCAATAACAGTATCGTTTCTTTTTGTTTTTCATATATCTAAATAATAACCTCATCGTCTTACAAAACGATAATACGATCTATTTAAATGCTTATTGTCTTTTTATCGTCCGACCGAATAATTTATATTTATAATATTATATATTCTGCCAGTTTTTTTATTTACAATAATTAGTAACAATCACATATACACTAACGAGACTGTATCTCTTCCTTCTTGGATGTAGTAGTATCTGTGCAATCGTTTGAGAGACAAGTTATTATTAATCTCAATGTAACGCATTATCTTCTTAGATATTTTTGATTAATTTTTAATATCAGATTACGATGTGTTACAGTGTATTTCAAAAGCGATAACGATGAATTATTTTTTTTATATATTTTGTTTCTAACTGTTCATTGTGCTTCAAAATACGCGATACCCGCAATACGACGATATATCGTGCGCGTCCATATTTGGCATTCTACGATCACGTGTGTGTGCATTTACGCATGCTCCTAAATATTTATTCAGAATATTACATATCTTTTCCTCTTGATTATGAATAATTAATATAATTGGACTTTATATTATTTTATTAATTATTCTTTTATTATTTAATTATATTTTATTATTTTCATTATTGTTTATTGAGATAAATAAAGTTTATATTACTGGTACTTGAAATTAACAACAAATTTGTTTCTTTAGTTCATCTTTTATTTGATTAGACTATTTGATAATTTTTAATTAGTAATGTAATAACATTTTTTTCTAATGCTATCTCTTTGTCCTTTACTTTATCTTTTAGGCTTCGAAGCAACTGAGAACAATTTTCTTTTTCGTTGTCCGACATGAAATTTATTGCCAGATTAAATCTGTTACATTTACTTAAAGTTGTTAAAATTTCTACTATTCCTTTCAGTTCTTCTACTTTCAAGGATTCTTGTTTTTGATGTTCAAGACATGTGTTAATTATATCGGTGAGGTAGAATGGAGGAATCTCGCTGTAGAATATTTTATCTTTTAAAATATTCCTTTAAAAAGATTAATTATTATGTAGCTGAGTGTATTTCTATCTTTTACTTTTTCTATAAAGATAGTTATGTATTACCTGGTATTGTAAAGGTAAAAAAATTTTATTTTACTATCATTAGTATTTCTCCACATTTGGATAAACGTTTTGTAATCTTTTGGAATCGTATTAGCAAATTCATTGACTTTTTCTTCGTTTAATTTTGTTTCATTAGTTTCATACATCGAAGGTAAACATTCTAATCTACGATTTGTGCTCATGGAATTCCACAATGCTACCGAATTAGATTTAGATTTGATATCCTTTGGTTCTAAAGGTTTTAAATGTGCTCCATTTACCTGTTAAATATAAAAGGTATATGTAACATTTATTCTATATTTTTGTTGATAATAGTTCACCATTTGTCTAAAATGTTCATAAGTAGGTACTCCTTGTTCCACTGCTCTGATTTTTGCATCATTCTGTAATTTATATAATTCATCTGCTTTGAGTGCTTCGTACAACTCGTCTTGTAATATTTTATAATCAATTGGTGATTTCAATATACTCATTTTATTGTAATTATTAATACAAATATCAGTTTGAATGTACAGTCAACTTATGTTGAATTGGTAGACAAGTAATGATAACCTATGTTTGGTAAAGATATAGTCTTTATTACCATGGTTACGCTAATTCCAAAACATTTCTCTTTTATGATTTCATCAATACAGTACAAGAATAAGACGCTTTCATTTAAAAATAGATTACAGCATATTTTTCATTGCGTTATAATATATGGGTTTTGAATATATTATCGAGAATTAGTGTAAAGAATCTCTGGTAATAATGACATCTGTTTCAGATATCAGATTTTTTTCATTTAGTTTACTTTGCCTCTTCTTATAAAATCTTTCATGCGTTCTTTTCATTTCAAGGATTTCTTTCATTTCTTCCTTATCTTCTTCCTAAAACAGTTTTAATATTAATCATCGTTGAAACAAGAAAGAACTAAAATTATCTTTAATATTTATGAATAGAATTTACCGTTTGATTTAAACGCAATACCAATGCTCTTCGACCATCTGACATCGGTTGTGAGTAATCCATTAATTTTTTTAACCTTTCCGCAGGACTCACTCCTCTTTCGACTACCAAAACTATTCGCGCCCACTACAATTTTTGAACAGATGTGATTTTAATCATCAATTCCATATAAAATTATTTGTATGCGTAGTATCAATTTATTATTATTATTACTTTTTTTTTTGTTATTAACAATTTATATATATATATATACCTGTCTTTGCCATTCGTTTCTTGTCTCAGCAATTTTTTGATACGTGTTTCCCATCATAGCGATTAACATATTAACAAGTAAAATTGCAACAATTGCCATATAAATAACAAAAAGAAGCTGTAGAATAGAAATGAATTATTTTACTTGTAAATATTTAATTTTTTCTAGCATGTGATGAAAATTATTTGAAATGTATAATGTGTATTATTTAAAACAATTTATCATAAATATTTATGTTTGAGATTTTTAATATTTGTGTTTTTTCAGCATATATGAAAATTAAAATGTAGCATGCGTTTTGCGTAATAATATCATAAAGATGCCAGTTTGAGATCAGTAATATTCTGCATTCTTGCGGTGACATTACCTTGGCCTCCATTTCATGTTCTGTTCTTTCAAATGCTCCATAGTAATCGCCGAAATTCGTCATGCTCATAAGAAACATTGCCATGACACTCTCCATTGGAGATGGCATCGGATTAGTTGTTGAATCGTCGACACCGTCTGGCGTATTAGGATTGTCAAAGGATAAGAATATGATGTAATAAGCTAGAATTATAAAACAAAGTAACATACTTGTTATTTTGCAGTTAACATTATTTCTTCCAAATATAGGAAGGTCAATTATGGAGACGTTCTCTGTGACTTTTTCTAATTGGAATAATGATTATTTATGTGTACAGATATATATATAGACAAAATTTTGTCTCAGAATATATAGAAAAAAAATTGCATATTAAAAGAGCGAGCATTTTAAATGAGTTTGATGAATTTCGTTCAGTGTCCGATTAAAAAGAATTTCTTAATAGTTAACACTATTTCTTTCAAATATACAAGGGTCAATTACTTGATTCTTCTCAATGTCTTCTTTTAATTGGTATAATGATTATTTATGTGCGTAGATATATGTATATATATAGATTACATTTTTTTTTATAGAGATGTATAGGAAAAGTTGCACATTAAAAGGGACGGGCTTGTTTTTTTTTTTTTTTTAAACGTGTATCTTTTAAATTTAAATATTGAAATGCCTCAATTTTATTGTGGATATTATTTAGAAAAATAAAATGAAAAAGAAAATTACACATAACATACAAAAGTAATTAATTACCTTGAGAAAATCCCATAACAAATACCAAATAGATTGCAACGAATCTAAGCAGATCACCCATGATCATTCTGTAAATCATTACAACGAATGGACCAACGGTTTTGAAGCCTCTACAAAAAAATAAAAAATATGGTGCTGTCGTTAACATGACGACTACAGCAAGCATATCTTCAACTTCGTCGGCGCAAGTTAATCTGAGCGCTGGAAATGAAAGTAAAAGGCAACAGGAAAATAAAAACATTACTCGGGATGGTGCTGTCATCTGTAAAATAAATCATTGCTATTATATTTATTGTTAATTTTTTGTTTATAGAATATAGTGTTAAAGAAGAAAATTTTTTTTACGAGATTCTCGATGAACATATTCAATCCTAAAAATCTTGCTTCCCTTAAAGCAGCCGCGATATAAAGAACAGCAGCAATTTCCATTAACACTTCGGCTATCAAACGAATTTTTGCTGTAGCAGAATTTAAGTGCATTAATCTGCATTCTTCTGTAAACGTTTGCCACCTGTTTTGTAATCATATTTAATTCGAAATTATCTTTTCATAGAAAAATTAATCTCAACATTTTCTTACAAGTATTTCTTTTTTCTTTTCTTAAATATTTTACAAAATATTTCTTTTTATTATATATCAATTAATATTTATTTTTAGTTTATTAATCATTAGACAATTCGATAAATATTCCTAATTTTACTTACCAACTTTTCTTTTTATTAATTTCAGTAACACCATTGAAACCACTACCTCTCATCGTAGAATTGAATTTAAGTAAATCATCGATTGTATTGATGCGATTAATCGTGCTAATATTTAGATGATTTTCATTGTTCAAAGTATGATTAATAAAGCTCGTATTTAATCGATCTAACGTATTATTTTCTTCTAACGTCGATAATAGAATTGGTAACAAAGCATCTTTTAATATCAAAGTCATATTCGACATTAGTTGCAAAGAAATTTTATCTAGAACGTTGCTAGAATTTTTTGTTAATTTTGTTTCCAAGAGTAAACTCGTAGTTAGATTTTTAGCAATCGACTCTGAGAGATCATCAACTCGCAATGATTTTAAAATTCGTCTGGTTTCCATGATCATTGGATCGGAAATATTAAAAGTTGGATCGATACTTGCAACGGTCGTTGGTGCGGCAGGATTTTCCAACGTCCATGATGGTCCAGGACGTAAAGTAAAACTTATTAGTGATAGAATGAAGTAGAAACAAAATAGATAAAATTGTTGATAAAATCTATATAAATTTTAAAAGATTTCAGTATAATTTTCCGATTAATTAATTATTTTATTTTTTTATTACTGACCGATCCTTTACGAACGTATTCCATTTAGCATTTAAAAGATCAACCAGAGTACCGTCCAATAATTCTAGATGCTCGTCTTTGTCCTAAATAAATAAGAAAAATAATACTATAATTTGTATACTTATTTTTGTTAATCATATTGAGTTATATTAAATTCTATTCAAACTTACGCCAAAAACAACGAGATTTAGAGCGGAATTGTGACTAATATTTCCTGTGTTCACGTCTATTGTATCAACTTGCGATAAAGGGTAAGCCGCACACGTTATACTTCCTATTTGCCAATAAATTTCTCTCTCGATATTTAAAATGTGAAAGAACATTTCAACTCTCCCTAATTTAGCTGATAATGTTAACGGTGTTAAGTGTTGAACATTTCTAATAGACAATGATGCACCAACTTCGTAAGCCATGTCAAAAGTTGCCTACAAAAAATTCTTTTTGTAGTTAAGTCATTTATTACATCATTTGTATTTATTGTAATAAGATAATTGTTAATATGAATTTTATGAATTTCGCCTCTGGAGATATGCAAAACTTTATTCTAGTTGATAATGTAGGTAACTGCTGCAAGAAGTTGGTAAGCTAGTTTTATTTAACTCCTTCGATAGGCAACTCGTTTTACACGCTTCTAAAAATGTGTTGCCTATCGAAGGGGCACAAGAAAATTTGTTTACCGATATTATCGACAATTGCAACACAAAAGTGTTGCATAGTTGCAGGTGCATATATTTCACATTTATTGTATTTTAATTATAGAAAATTGATAAATAAATAAAAAAAGTAATAAAATTATTTTACCGCTTTTTCATAAATGACGAGCATATGCAATACAGTGTTTCCATTGGTATCTTGTTTATCAGGATCAGCACCTCTTGCTAATATGAGTCTGTAGCATTCCTCTTGACCTAAACATGCTGCAAAATTGAGAGGATATTCTCCCCAATAAACGTATCTAATAAAAGATCCATTAAAATTAATGAAGAATAATCGACTTCCATTTTTTATGTCCATTAGTTCAGATTTAATTGTTATACCCATTGTAATTCGTTTCGGGGGCAACGCAAACCCACTCGTGATCCAAACTATCATATCTCGAAGCTTTCTGATCTTCGGGAGACATGAAATTACCGAAGCAACGTTCGTGAACGTCAGCTCCACTATCTAAAAGATATTTTACCATAGCTGGATCTTCATTAACAATTGCTATGTGTAATACATTTTCCCCTATTAAAAATGGAAGATAATAAATTGTAAATATTAAATCGAATTTGACAGTCGATCTGACGATAACTTTTTGAATCATTTCATCGTTATCATTGTGCAGTGTAAAAGGAGTAGTCGTGACCTTCGTCTATCGAAACATCCACTTGGTTTAGGTACACGTACTTGGCTGATGCACGCAAGTAAGCACGTAAATAGATTATGACTAACTATAAGGTATTTGTGATATGATGAAAAAATAAAAAAAATACCACGACATTAGGTTAGGAAAATCAACTTGACCTCGATGTTAAATAACTTCACGATGTATAAAAGTTGTAAAATTAATTGCAGTAGATTTGCCAGAGGCCGTACGTTAATGTCTTGTCTTAGAGATTCTAATGATTATAACGTGTATAGGTACGGTACGATTGATTGATCGTTGAATTATTAGACATTGATGATTATACCGTAACGACATTAAATCGATAAGAACCTACTCGTGATTTGAAGTTTTAACGTATTCATGAATGTGTAATATTGTATATGTTAGTTTCATTATAGATTTTAACTGACTCACCGTAATATTCATCGCTTATGTAAATGTCATTTATGAGATTCGGATAAAAGCGTAACAGTCTTTTTGCCAAGTCCGCGTGAATGGCTGTCGCGTGCAACATACACAAATGTAAAATAGTTTCACCGACTGCTCCTCTTTCGCTCAAACTCCAACATACTAATCTGTGCTTGCTTTTATCTATTGGAAAAATTGTTTAATAAATTTTTATACAGGTATCTCATAACTAAATAATTTAATACTTTTTATAATTAATATTTCTTACCTATTTTAGTCTCGTCAACGTCATCGTCATTCAAATCTTTGTCTATGTCGTAATCTGCTGGATTTTCCATAGCCTTTAACGGTGGTAACTGAAATTATTTGTTTCAATATTAAATCATTATGATTTTAAACGTATTATCTATTTAAAACATATTGTTGACAGTTAGTTATATACCATTTTATGTCTCGGCCGATCTTTATTTCTTAACAACACTAATTTTTCAATCGGTATCCATTTACCTTTCCCTTTGTTGTATAAAAATGGTTCTACCTTCGTTCTCAAGGCATGATCTAATTCCGCAAATTGTTTAGTTTGTGTAGCTCTCTTCATCATATCCACGAATAATCCACCCCCTATAAATATGAATGAGTATCATATTCTTAGATATTCAAATAAGATCAATTCATTATCTTTCTCTTTCTTTTTTGCTTATTCCTTTTACGATTTGTTTAATTTCACAGGGTTGAGAATTAAAAAATGTTTAGGCATCGTTCTTTCTTTCTCTCTTTGATATAGTAAAATGAAATCTGTGATGTTCGAAGGTATGTTAATCTATTACGTCATATCTGCGAGTATTTAGATCGTCAAGTTGAGCACTTGCGAATATCGAAGCAGCGGTAACTCTTTACTTTTCAAACTTAGCATGTATGACTCATGGATAATAATGGATTTAGAAAGAACGAGGTAGACATTTTAACGATTCATTTATAATAATTATTTGTATAATCTAATTTGTCATATTTATAAGCGTGTATATTTATATTCTTATCGCACTCATCGATAATGATTTTGATTATTTATATACTCTGTTTATTTGTCGGTGGTTCTCTCCGAAAAGCTTCATTCACGTTTTCGTGTCAAGGATAATATGCTAAAGATAAAGATGTAAATTTGTAATAAATTCTTGTAGCTTTTATCTTTATGAATTCATCGACCTCAACGTGTCAATATTTAATATTTTTCAGGAATATTTATTTTTTATCTATCAATTTAGGAATATTTTAATTTTCATTTATATAGATGTTTATAATTAAATTATTTAATTGTTTCATATTTCATTAATTTGAATATTTTATCATATTTTTCGCGAAACGTATATAGCGTCATCTGTTAGAAGTTCATGCAATTAATTCCATTTTGTTGACTTATCTACTGAGTTATGTTCTTTTCGTACTCTAATAATTATTTATTTGTTTTGAATATTATTGTAAAATATTTATATTTTTATTTATGGTATTATTTGAATATTATATGGTTTTATGTTTCATGGTAAATATTATAAAAATGTTATTATATTTATTATAATGACTTACCTTTCAGATCTACAAATTTATAAAGCACTATAGACGATGTATCCGTTTGTTTCTTGACACTACTTGCGACATTGCTCTCGGTATTTCCCATATTAATTAATAAAAATAATCAATATTTATTCCAGAACAAGAATAATTAATTAAAACGAAGAATCGAACTGATATACTTTCAATACCACTTCGGTTACCATGGAAAGTTCCTTCGTTATTGATTACACTAATTCAGATTCATACATTCGCATAACTTGATATTGAAATTATTTTTAATAAATATGACATTTCTTATAGCATGTCATATTACATTTTCATACCTTATTTCAAATTCTAGTTACATTTGTATAGATTTTACGTATACATTTTATAATTGTTATTTTTAGAAATAATATCAAAGATACGACGAAATAAAAACCACAATCTTTGTCAATTTAATTCTTAATAACAGAATTATCCAGAAGGATATCCTTTTTGGTTTTGATAAATAAAATTGTAAATTCTGTTGGCTTAAAGCCACAAGACGAAAATTATATTAAATGATAAAAAATTCCACAATGTAAAAAGTTTAACCACATCTTTAAAACAATGTTTTAAGTGTATTTTAATTATTTTTTATATATTCGATAATTAAGGTATTTGCTTTTATAAAATTAATATTTTATTTATGTTATTGTATAAAAGGTATAATGATTTATTATTATATTTATTATTATTGGTGGTGGTAGCAGTAGTTATATGCATTAAAAAATAATATTGTTGTACTATTATTATTAGTATTTATAGTATACTTATGTAAATATTGTGAAATAAAAAAAAGAAAAGTAATAATTACTTTAATTAATAAATAGAGTGAAAAAAAAATAATTGTCAACCCAATTGGGTTACAGTAGGCCCCGGAGGGATTCGAACCCTCGATCTCCTGTTTACTAGACAGGCGCTTTAACCAACTAAGCCACGGCGCCGATGTGAATACAACTACAATATACCTAATTTAAGCAAAATTATAATATTTTTTATATAATATATATATCTTAATAATTTAAAAACCATGTTTCTAATACTACAATATATGTATATTTTAATAATTTAAAAATCATGTTTCTTATACTACAATAAATATTAAAATAAAAACTAATCAATGCAAGTAACAATCAAAATAATGAAAGGATATATATATAAATAATATTAGTTAAATAATTCTATATAATTATTTTATAAATATACTTATATCGATTAATATTATTAAGTAATAAATTTACAATAAGTGCTATATAAGAAGAAATTATAAGTGAAAAAAAATAATCAATGAAAATTCACAAATAGGATCGTAAATCTATTTATGATCTTTCTAAAAAAGAAATCAGAATTTAAAAAAATTACTTTCGAATAAACGCGCCTAGGAAGAGCGTTCAAAAATCAATTGGACTATTAATAAAGAAGATGGCGTATGTATACACACATGTATATACAGTGTTAAGAAGCGTGAAAATTCGTATGAGTTATGTGTCTATTATCCATGCTTCTCAACATATATAATAATATATAATAAATTATCCGAGAATGAATAAGTGGAAAGTTTTTTTGAAAAATAGTTCAATAATTTTTTTTATTATTTTTTGATTGCGCCCAGCCATTTTTGGTGCGATCAATCATGGTAAGAAATTTCCATTGAACAGAAGTAAGCAAGCTTTCGACCCACATTTCGTAGCATTAAATTACTTTCCACGAAGAAAAATCTTCTACCAGGATCTATTTATAAAGATCAAGTATATGGATACTTTGGTAAGAGGAGTGCAACTAATGCGCATGCTTCTTTGAGTGGGGATATATATAAATATATACATATACATATACAATTCGCTGCGTCACCAAATTTTTAAAGAGATAATAAAGTATTCTTTTATCGAGGACAAGACCTAAGTAAAATGTTTAAGAACATTACTATGATCGTGGAATATTATATTCAATTTCGTTGCTTACATGCGTTATTCATATGTTCATAAAGATTTTGGTCATTTATTCAAAATTATTCTATTCGATTCCGTGAGAAGACTTTGTATTACTTTTAATTATATATTTTATTACGTTATTAATGATTTTTACTTAAAAGTCATTCATATGTTTCATATATTTCTATATTTTATGATTAAGGTCATAATTTTGACTTATATACTTTGTAAAATTCAAGGCTCTCAACAAGTGGCCTGTGGCTCGTTGGTCTAGGGGTATGATTCTCGCTTAGGGTGCGAGAGGTCCCGGGTTCAAATCCCGGACGAGCCCGTCAATTTTTTTTTTCCGATTTATTTCTTTAAATACATTTTTGCATCTTATATTTACATATATTATATGTATTTTATTAACTAATTAACTGTTTAATATTCTTTTTCCATAACAATTTAGAAAACAATTGATTATTCTTTATCGAGACTTTATCAGCTTAGTTTTTTTTATTAGATTGTAAAACAAGTCTAGAAATCTTTGGTTCAGCAGAGTAAACAATAATGACATTAACAAGTAAATTATTTAAAATTTGGAAATATTGTTTTTTTTAAAAAACGCAGATTACATTTGAAGTCTTTTTATATCTTATCGTTTATTTAAGTAGTTTTAATATTGCAATGATATAATATTTCTTAATGTTAATGAAATATTGATAACAATGTAAATTTGTAGCACGTATTAATTTTAGCTTTGGTTCGTTTCACCCATACGACTAACAGTAAGTTACTTTCTTAGAGCTCTCTTATCGGCTGGTAGCGTTGGAATAAAAAGATGCGAGTAAATGCTCGATATTGAATTTACGATAAGATTATAAACGACCGATTCGAATTTTTATTTATACGTCGTTTATCCTGCGGCATTTTAAAAGAAATTATATGATTGTTGAAAATTGATTGAGTATTCTCTCTAATTAATTAGAAAAATTGTACATTCCTTATCTGTCTTCGAGAACATACTTGACATCTCTTTTATCCTAACGTTTTCAAAAATACATAAGCAATTAGAAGAATAAAGTAATTAAAAGAAAAAAGAGAACATAAAAGTGCAATAATAAACATCAAAATCGAATAAGCGTGTTATGAATACGATTACAACAAACTTATATCTTTTTCTTAGTATTTGAGAACGATTCTAACTATTCAATAGATCCTTTACATACATAAAATTGAGATTTCTAATTCGTTCATAAGTGCTTTAGAAATAAATAAAACAGTCTCGAGTAAAAAGCAGATGTAACAAAAGAAAAATTGCAAGGCTAGCAGATATACTAAAGAATGCATACAAACACAAACATACATACATACACACACACACACACACACACCACACCACACACGCGCGCGCAAAACCCAAATACGTACACCATGCTCCATGCGCATGTAACGCAACTAATAAAAGTTAAAGATAGATAAATTCGTGATACATAATAAGAAGTACATAACTTCCTTATAAGGTCATATGTGTGATAAATCTAAAAGAAGAGAGCATGATTCATAACAATATCTGCATTCTCAGTATATAAGCACAATTTTGTCTTCGCATTTCTCTGAAATTAAGCAGCAAAGAGATCCGCCGTGTAAGAGCAAGAAAGAGAGAGAGAAAGAGAGAAAGAAAGGAAAAGAGAAAGAGAAAAAGGAAGAGAGACTTGCTTGACGCTTACTTATATATTATATCATCCATGTGTGTTGCGTGGCGGGTTCGAACCGAATTGTGATACGAAGACTTAGTTTAGCTTGCGTTTACCTACCATCTCAGCGGGTCAGTTAGGCGCGCGCTTTCAAGCTGCCAGCAGTAGTGAGCACACAACTCTTGTCATCGCATCCCTTTCTTTAAGAACGTGTAATCGAAAAAAGAAGAAAAAAGAAAAGATACAACAGAAAAGAAAAAAAGCCATATTTTTATTTTGTCTTAAAACTTCAAACGAACGCTCGCTGTGATATTTTAAAAAATTTTTTTTTTTAACACAATTTTGTTTTTTGCTATTTCCACGTCTTTTTCTGTATTTTTCTTTTTTTTTTCTTTTTTCTTTAATTTTCTTTTTTTATTTTTTTAAGTAACGTATTATTTCGCACGAAATCTTCATTTCATGAGTCTCCTTACGACGACGATCATTTCTTAGTGTCACATTTCAATCGAGGAACAGGAAAGAAGATAGTCCTCTCATTTGCATCTCCTTTGGAGAAACTTCGAGTAAGTGATGAGTTTTATCTTCCTTTTTTCTTTATATCCTCTCTTTCTCTCTTTTTTTATGATTCTTTTTTAAATATGTAAATCGTATGTTTGATTAAACTCCGTGTGTCTGGTTTATCAATAAGAATACTTCTATGTAGCAATCCTGACATGTAATTAATTAAATAACAAAAGTATCAATAAATGACACCTTCTCTCTCTCTCTCTCTTTCTCTTTTTTTTTTCTTTCTTTCTTTCTCTTTCTTTTCGATTATCAACATAATATTCCACGAAGATGCTCATTGACTTGCTAAATACAAGGTCAACTCCGAACGAGGCTTCTTTCAGCCACGTATCTTTCGTTCTCGCGAAGAAAATTATAAAATGGTTCGGTTAAAATATTACCTAAGTTTAACGAACGATAATTTTGTTTATACGATCAACAAAGGCTTCCTCCTAAACGGCTCCTCCCCCTCCAGCTGCCCCACCAGCTCCACTGTCCCGTTACTGACTTTTTTTTTTTAGGCAATTTTTTGCCCTCTTTTCTCTAGATCTTTTTTTTTCTTTCTTTTTTCAATACAAACATTAACGTGCATAGCACTCGCATCTGCGGGTTACGCAATTAACGTATCCTCCTTACTACGAAGGTTCAAATGCTAAGATGATTTTGAAGTTTACTTGAAAAAATAACGAAGAGAGACCAATAGGTGGGAAAGAGTAAATGAATGTGGAGGTGGTTTAAAAAGAAAAGAAATTGATTACGAACCAGTTATCTTTATCTTTCGAAGATCTTATCTATGATGTCTTAGTCTTGTTGCAACACGAATAAAAATAATCGCCGGATTGTTTGTTTTCTTTGACGCGTGTTTGAATTTTTATTCTGTTTGGATGGGTGAGTGTTGGGTTAGGTGGAGAAACATTTTTCTTAATTTTTGAAAAATACGAACAAATTTTAACGTTGCGTAGTAAAGTGCTTTCGATAACTTCACGATAAATATAATAATCGGTATTACGTGACCGATAATTAATGAGAAACTTGGATGAATTATTGTGAAATTTAACTCTTCGAATAGTATTCCGTCGATTTCGTTTCGATCTTATCGAGATCGTTTTAGACACAGAATAATAATATATACTAATGAATAGATCGATTTTATTTTTATATATAACAATAGGAAAACTCGTAGAATTAAGAAAATACTGTGACCATCATCTCATACCCGATTTTTTTGTCTGGTATTAGAAGAAAAATGAAAGTACGTTAAATTGCAATTTCATGAAACCACAAGATACGAATAATATCAGTCAGATATTTACAATTCACATCGGCGCCAAACTAATACGAGTATGTTACCTTCTTTTCATATCTCGACTGTTTTGTAATTTTATGCTAAGAACGATAAGAGTAGTGCTATTTTTTTTTTTGCAAAAGAAATACACACCACAAGTATTTACATAACTTGAAAACATATATCGATCGAGGCGCAAGGTAAAAAATGATAAAACGTAACAGATTAAAAATCGTAATTAGAATTCTTCCGATCATTAATAATACGATTGATACAATGTCATTTATATTCATTTAGTTATTTATAAAGTCACGGTCAATGTTTAATTATTTTCTTTTTTTTTTCTTTAGTTATTTGTAAGATCATTTATTTCTACCGCGCGGAAGCGAAATAATGTTCACCTACGCTGGTTTTAATTTGAAGAAAAAAAAAAGAAAAAATAAGAAAGAAAAAAGAAAAAGAAAAAATAAGAAAGAAAAGAAAGAAAAGGAAGTAAATTGAATGGACAATCAAACGACAGGATGATTAGTAATATCGATAATAATTAAGGATTTTTTTTATTTGTAAGATTATTTGTTTATATCGCGCGAAAGCGGAATTTATTCGCCCACGTTGATTTCAATTTGAAACAAAAAATAAGAAAGGAGAATAATTAATTAAGTGAATAATCAAGCGTACGGTGAATAATAAATGTTTAATGGTTAACATCGATATGAAAAAAAAAAAGAAAAAGAGAGAGAGAGAGAGAGAGAGAAAGATAGGAAGGCCACGTGAGATCCATCGAAGGTAAATCGAATTCCACCTTCGTGGAATAAATCGACGTCTACGTTGCTCTTCCATAGCGTACCACGAGAGAAGAATGTTAAAACATAGTCCGAGAGTGAGGGAGAGAGAAAGAGAGAGAGAGAGAGAGAGAGAGAGAGAGAGAGAGAGAGAGAGAGAGAGAGAGGGATACTACGAGACAGCGAAAATGTTAGCAATACTTAACGGTATAGCGTGTTATCTCCATGATCGTTCTCGTCACGGAAAATCGATTAACGTTAAACATGCCTCGATACGATTCCACTCGTCGTCCATCTTCAGCATCATTTTTTAACAATTTTGTCTATTAGTTTTGTATATTTCTTTTTGTATTAATAATTTTTTACATTATTTAATTCATATTTTTTTTAATTTTTAATATTTATTCTATGTTAATATATATATATATATGTATAAAAGATAAGCAAAATAATTATTTAAACTAACAATAAGAATTATCTAACAATAATAGAGTGGGTTGAAAAAATTTTAAACCTTGACGAAAATAAACTTTCGTTATTTTTCTTATTGATTATATAACAAAATATTATAACGTTTTGGGTTCCTTGGTAAATGATAAGAAAAAGGGATTGAAAAATATGATTTAATCCTTTGCACTATGATGTCATCTATGGGGATGACAAAATTACTTCTCTCTAGAGTTTCTAAAACAAAACAAATCAGTAAGTAAAAGTTTGATTGAAAAAATGCATACGAACCTTATTTCTCAGCACCGTTGTATGAAATTGAAAAGTATCATATTTAAAAAAAGATATATATATGTAAACAATATACAAACGAGATATCAAAATAAAACAAAAATTAAATCAAAGTTGGCAGAGAACGAACTAGAAAAAAAAACATTACAATAGAAAGGATTAAAAGTTAACAAAAACATTTTGTTTTCTATTTTAGATGTAACATGATAAATATTTACTATCGTATTTTTCAACGATAAACGTTAAAACGCAACCATACGGATTAGTACTTAGAATTCGATCGTCAGATAAACCGAACAACGAAAGTGGGCCACTCGTGAGTAACGTTGGTGCGTTTAGAAAGACATTGCACTTCGATAAAATTAATCTATGCCAGACGAAGATCGTTCCGTCATGATAAGAAATTCAAACAGTTTAGCATTACCCTTTCTCAAATGTGATAGTAATTAAAAATAATCGTTGTACAAGACGTCATCGTCTATTACTCTCATAGTATCGTGTAATAAAGGTTCTCTTGTTTGGCATGACAAAATAGTAATTATAGTAATAGAATTTATGTGCATAATATATCCATGCACGTGTTTATTTATCCGTGTAAAAACTTTAAGTAGACGTCTTAACCGTTGACATCATTGGGTTATTCTTCAAAAAAAAAAAAAAAAAAAAAGAGAGAAAAAAAAGAAAAACAAACCAAATAAAAAAATAAAAAAATAAAAAACGATGTAAGATTGATAAAAGAAAACGATATATATTTTCGTACAATTTTATATAACAAATAAGAGACAACTCTCTCTCTCTCTCTCTCTCTCTCTCTCTCTAACGGCGAACGAAACATGCCTAAATACGTATTACACCAAATACATCGCACGCACGCACGCAAACACATATTCTCGTAATATGTTCATTTTTATTTCGAGAAATGAGTCGATTAAAAAAATGCTACTATAATTTTTGTTCAAAGGTCATGGTTAATCAGTTTAACAAGCAATTAGTAAATCTCGAGGGATTTCATAAGCCCAAATATAATCCACGTGTAATATATTCAATTTTATCTTTCTTTCTTTCTCTTTTTTCTTACTTTTACATATTTTTGCGAAATTTTTATCTGTCATTAAGAGAAAGAGAGAGAGAGAGAGAGAGAGAGAGAGAGAGAGAGAGAGGAATAGATAAAAAAAATATTCAAAAATAGAAATAAAAATAAAAATTAAGAAATGATATAAAGAGTCATCATACGATCCGTGATACAAAAAAATGTTGAGGAGTGAAAAAGATAAGTACTTTTTCTCTCTCTCTCTCTCTCTTTTTCTTTCTTTCTTTCTCTTGTGATTACTTACGTCTATGCACACACTGGTCAAAGATAGATGGAGGATCGGTGCGGAATTGTCATCGCTATATTTACTTTTGGTACGCGTACTCTCACAACACTTAATTGTCAACCACAATACTCAGACTGCGTTAACAACTAATTGTTTTAAAACCATTACGAATGTAAGCTAATTGATCCATGTAACAATACTCATTTCGACTAATCTTATGATACAACGTGACTTTTATGAATTATAAAATCATGTACTTTCTATTATTTTGTTCTTCTTTTTTTTTTTTATATTTCTATAACGAAATTCAACGAAATCATTCGAAATGATTCGATCGATTTTCGTTCTAATCATCCTGTGAATCATTTCCTAATCTCTCTAATCTTTTTATCGTATTTACGTGTAATAACATCTTTTTCTTTTTTTTTTTTGGTCATTTTATCTAACTTTTCTATGAAATGATTGATCATACTTTTCGTTTGCTATATAATTAATTCTACAAAATGGTAATAGCATAGTAAAGTTTAAAAGTATTCAATTAATTTATGACTTACGTAACGCGAATAACATCGATCATTTTAAGATAATGTTCGTACAAGATTGTCTTTATAGGGAAAAAAAAGAAAAGAAAAAAAAGAAATCCAAACTTTTGTCCCAATTAATTATTTGCTAATCAATTTGTTTCTTTGTTTTTTGGTTTGATTTTTTTTTTTAGAAGCAATACAAATATAGTTTTGGGTCTCTCGGGTAACTAGAAATAAGAATTGGATAGCATTCGCTAACAATTTGGCCGTTGAATTAAGGTGCTTTGGCCGTACGCCTAATACTCCTACTGTCTTTCGTAGAATTACCAAGTTTTTTCCTTCCGTTTTTTTATTCATTCTTTTAATGTCATTCTCGTACTAATTCTTTTTTTTTCTTTTTTCTTCCTGCGTGTCAGTAACACTCGGGAACTCGCATGTAAACAATGTATCTCGTTAGGGTACACCAACGATCGGAATTTGGGGCAACGAGCGCATCCAACAAGATGGTGATGGTGGTGGTGTTGGTGTTGGTGGTGGTGCTGGTGGTGGTGGTGATCATCGGTTAATATGACGTACTGGTTATTTTTAGTATTAACAATTTGTAGAAACGTGAATAAGCAATGGCGCGCCGTTTGGTAAACAGAAGAGAAGGGAAGAACAAAAAATGGTGTCATGCTTCGAAAGGAAAAAAGAAAAAAAAAAGAAAAAGAAAAAATATCTCAGACATCTCCCGTACCTTTTTTTTCTTCTTTTTTCTTTCCTTGATTTAAGAATTACGAATAAAAATTCATACGGGTAGTACGCATTGATAATTTTGTTTCCTTTCCATGCATTTCTTATGAACGTATTCTAGATAATAAAAAAAAAATAATTCTAGATAATAAAACAAAAGTAATTGAAAAAAGGAAAAAAATAGATAAATAAATAAAAGAAAATAAAACGTGAGAGACGCTCGAATTTTGTTGTAAGACGATAACGCTGATTAATATTCGTAAGAGAAATTGCATATTTTATGTGCATTTTTTAAAGAACGTATTCTACGTGTGTACAGTGAAGGAAATAAAAAAAAAATACCAAAAAAGAGAGCGATGGAGAAAGAGAGAGAGAGAGAGAGAGAGAGAGAGAGAGAGAGAGAAAGATAAAACAATAGAACAATAAAAAGGAGGTGTCTTGTGTTATTAAACAGGCGCGTATTTCTTAAACGAGACGTTTGACCTCCGATCAAAATAGTGGTCGACTTTCGTTTTACAACCGTGTCCAGACTTAAACGTCACGATATATTTTACCGAGTCAATAGGCTACGGAGAAAATTACAGTGATGTAAAGAAGAAGATGGATAATAAGAGAACAAAAAAGAGAATAAAAGATATACGTAAACTTTATTCGTTGGGCTAATTCACAAAGTCTATGCACGAAGTGTCGAGTAATTCAAAGACTGGGTCATATATGAAATAGAAAAAAAAAAGAAAGGGGGATACAGTAAACGAAAGAGTTAAGGAATGATTAAAAGGAAAGAAAAGAAATAAAGAAAAAAAAATAAAAAGAAATAAAAAGATGAGTTTGACATTTTATCACCTTCTTCTTGTCGTCATCGTTGTTATTGTCGTTGAAGAAACTCATTAATTGGTTTGCACGCGTTTCGTGTTGTCAATTATGTTAGAGAATCGATGAATGATTATTGCTTATTTGTTTCTAGCTTATTAGAAACCATTCCTTCATATTTATTATTTATGTCATACCTAATAGAAGGAGAGAAAGAGAACAAAAAATAGAGAAATAGAAATGATTTTATTGGAGCAGAAAACATCTTCAGATACAAACACTTTGAGACCTCGTTAAAGTTTTCAACACTTCCAATACGATGGTGACAAGTTTTCTGCTTTGCTTTTCATAGTCTACTTACTTTCCCAACTAACATATGCTTTTCGTGATAAAATGCAGAATTCCGAGAGAAAAAGAAAGAAAAAGAGAAAGAGAAAGAAAAATACTATTTTCGTACCGATTTGATATTATTTTCAAATAGATTCTTTTATTTCGAATAATAAACAAATGTTATTCATCGTTTAAACATTAAACAAACTTAATATAACTTTAATATTTAATTTCGTTATTTTTTAAAGTTTATTATTAAATTACTTCTTTTTTTTAATAATATTTATGACTATAAATTTAAAAATATTATACATAGAAGAATCATTCTAAAAAAAAACCTAACATTCGTTAACATAAAATTTCCAAATCGTATTTATAAAAAAAAACAAATGTGGTAGAATTATTTAATTTAAGTAAATGTTAAATGTATATACAAAATTTGGTTCAAAATACTTTTTGAAAAAATGTAATATAAATGAAACGACATAAAACTTATGCAACGAGACTGTAACTGTGAAGACGTAACTGTGAAACGTTCACATAAATAATAAAAAGTAGTTTGGATCTACATACATCGACGTATCGCGGAATTAAAATTGTAAGCTCGTGCTCTCCACGTCGAGCCATAAAAATAATCCGAAGCGGAATATAAAACAGGAGTCTATGCTACTACGGTCCGTTTATTTTCCTGAAATCTTAAGGGGGATGTTGAAACGTATTTAGAAATATACGAACCCGTTCTTCTTCGACATATTGATCATGCTCTTTTAAAATCTAACTTATTTTTTATTTCTTTTTACCAATTTGCAATACAATAAAACAACATTTACGTTCCTATATACATGTATTCTATAATAATTATTCTTAATGCTTGTATAAATCGGAAGATATTATTCGTAGTTTAAACAAGGAACATTTGTTATCGATGATATTTAATAAATAATCATTTAATTCGTTGCATATAATATCGATTATAATCATCAGTATGATTTATTTTTTATCTGCATTACACTCATATGTCTTCATTAATAGTTTGTATACGTGCTCGCGCGTGGCTGCACGTGTTCGTGTGTATATAATTACAAGTGTAAATGAAGATAATCGATCATTATCGTTTCGATATGAAGAACTTATGTCGTTTTACGAAGCCACCGCTAATATACACCGATGAAAACGATTACAAAAGATTTTATCGATCTGACGCACGATCGAAACGCGTAATGTCCAATTAGTATCGTCGAATGGACGATGGTGCATCAAAGTGAGTCACGATTATGCGATACGTGTTTTGTGAATGAATTGCTTGTTCCGGGAAGCATACATCGTGCCTGTATGTGTATATGCTTGTTCGTTATATATGTGTGTGTGTGTGTGCGTGAGTATTTTTGAAGTCATTCTTACAGAAAACGATCGATTGTTCGATCAGCTCGATTGAAAGGTCGAATAATTGAAATACCTTTGAAATGAGACATTTAAAACTTAACATTTATCCACTGTCTATACAATTTCTCTATTGATCGTGAAAAATGCGTTTTCTTAAACGACTATTAAGTTGATTAATGGAATAGAATAAAATAAAAAGTTTCAAATAGCATGCAACCTTGGAATAAATTATTTTGATAAATAGGGATGAGTTTGGATGTTCCTAACGTCTTTGAAAATTGATCGATCGCTTTGAAAGTATGATCAAAGGGGGAGGAGATATACACGCTTTCTAATTTTAAGAGAGTATGTTATTTCTATTTTGAAAATATTATTCTGCGAAGTTTTTTTTAGGATTACTCTGTTATTTTTCTTTTTTTTTATTTGTGTGAATTGGTACTTTTTTATCATTTTTTTTACTTTTTAGAATTATTTTACAAATTACCTAATCTACTTTTATTTTATTCTTGATTAATAATTATTTTACTAAATATCCCTAATGCTTTGTAAGCTACAATTTACAGAGTAAATCTAGTAAATATCAGATATTTAGTTATCAAAGTATCACTGTAAATTTGCTTTTTTATGTGATTTATTTTACAAATTACTTTATCCTCCTTCGTTTCATTTTCAAGTAACTTTTATTTGTAATGAATCATTTAACAAAGTATTTTCACAATTGTTTCGTTTCGTTTTATATGCGATTTATTATTGAAAATAATGAAACGAATTTTGCAAAGAACTTAATTCACTTGTTTACGATTTTAGAAAATATGTTCCGCGAATGAATACATAAAGGATGTTTCACTTAATTAAACGTTACCGATGAAAATCCAACTATCTATCTTCTTTGATCTTGTTCCGTTTCTTTGAACTGGCCTCTTGTCGAAAAGTCGGTCACAATTATAAGTTTCGCGATATATAAAGGTTGCATAGCTTTCTGTTGAGAGAGTAGTCATTGAATAAATCCGTCTATGACGTCACATTGATACTCACTTAAGCGATTAATCGATACAAATATGTAGTAAATCACGACGATAGTGTGGCAATTTACTTTCCATATCTATTTACTCATACTTATACGTATTTTGATAATTGCTCGCTTCCAACCATGATTTCAAATGAACAAATCTTTACTGCTAATATCTTAAATTCATAATTTTGTAAAATTAAAATAAAATTTTCTATTTAATTTAATACGCAATATATAAACCAAATATGCTCGATACAATTTAATTTTGTTATACAAATTTTCTAAACGAGAAAAATTATTTCGAATTATTATATTATTTACAATTGTAATATTTTTTTTTTCTACAAAATTTTTCGAACAAAATAAATTTACAAAATCAACAAATTTTGTGAACAAACGTATACTGTTGCGCATGTGTGAAAATTTATGTGAATTTAAATTACCAGAAATAGGCGAGCGTCATACTTTCATTGTCATCTTGATTAGAGTGAATCAATCCTTTAGTCTTAGAATTGTATGCGTTAAAAGTGAATAGAAAGTTGTAGGTGGTCGGAATCATATCGCGGCCTCAGTGTCGACTTAATGTTAATGAAACTAAATGGGTCAAGAACGTTTAGCTGTACGCTCTAATCGTTCCCAATAGCGAGCTACTTTTGTTTCACGCACCACGCTAAACGCTTTACATTCATATGCATTATGTATGTATGAAAGTACGTAAGTACTTTTACTTACTAACTATATATATGCGAAAGACATAATGCAACCTCTTGCACTCTGATTTTCGTCGATGCAAATTCGGACGATGACGTCGTAACTATTTCATTAACTATACTTGTCATTCATCATTTTAACACTCTTACGTAAGTAAACATATTTCTTAGAAAACTTTTTACATTAGTACGGTAGTGAATTAGATATCTTGCATATTATAATTATTTCCAATTATATGTAAATAAATAATAAATAAACAGTAAATAGTGTGTGTGTGTGTGTGTGTGTGTGTGTGTGTGAAAAAGAACAAAAAAATAAAAAAAAAAAAATAAAAAGAAATTACGTATAGCAAAGTAAAAACTTAATTTGGTATTTTGCAAAATAATTTGAAACCAAGATATTTGTCCATCTCACCTTGTTGAAATTCCTCATTAGGTTTACGCATAAGCGTATCTTTTTCCACCCGGTCGAAAAGTATTGAATTTACTTTTATCAAAAAACCAAAAATATACGTGATATCAAAATTCCGCTGGTATCTGTAAGTATGTTTTTGCAAATTCTAATCGTTACAATGTTTTTTTCTCGGTCAGCTTACTTTTATTTAAAAACAAATAAAAGTTCGTTTTCGTTGAGACTAAAACTTTTCAACCCAGTCTAGTATACATACATACACACACACACATGCGTGCGCGCATTTAATTTTTTCTTTTCGTCTCAATGAAAACAATTTCTCCATACATCGACATTACGTTTTAGTTTCAATATTATTTTTTTCTCCGTCGTACTTTTTTATTTGTACATTTTAAGCTCGTTGATAGGTCAATGACCTTTTAAAAGAGAAAAGAATCTAGAGCATCTACATACATTGCGTTACTCTTTTAAATGAATAGAATCATCTAAGTTAGAAATGTTTGCAATGTTATCAAGGTTGTGCCTTTTGGTTCATTAATTTGTAAACCTTTAGAGAATTCCGGTGCCTTAACCTTGGTAATCTTAGAAATACGTCTGGAATTGCGCCAATTTTCTGAATGAACAGTTAGAAGTTTAAATGGTCTATCTTAGTCAGTGTGTCAAGTCTGTTTATATCGAGTCGAGTCGAAACATGTTAACTTAAGACGATATTTTTGGGATCGCTATGTTATTGTACTTAAATTTGTTAGAGAGTGCAACGATCTATAATTGTAATCAGTTAGGATTTACAATAACAATTGAAAGTTTGTATACATCTACTGAATTTGAATTGCACACTTATCTTAAGTATAATTTGAAAGACTCGACAAGATATCATCAAATGTTATACATGAAAACATTGAGAAAGAACTTTCAATTACTGGCCAAGTATAATTTGAAGACTCAAAAGATATCACAACTACGCATTCATCTATTCTACAAGCTATAAATTTCATTTCGTTCAAGCTCAAGAGAAAACTTGTGAGACCTTCTAAACATTAGTTGAAACAATTTGCAAACGAATTACAAACTGCAATAAATCAATTGCACTTAATGTTAACATTATGTTAATTATTTTCTACGGAAAATTTAATAATGTTTTATCAAATGATTATATCATGGTCAGTTCTTTTAATTTTATATCTACGTAAATCAAATGTTTTGAAAGAAAATTTGAAAGAAAAAGAAAAAATTAAAACATTTGGGAAATATAAATTCTAATAATTTAATTTCACATACGATTACGTGTACCGAAAAATATGATTTATAGTGCAGACAAATAGGAATAGACTATAACTCAAAATTCGTATAAATACTTTTTAACAGAATAGACAAGTTGGTTAAGTTTTATTCCCACCGTCGTTAATGTTCTAGCCAAACAAAATGACTTTGGTAAATACGATTTACGAGTTTTGCAATGTGGCAAGAAAGTGTAAGGCGAGTCAACGAGCTCGTTTTTCAAATAGATCGATGATACGTGACTATGCTTTACGAGACATACTCGTTCATGAGTCCAAGGAACTTCTTATCGAATGTCATTGATCAATTCATACGGCCGTTCTCATCCATTAACTTTTCTTGCGTATGCATGTGTATGTATGTGTTATAGACTCAATAAGTATAACGATACTTCTATATTTGCTTATGTTAGTTCCTTATCAGAAAAGCACGCATGACCAAGAGTTTCATGTAATATTTTGGCTCACCTCCAAAAACCACTCCCATCTGTTAGAAAATCGAGATGCAATAGGGTCGAATCAATCTTATACTTCGATTTTATAAGAATTGTATTTGACGCTCCAATCATTTTTCATTCCTGGCACATATTTTCATTTACATCGTAGTCATTCTTATCTCGTTGAATACGATTCATTTACAAATTGATTTAATTGTATCACGTTTCGAACTTCGTTTAATAGAGATAAGTATGTTGTATAATTTTATATGAGTAATTGATATTCAACATAGTTAATCTTCAGTCATTTTACAAACGTATTGATTTACTTTGCTTAGAATTAATGAAATATAATTCTATCGTTATTGTAACAGGACCTAATGTATTTAGATTATTCTGTACTCTCTTTTACATATGACTATAGTATAGAATTTATTTATCATCTTATATATAAAATATGTATATCATAAAAAAGTTTCGTGTTATATGTACGATGTAACTGTCAAATCGATTGATTCGAGGATGTAATAAGCATCGTTCCAGTCTGATAAATTCCATCAATATTATAATAGGATAGAATTGTTATAGAGAGTTGGTGATCCGTGAATAAACGATTTTTTAATAGATGAATTAATTAGGAATATTAATAAAGAATCTAGTAAATCGTGTTTGAAATATATTACAAGTTAGAAAGAATGTGGTAAGTCAAGCATCGTTAAATAATCCACTTAGTTTTATAATTCGTATTACATTCAGGTGTACAATTAGTAGTAATGTAATGTTCTGTAACATCTGGCAAAAAACAACAATAGTTTTGCCAAGTTAGTGATGTACGTATACTAAGAACACGTCATCTTATCTACTTTGGATCGACTTCAAAGTTACGTTCCGCTCGTTAGATGCTCATATAATTCGTCATTAGACCATCAGCGTTCTCGGAAGATGATGGAATCCGACGATCTTGTGTAATGTTATCAACTTGCTCTTTGAATGACATTGTATGCTTTTGTGATTCGCGTAATGAGAAACACAAGATGGAATGTAAATATTTCAAATAATTGTACAATAATTTACAAGAAAAATGATTATCACTTAATTCTTTAAAAAAGTTTCTTAAATATTAAATCTTAAAGAATTCCCCTTACCTTTTTCATGAATTGTGAAATAATTATAAATAATTAGTTACGTTTGATTAATACATTTTTTAAACGAGCAAGTGTTGCACCTGAAAATATGTAACCCTTTATACTTCATCGGTAATGTCGCATGCGATATATCCTGAAGACATCTTTTTCCGTAATACAATTATGTATAAATGAATTGCCTATTATTAGGGGTTCAAAATTTGTTTAGAACTTTGATGTATGACGTGTTGCCTAAATTTAGGCATCGCATATTTTCATATTAAAATATTCTATTCGATATATTAATTTATTTCGAATATGAAAATGTTGTATTAATAAAAAAAACATCTTTTCCAGGATGTGGATCTTCGCAGTGGTTGCTCTGACGTATTTATCGTCGTTTGCTAAAGCTATACCAAATTATTCTGGACTACCTCCTGGTCCATATTGTGCTTCGAGATATCCGGCATATGCATGTTGTCAAGGAAGACAAGATGACTGCAGTGCACCGATCTTAGAGACAACATGTTATTGCGACGATTTTTGTGACCGAAAAAGAGAAGAAGATTGTTGTCCAGATTATTATTCCCATTGCAAAGGCATAACGGAAGCTCCACCGGAAGAGATCAGACGTACGTTCTTTGAGTGTTCCAATCTAAATCTAAATAATTGCATTATTTATTTTCATATCTCCTCATATTTTTCATTCTTTCCACATTAATCAACCTTTTTCATTTTACAGTTTGCTGGCACGATGGAAGGATTTACAATCACAGCCAGGTCTTCATGGTAAACTGCAATCAATGGTAATTAATATTATCATTTATTTCAAAATCTAAAACAATCTTATTGAAAATAAAAACGAATAGTTGTATGATATTGAAATTTTCAGTAAATGCTCACTGTTAGGCAGACGCGCAGAAGTTCTCTGCGAAGAGAATCGATGCCTGATCGAGCCAGACTTTGTAAAGGAACTCGATTTAGAGAGCAACACGTTAGGATGGACTCCTGGAAATTATTCGAAATTTTGGGGAAAGACACTTCAAGAAGGAATACGATATCGATTGGGTACTCTTAATCCATCGCAATCGGTACAAATATAATTGGTTATCGTTGTTGAAATATCGTTATTAGAATATAAAATATCATATTATTATTATTTTATTATTATTATTATTATTATTATTATTATTATTATTATTATTAATATTTAATATAGATTTATAAAATGAATCCTGTGCGACGTATTTACGATCCCGAAGCACTTCCACGTAGTTTCAATGCAAAGTCACGTTGGCAACGTAACATATCAGAAATTCACGATCAAGGATGGTGCGGAGCATCTTGGGCAATATCAACAGCTGATGTTGCGTCCGATAGATTTGCAATAATGAGCAAAGGTGTTGAAAATGTCAAATTGAGTGCGCAACATCTTCTCTCGTGTAATAATCGTGGCCAGCAAGGTTGCAACGGTGGATATTTGGACCGAGCCTGGTTCTTCATGAGAAGATTCGGGTAAACAAATGATTCGTGTTTATTTGAAAATTCAACGTAATAAGCTATTTGAAAAGTAAGACTTTTTCGTTCTATATTTATCAAGTAAACGATAATTTGTTCACTTTTGTAGATTAGTCGACGAGGATTGTTATCCTTGGACCGGTAACCAAAATCAATGCAGATTACAAAAGAGAACAAATCTTCGTGCAGCTGGATGTCGAAATCCACCTTATCATCTAAGAAAGGAATTATACAAAGTGGGGCCTGCTTATCGTCTTGGCAATGAAACAGACATCATGCAGGAAATTTTAACTTCCGGACCTGTGCAAGGTAAAAGAGACAATTGCTTATATTATACTTGTGAATCTTTCGAAACAAACTTTATTCTCGTGATTGGTTATTTTTAAACGATCTTATCAAATTTCAGCAACGATGAAGGTCTATCAGGATTTCTTCACTTATCGATCAGGTATTTATCGACATTCTCGAATCGCTGAAATGTATGAATTTGGATATCATTCGGTGAGAATTATTGGATGGGGTGAGGATTATCATCGTGGTGGATTGGTCAAATATTGGGTGAGTATTATTTGATAAAATCATTCTATAAACATTTACCGTTTCATTCGTCGTATATAATTTTTGTTTGTTGATTTTAGACCGTAGCTAATTCTTGGGGTTACGATTGGGGTGAAAATGGTCTCTTTAGAATTTTAAGGGGAACGAACGAATGTGAGATAGAATCTTACGTACTCGGAGTTTGGGCCGAAACTCTAATATTATAATATCGATTATAATATTAAAAGATATTACTGACAATGAGAACCATGTGACATTTGATCATGATCACTGAACAATATCAGTGCATTTATTATTTCCTCGAATTATTAAATGATAGAACACAAAATGATAGAACTTTTTTTTCTTTTTCTTTGTGAAACGTCTAATTTGGTATCATATTTTCTTTAAAAAAAAACAATGCAAAATTATAAACCGCTATAGTTACGATTATAGCGATGAAAATGTATCAAAGTATAAGTTTTAGCGTTGGAATCACACAAGTACAAGCAAAACAATACAGACTACAGGAATATGTTCGAAAAAAAAGAAATGAAAAAAAAAAACCATAATTCCTTACGTCAAATAGATAATCGTACGTACAATGTACCAAATTGATCACCCCCAACTCAGGTTTACACCTATTATATGTAATATGTATTTTAAGAATCATGATTATACGTCATATATATGTTATAATATATTATTATATTGTAACAAAAGATGTACTGCCAATTTGTAACGATTTCTAAGGACTGTGCGTGTGTAAATCGACGACACGTTTTTGAACGCATTATCTTCAAATAATTTTGAAGTTTCTGTCCATTGAAATCACGCTCAAAATTATTTGATCGACTGCTTGTTCTACGCCAATATTACTTTTACTATTACTTATATTACGATTAGTTTAAAAAATTTCACTTTCATCGTAGTACATGGGTAAGCTGAAAAGTTTTGAGTCCAACATAAAATTTTCTTTCGGCCACACAAAATTTGTTTTATTTTTCTTTTTTTAAATATATAATTTAAATTATAAAATATATTTTTTGTAAAGAAAATAAAAGTTGTTTCTTTGTTGAGCCTTAAGACTCTTCAACCCCAATCCTCGTGGATAAATTTAATATCTAAATTCGCGACACACGAATTTTGTGTTTTCTGCTTTTACTCATATGCAGATTATTATTATTATTATTAATATTATTCTTTGTTTTATTATTATTGAATAATTGTTATCGTTTTAATGATTATAGATCGAAAATGAATGTAACTTATGTAAACTTGATTGTATACGAATTTCATATTTTTTACTCATATATACGTGCATATGTACATATATGTACAATTGTTGTACACGTAATACATTTATATGTGTATATATATATATATACATATATTTGAAAATTAGCTTTTATAGCTGTTTTAACTAATTAAGCGAGTCAGTATTTAAGTACAATATTAGAATTCTAGAGACGAATTCATTGAAATATTTTTGTTATACGCAACGCCACGACTTTCTTTTCTAATCATGTGTCTTAGTTAAAATATTATATTTAATATTAAATGTGTCATTTAACTCCTTGTGTATGTCCCTTGTAAGTTATTACATCATTATTTTTGAAATAAAAGAAGCGATACGCACATCAAATCTTTATACTCTTTTTCTAATACTTCTCATATTTTATTGCTTATTGTTTTATACTTGTATTATTATTTTAATTATATACGTACACACATTCACGGATATATTGAAAATTAAATTGGATTACAATGACAATTTTTAAAATGTAACAATAATGTAAATAATATTCAAATTAATTAATTTTAAGTGACTTCGATCTATCAAAAGCACGCAGATAACTCATGCGAATAATTTAAATAGACCAATTGTAATGTAGCATTTACAAAAGAACAAAGTTAGCAATTAATAATTATCATTTTTATAATAATGACAATTATATATTTTATACAACGACACTTCGTCTAGTACTTTTGCAATGCGGACTATAAATTTCTAATTTATCTTTCGGAGTATTCATAGCGGAATAATCGATTGGAAAAGGTATACTGTTTCCACGTGCAACACAAGAGTCTGTCATACCAAGAAAATGTTCACCTGGTCCAAAAGGACCACGTCCAAACAAAAAATTGGCGAACACTAATTGGTACTGCGGCCAACCAAGAGGATGATCTCCATTCTGGAAAAAGGACCTAAATCAAAAACTGATCTCTTTTTTTTTTCATTATCATATAAGAAATCCAATGAATCTTGGTCCACTCACAGAGGTCATAGAATTATAGGCAATGTCAAGACACTTTTTAATTCTATCCGAATCAAGGCCAACTACCGAACCATAAAAATTAGCAATCTCGTCCTTGCTGATCCTTCCATTTCCATTAGCATTAATAGCAAGAAAAAATATTCTAGGTATCATTTTAATCCAAAACGGTAACTCCTTATAACTCGCCCCATGAACTGGTGTTATTATTTGTGTCCACCAAGATAACCAATCGTCCAAATCGATTTTTCTCATTTCTTCCGTCTCGTTTTTCTTTTCAGGAAATATTAAAGAAGCTAATCCTTTCTCGACTTCCAACAAACGTAAATATTCTGGACCGTTCCATGACCAATCAGCAAATCTTCGTAATTTCTTTAAAAATATCAATAAATTTCAATCATATACTTTCTAAACTTCCAAGTTAACAAAATTAAAAACAAAAATCATTTGTTTGAATAAAAATACTACCTCGGATAGCATCCCGAAATCCTTTCTAGTGATAAAACCATCCTTGTCGTGATCCAACAGATGTACAAAGAAATGTGAAAGTTTGTCACGCTGCATAGGCGCCAAAGCTTTCAAATTTCTACTTTTGTCTAAGTCTTCGATCGCTGTTAGGCTATCGTCGCTCGGATAACGACTCACCCAAGTTGCTATTAGTTTTTATACGCGATTACCATTTGCGATCGTATAGAAAGCTACATTGAATTTTAAAGAAATAATAAATATACAAAAATTTTTGTTGAACTTACTCCAAACGTGTACACTCCAGCCAGGATGTTCAATTTCTTTGGTAGCAATAGTGGTTGCAGTAAGTTCGTCGACATTGCTTGGTACCGTTCTCCATCTCTTTAACAAATCTTTCGTTTTATCACGGGTTCGATCGCAAGCTTGCCGCCAATTAGCAATAAACTTTCTTGGTACTTTGAGCGAAGCGCTCTCGTCCAAACTAAGTTCTTGACTACCACCAGAACTACGCGCGCTTGATTTAACATCATTGCTTACTTCCAAGTTCTCCGAGCCAGATGGATAATAAATCGGATCCTTTATGCTACCTGAACGAGTCTCCATGACGAACTACCTCGCTATTCTCGACTCTTCAGGGTAACTCCCCTAAAATAATCAATTCCTCGGTGAGAGGTCACCAGGTCGCTCGATAATGTGTCGTGTTGTCGTTCTAACACGCATCCCTGGTCCACCTTTCATTCATGGCTAACAATATACCTAACAGTCAAGGATTTCATGTCATTTAAACATTTTAATGACATTTCTCGGAAATTATTTCCTTTATCGGGCTCATTTTTTATCCTTGACTTTATTTCAAGAAATTGGGAATGATTTTAGAAACTTGTTAATCAGTATTTGATTATTGAAAATATGAGAACGTAATCGTAGCGACATATCGTAGATTTGATCTAATCGTTAGTTAAAACGATTACCAAATTATTTTGTTATCATATTCTAGAACTATATCTATACAATTAGCCTCTAATACACGGTAATATGACTTATTATATTATTTTTAGTTAATAAAGTATATCCTTTTTTTTAATTAATAATTTTTTATAAATTATCTTTCATATATTAAAGTTTTTATACATAAATTATTAATAATAAAGTAAGTAAATGAATTTTATTAACAAATTACATACAAAAATATGACTTCAAATTCAAAATATTCAAATCATTAAAACTTTTTAAATTTCGCTCAAATTTATCTTCAAAATAAAATTATCGACAGTCGATAAGAATATTAGTTTGATATAGAGAGTAATAGAGTAGTGCATGAATGGCAGGTTTGCCATCTATAACACTGTTCGTTCAGTGTTACATGCCACCATATTCAAGCGGTTGGTCTTTCTTTCCGTATATTCGCGTGAGGTGAGTGATGTTCACTAGAAATCGTATTATATCGTGAACATCTTAAATTTAATTTCAATTAAAATATTACAAAATGTATTCTTGAACGTGATCGTATAATTTATTATTATAATTTTGTGTTATTAATCTTCCGAATAATATTTTTCTGGTTCCAACAAGAAAGTTAACCTTCAATAAATTTTCTCGTGTCCATATTCTTATATACTCGAACATGTTTTAATAGTTTTATTTATTACATAAATAAATATTTCTTTTTGAAATTATTATTATTATGATAAACGAATGGTTTCAATAAATTATTATATTTATAATTTGCATTTGGAATAATTATTTTATATTCTATAGGGACTCACGATGGGTGCGTATAAGTATATGCAAGAATTGTATAGGAAGAAGCAAAGCGATGTACTTCGCTTCTTGCTACGTGTTAGGTGTTGGCAATATCGCCAATTAACCAAAATGCATCGTGCTCCAAGACCATCCAGGCCTGATAAAGCTCGCCGTTTAGGATATAAAGCCAAGCAAGGTGAGACCTTATAACAATGTTTAATAATTTTTCACTACCAAGACGATTTTCCAAAGACATTTTAGTATTATTTAGTTGTACGCATTCAATTTTTGAATTACAGTGTCGAAACAATTTGTAGTTTTTCAATTAATATCTTCCAAGTATTTGAAACATATTTTCAATTCATACAGCAGTCATGGAGATACATGTCCAACATTTTTCCAATGATTTCTTTTTTTAGATGTGGCTCCTTTAATACCGCACACTTCCTACTTTGGGGGATGAAATTGATTCCATGACTGCTGGTAAACATAAGATTATAATAGAGAATAATAATATTCAGAAATATAATACTAGATTGTCTTGAAATATTTTTAATGATGATACATCATGCACCACTCTTACAGTATCATGGTGATTGATTTTTAGTATTCTGATCATTCTTGTTCCTAACTTCAATATATTATTGAAATCATGATTCTTATGAGTAAAAAGAAATATTTGTTTTTTAAATTACAGGCTTCGTTATCTTCAGAATCCGTGTGCGTCGTGGTGGACGCAAACGTCCAGTACCTAAAGGTGCAACTTATGGCAAACCTAAAAGCCATGGTGTAAACCAACTTAAACCTACCAGAAAATTACAATCTGTTGCTGAAGTAAGTATATTTTCTTTTTAATTTAATATATTTCTATTTTTCATAGCTTGTTAGCTAATAAGTAAATTAATTAATATTTATTTTAATACTTTTTAAGGAACGTGTTGGTCGTCGTTGCGGTGGTTTAAGAGTATTAAACAGCTATTGGGTAGCTCAAGATTCTTCTTACAAATATTACGAAGTCATTTTGATTGATCCAGCACATGGGGTAATTTTATCTTTTCAAATATGTATTAAACAAAGACAAAAATTTATTTACATAATTCCATGATGATAACATACATTAAAATAGTGATATAAGATGATATTTAATCTTCCTTGGATGTCTGAATGAATTAATTCAAATATTTATAGAAAATATTTCTATAAGAACAAATTGTAATATGTCTTTTTGTTGTGCTTTGTTTTAGGCTATCCGAAATGATCCTAAAGTTAACTGGGTATGTAATGCGGTGCATAAACACCGTGAACTTCGTGGAAAGACCTCAGCTGGTAGGAGTTCGCGCGGCTTAGGTAAAGGTCATCGTTATTCACAAACTAATGGTGGATCACGACGGGCTGCGTGGCTTCGAAGAAATTCTATCTCGCTACGAAGAAAGCGATAATTATTTTTTATTGTTTAATGCCTATATCATTGAAAAACATGATACGTCATTTTATTGTATATTCGTATTACTTCAATATAATGGTGTATCTTGTGAAAAATAAATGTCTCTTTCTTAAAAATCTCCAATTGCCCTTCGACAACATTAAATAAATTTTACTATTTGTTATTGAAATGTAGAATAATATTATTTAGATTTGCAACCTTCCTTTTGCAATATTTCTGTAGAAAAATTAAACAGTAAGACCTCTTTTTGTGCGGTCCTTTTTTATACGATTTTATTTTTGTGCGATTTGTTTTGTGCGATTTATTTTTATGCGGTATCTAAATCTCAGCAGCGTTGCTACCAGTTTTATGTTTTCTTTCAATGTACATATACATGTGTGGACGAACTGATTACATGGTCTCCTTGACGACGATGTATCCGGACTTCGCGACGCTGTTCATCTGATTTAAACAATCTCCTAACAATTATTTAATTTGATTGAAAGCATTTTCACATCTATATTTCGCAAATAATTGATGTATTTTCTAAGTGCGACTTTTTTTATGCGGTCCCTATCCACCGCACAAAAAGAGGTTTTACTGTATATCGTACAAAGTTGTTTATAATATGTAAGTATTTATAAAATTACCGAATATTTTTTTGTACGATTTCTTTTATGCGGTCCCTATCCAACGCACAAAAAGAGGTTTTACTGTACTTTATATTTGTAGAGTAAATTGAAAAAAAACGTAAAGGAAAAATTTGAAAGAAAACTGGTAAAAATTCTGTAATGAATTTTTGCATTTTTATTCACATACACTTAAAAACAATAATCTTAAAATAGTTTCATTGCCCGGGACCAGATAACGACTTATCCATAAACTTCTTTTTTGCAAAGCAAAGCCACCATTTACTAGGTTTTCCGTCCTTTCCGTACACTTTTTCTACCAATCTCGATGCAGTTTCTTGTCTAATTTGTTGTAGATATTGTCTCATTAAATCTATAAAAGTTATTTATTAATTTATGATTAAACAATTAGATAGAAGTTTGAATAATACATTTACCAGCTTCTGCAGGAGTATTAGGTTTAGCGTAGACAGAATTTAATGGAAAACCAGGATCACCAGGTATATCGAATTTAGAAATTGCAAGAGAAAACATTTCACTTGTCGCTTGATTCTGGTTAGCACATTTTTGTAACCTTTTCAAGCATTCAGTAATATACAATGTAATGTAAATTAAAACTCTATCAGCTTCGCTCTGTAATAGCAATAAAAAGAAAATTAATATAATATAAGAAATATGTAAATAATTAATACAATGAGTGATTGATTAATGAACAGTTTAAATAGCAAACATCATCTTTGAACAGGTTATGATCCTTAACTGATCACTCATCACCATATAATAAAAAATTGCATGTTTGAAATACCTTAATTTCATATGTTCTAAAAAATACATTAGCCTTGAAGAAATTCAACGCTTCATCAATTATATCTATATCCTTATTGTTTAAAGGCGGCGCAGGACCCCTAAATTCGGTTTTAATTGGTAGAAGGGCCATGTTGCCGATGGTTGCATTACTTTCTGTGAAACTAGAGTGATAGGCCTGAAATAATTTCAAATATATTTAAAGTATGATCATTGAAATGAGACGAATATGATTATAACCATGTTTCAATATAATAATCGACGATAATTATAATACACACGATTGAGTTGATTTCCCATTCCATTGGTATTAATATTGCGATTATGTAATATCGCAATACCGTATTAATTTGTTTACTAATAGCTTAGAATAAGAATATTAGGCAAGTAATGTCAAGTATAGTTTTGTTTATCGTATTGACACGGGTGACACCCATTTTATCATTTGACTTCTGTAGTCTTGGAATTAAATGTATTATAATGTATCGTTACTTACAGGCATCTTGGAAGATTTTAAACAAGTATTTATTAAATTCTTTTATGAGCGTTTGTTTTTTGTCTACATATCACGAAAAATATTTCCTATCCTTACGACTAATGACAGGAAATAAGATAGGTGTCAGACATTTTTGAATCATCGTCTCAAGCCGAATTCTGAACAATATCCATGTTTGTATCTAATGCCATCTACCGTTAGATTTTGAAAAAAAAATAATAGGTGCAACCAGAAAGAAACAAAACTACATTTATTATTGCACTATGGTTTTACTCTAATATTACTTTCAAACTTGAATTTATTCTAAATATATTTGTTACACTTGTTGTATTTATTTATGACAATAATTACAGTGATGATGTATTTTTAAATTGTTAAAGATGGCCGATGCACGTACACAAGAAGATGTGCTTTCTCAAATTGAATATGCATTTCCTATTATTAAAGAAGAGGTATGTCATTTTAATATTTACTTTTGTTTTTATCATTAATTTTTATTGTAAAATGATTGATAAATTTTGTTTATCAGATTCAGAATAATTGTTCGGATGAACAATTTGCTACCATAATTGAGCAAATAAGATTGTTGAAGTTGACCAATTTTGTCAAAGATATTGTTATTCATCATATCGAATATTATATTCGTCAGAAAGTAGCACCAGCTTTTTGGAAGAAGTTCGTTAATACTACGAATGAAGCAGAAGGCTTCGAACTGTTCAAAAGTGCTGTCGATGGTCTTTATGTCAGCTTAACTGAATTTTTATCTCTCTTAAAAAAGTTGGAATATTTGGAACAAGAAGACTCAGAAAAGACTATATTTCAAGCTGATAATATATTGGCTAGATTTAAACTCATCGTTAGGTCTACTTTGTTAAGTCAATTACCATTGGACCACGAACATATAATAGAACAATTTTATAGAATTGCATTTAATGTATTCTGTTATTCGGATAATAATTCATTACATGGTAATAATCCAAAATATTATTAACCCCTTACACTGTATACATGAGAGTCCTACTCGTAAATTTTATGAGTCAATCATAATAAACATGAAATAAAGCACCAATTTTAACATATAGATCAGAGTGTTTAATCATAGCGTAAGGGATTAAATTATTACAATTTTGTACATTTATTTTATTATTAAGTTAAATATAATTTTTATTATTTTAGATTCGAATGGAAGTGATACTTCACAATGCGGTGGTTGTAATCAAGAAATAGATAAATGCCAATGTCAGATGATAGTATATATGTTTCATGAAACTAATAGGAAGTTAATTGAACTAGAATTATTAGAGAGATTAGTAGGAAATGTACTTACATCATTGATACATATTCGTATCAAATGCCACGTTAGCGAAACATGTGACAGAGTATTCGATGTATCACAACTTAAGCCATTGGAAAATGTATATAAGATATACTTCTAATGAAATTTGTATTAACTGCTTGCACTATAAAAATGTGTAAGACTCGTGGTACGATTTACGGTCCAAACAAGAAATACACGAGTTCTACTTGTGGTACATCTTATGGGCCAAATGTAAAAAGCATGAGTCTTACTTCTAAATATGGTGTGCAGATCCATATATAAAGTATAAAAAGATTTATTTTATATTTTTTTTATTTTAGTGGCTTGAAACTGTCGTTATGAATTGGTTGATAAGGATATATTCTGGAGGATTTTCAAAAACTGTTTCTTTAAGAGACGACATTCGTGAAGCTGTTATTAAATTTAAAAGGAAATTGTCTTATTATCTATATGAGACGTATACAAGGATTAGAATCGATCAACTTTTTAATATTATTATAGGTAAATTACAATTCTCGTAGAATATTTCTAATAAATATGTTTATCTCAGAAAATAAATCTGTAATGTATAGATAAAATTATTATTTACATTTAAAAAATTTGTACTTAGAATATCCTGATTCACAACCTGCAATAGATGACCTTCGTGTTTGTTTGGACAGAACGGATTTACGCAAAGTTTTAATAGAAACACTGCAAGAAGCACTTAAGACTAGACTTTTACATCCGGGTGTCAATACTCCAGATATTTTAACTGCATATATTGCTGCTATTAAAGCTTTGAGACAATTGGATTCAACAGGGGTGCTTCTTGAAACTGTGACAGAACCCATTAAGTAAATTACATTTTATTTATATTGAAAAGGATATTAAATTATTCATTTTTTTATAAATAAAATTATAATTAAATTAATTGTATTGTACTATTTCTCGAATTTAGAGTCTATTTGAGAAGTAGAGAAGATACCGTAAGATGCGTTGTTAGTGGGTTATTAGACGATTCACCTAGTGATTTAGCTGATGAATTAGTGAAAGGAGAATCCTTACAATTGGATGATGCTTCTGCTGATGAAGAAAACGAAGATTGGGAGAAATGGGTTCCTGATCCAGTTGATGCTGATCCTGGTAAATTATTTAATATAAAACAAAATATATAGAATATTTTATAAGATATTTTTCTTACATTATCTTTTTCAGCCAAATCTACACAACGAAGGATGTCTGATATAATTTCAATGCTAGTTAATGTATATGGAAGTCAAGATTTATTTGTTAACGAATATCGTACGTTATTAGCGGATAGATTACTTTCTCAATTAAATTACCATACGGAACGAGAAATTCGTCATTTAGAATTATTGAAAAGAAGATTTGGAGAAAATCAGTTACATTATTGCGAAGTTATGTTAAAAGACGTATATGATTCAAAAAGGATAGATGGAAATATTCAATCGGATACTAGTTACAGTTTAGAAAAAGAACATTTTCCAACATCTGCCCTTATATTGTCTGCACAATTTTGGCCACCGTTTAAGGAAGATTGGAAATTGGAATTACCTAAGGTTGTACAGGATCAGTTGAACAAATACGTTAAGGCGTTTGAAGCTTTAAAAGGAAATAGAACTCTTTGTTGGAAACCGCACTTAGGAAATGTTAATCTTGAAATTGAATTGAAAGATAGAAAATTGGATATTAACGTGACGCCGATACACGCTACGATTATATTACATTTTCAGGATAAAAGTAAAATATAATCTAATCAATTATTTTTCAATTATATATTTTCATAACTTCAAAAATTTGATTATATACTATATTATTTACAGAGGAATGGAATTTAGAAGAGTTGGCACAAGTGATGCATGCTCCTGCGACGGTACTAAAACGAAAAATAACTTTTTGGATCTCTCAAGGACTTTTAAAAGAAATCTATAATGATGTTTTCGTACTTCAAGAAGAAAGTTCATCGAAGAATAGAACTTTGCCGGATATCGTCGAAGAGGAGGAAGCTGAAAGTGCGATGGCTTCTGCGAGCGATCAAAGAGAAGAAGAATTACAAGTTTTTTGGTCGTACATAGTTGGAATGTTAACTAATTTAGATTCTATGCCGTTGGAAAGAATTCATCAAATGTTAAAAATGTTCGCCTCTCAAGGTCCAGGCGCGGTTGAATGTGGATTACCGGAATTAAGGCAATTTCTTGATGGAAAAGTTAGGGAACATCAATTATTATTTTCCGGTACTCTTTATCGACTTCCTAAATCGTGATAAAATTAATTTAACAATTTAATATTGTTACGGTTGAGTTTATAAACATATATTGTATATTTGTTTTTTATATATGTATATATTTTTCGACATTTAAAATAAAAAAGAAAAGAGAATTATATATATATATGTATCATCACTTTTACTGCTGATTATTACTGTTTTTGATTTATTTTTTATTTATTTTATGGATGATTTTATATATTAATTTGTTTATTAAAATTCGAGCGGATAGTTACACGTTAGAATGATAATAAAAACAAGCAATACTGTGATTTTGTTGATTTATTCAATGATTGTTAGTTAAACGCTCTAATGCTAACAGTTTTGTGTAATAAAAATATTTCTCTCGTGCGCAATTTAAACACAGAAAGTAAGTGTTATAGAGTCTACACTTAATTTAGTAAAGTGTAGCATGGTGTGTATGTACATAGATCGTAAACTGCACCATTATGTATGTATGTATGATGTGTATTCATATTTAAACGTACGCATTTTCACATTGCAAATATTGCTACGAGAATAAAATAATACTTTAATAATGATGAATATTGTTTATATATATAATCAAATTAGTCATATGAGATAAAGCTAAGTCATCGTTACTCGAATTTAAAGAGCAACTTCAAACCGTTATTTTTATTAGCATAAACTCTTATATACACAATTGTTATTTCATTAATTATTGCCAATAATATTTAATAATTCACAATAATTCCTTCTCATCGTTCTCGTTGATCTTCTAATTAAAAAATTCACGGGGTGCATGTCTGTGCGTCATCTTTATCAATATTTTTAAATGTCAAAATAAATATTTTCATAATCTATTGCTCCTCAAAGTTCATTTCCATCGTAATAAAATATTAGACTTTTTGGTTAAAATAAAGCTACTTGATGAAGTTTTTGTTTTCATATATATTTATCTAAATTTGTATTTCTATATTCTTTGAACACGATTTTTAGCACTTATATTTTATCTGTGTAAATTCAATAGTCCATTTTCGGTTCGATGCTTCCTTTCTACTTTTTTCTACAGTTTAGCAGAAACCGAAATATGTTATTTCTGTTTTAAAGACGTTGCTGAGTTGAATTATATTGCAGATTGTGATATCTTTTTGTATTACATATTTTTTAAAATATTTATCTTTATATCTATGCTTACAATTAATTATTAATTAATTATTTAATTTATTTATTTATTCATTTATTTTGCAACGAATTGCAAATAATAAATTCTCGTAGGTAATAATATAAAGTACTATAAGCATTTTCTTTAATCAGATCTTAATCAGAGATTTCCAAAAAAATTAAAAATTATCTGCGTTTTTTCTGCTTACATATTAATATTGCCACATATCCTGCACATAGTTGTCGACAAGTATATATGTCAACAACGTTGAAATAAAATATGAAACTAAAAAATAGACATAATAATAATAATAATAATAATAATAATAATAATAATAATAATAAATTTCGACTGAGAAAAAAAGAAAAGGAAAGAAAAACTATTTAACCCTAACGCAATAAAAAAAAAATACTCAGATTATAATATAATTTCTAACAAAAATTGCTTGCCCGTATATATCATATAATTTCTTAAATATAATTTATATGTGCACATGTATATATATTTGTATAAATATATATTAAAGTAAAGGTACCAAGGTAGTCGGCCAGTTTTTAGAAAAACAAAAAATAACGTTTTTATAAATTGTGTACTTTTCGATATGTTCTGAACTTTTGGTCAATTTCTGAAGCAATTAATGAATTTTTAAATATGTTTTTTAAATTTGCATACCTTAACTTTTTTTTAAAAGTGATCTTGTCACGTAATCTAGAAAGCTTAAAAACTGTCTTTAGGCATCGATTCTCGCTATTTAACGGTAGAGGAAATGGTTACTATTGATTGCGAGGAAGACTTCTCTTAACTGATCAACTACTCTCTGGTACCTTTACTTTAAATTAAGTACAAATAAATAATGCCTAGAAAATGATTTATACAATTTCGATTATAATTTCTAATATATGAATAATAAATGTAATTTTTAGAAAAAGAAATAAAGTAAATGCTTGAAACATTCGACGTATATTACATTAACGATAGAACGATAAAAATCAAGGCATTATTTATTTATACTATTTAACACATTCGTTACCAGTGTTGCACATCTGGGAAACTTTAATTTTTCTTAGAGAGATAGCAGTGTCATAGATTTGTGACGCTAATCAATGTGAAAAATAAGTTCTGGGCTGTGATTGGAGTCTCTTACCCTCGGTTCGTGGTAGCGAACGTGTTACATTTTTAATTATTTCAGTAAATATGTATAATGTGTTGGTAATCGCATAAGAGCACAATATAGAGAATGACATTTCTATTGTAACATGTAATATACGCATAATTGTTTATGGACACTTATGCGTATGTAACATAAACAAATATGCACACTCTTCAAAGCTTGTAAAATAATAATATTTATATAAATATAAGACAATGTGATATATATTTCTATTGATTACACATATGCGATAATAAAATAATCAGATATTATTTCACATAATGAGTTTAAGTAGATTTCAGATCACTTTCTTTTCTATATCATAGCTGTGTACTTTTTAGCATCTATGTACAAGAAAGACAAGCTATTTGTGTCTCTTGCGAAGAGACAAACCTTTTTTCTCTATCTCGACAATCTCAGAAAATATTTAAACTAAACGACGAGGCAGAAAATATTACATTTTGAAATATAAACTATACAGAGAAATAAATGTATACTAAAAACTCTTATAAATTACATATACATATGGCAGACCTAAAATTCAACAAAGTGCAAATTAATATATGATGTTAATCAATATTAAGTAAATCAATCAATCTCTCACGCAATCGCTCTCCTGCACATATGAACATATACATACAAGATTATGTATGCATGTGTGTGTATTTATATATCTTAATATAATATATAATATAATAATAGATAATATAATATATATATATAATATGATATAATATAATATAATATATTAATAATAATAATAATAATTTTGCAGCAAAAAGTGATAACAACAGATCTATTTTTTATTCAATATTATTGCCCATTGCATTTTATCATCGTATAAAATTATACGCATTTATAAAAAGCATATGCCTCTTGAATTGCCCCTTTTATTGTTATATTTTTAAATGATTATGATAAACTTAAAAATGTCTTGCGGCATATTTCTATAAACTCAACAAAATTTTAACGACGTTATATAATTACTTTTAGTAACTATATAACGTACTTAAGTATAGAAGTACTTTTAAAGTACCTTTTTTTTTATACTAACATAATATATATTTTACTTATACATACTCATTAACACATGCAACGCGTACGTATAAGTTTTCTCGATTTACGGACAAGAATACTTATAAAATCTGTAGTCCTTGTTATTACATTTTATAATTTTACAGTCGAAAATTTTTTACGAAATCTAACAATAAATCTAATCATTGATAGGTAAAAAAAATCATACGGGAAAGAAAAAATCTAATGGTATCATCAAACTTTGAATTTTGGCACAATTAATATGTGTATGCAAATGCCACGTCTAATATCACTCTCTCGTTCAAGCTTCCATTTATTTCAAACAAGCTGGACGAACAATTAAATCATTTTAATTACTTCATTAAAACATATTTTATGTCTTTCCAACACACAGAGGTAATTCGATTTAAAATAGTTTTACCTGTTCTTCATTTAACTTTCCTCTTGCGTGGATACCTGTTTACTGTGTGTGTTAAAAATTAGAAATTAGAAGTTAGAGATTAGGGAAAAACAAAAATTATTAACGCTCTCCACACGATCTGTATATATGCAATATTATCTATAATATTTTGTTTTTTTTTCTTTTTCTTTATCTTTTTAAGTTGATATACCGTCGCTCGCTTTCTTATGTTGTTGCTACATTAGCAGCAGTAAGTACTGTAAAGCCAATATTTATTAATCTCGCCGCCGCTCATGGAAAACAATGTTTTCTTTTCCTAATATGTGGTTAAATCTATTATTAATTCTTTTTCTTTCCTATTGAATTTTATAGAGTTCACCGACCATCGACTACATCGTTATTATTTAAGTTTAACCGTTCCAATTTTACCAGTGTTATTTATTATGAAACAATTTTGCTATTTTTTAAGAAAACAAAGTAAAAATAAAAAAAAAAGATTCGAACATCCTAATTTAATACCAACATCCGAGGTTTTATTGTTGTTATTGTTACTATCATTGTTTATGCATAAACAAAAAGATAATAATATAAAAATTGCATAGGGTTCGTCCGTTTGAAAAAAAAAAAAGAAGTTATTCAATTAACAAACGAGATCAATTGAAAATTTGTTCTCAGGAGATAGCTGCAAGATTTATGGGTGGAACGTTAGATCCTAATGTGAAGATGTTAAATAATATTATAATCGGACGCGGACGGACGGACGGAGAAAAATGATTTAATGATATATCCCGATCTGAACGTATGTATATATTTATATATGCATATATTGGGTTGCCCGGAAAGTTTGTGCCATATATTTATAAATATATGATATAATTGAACATTGCTGATCGGTAATAAGATTAATTTCGATGCATTATACGTAAATAAAGCATATTGAAGTTTATTTGGAGGTTCTCATTTTATATATAAGTATATAAAACTACTCCAACATTCTACACGGTTTTCATCCAAAAGCACCGACCAGTAAAGTGTTTAACATTTCCGGACAACCTAATATATAAAAATATATAAATATATGTATATATATATCTCTTAGAATACCAATCACATGATAAGAGAACCAAGGACTGTATTTTACATAAATTTATTAGATGGGAACGAATGTTTGTATCATGTTTATTGGAAAACTTTACAAACATTTATTCCAATCCAATACTTATGCATGTATGTATGTAATGTATGGATTTATCTATCTATCTAACTAACTAACTCTAACTATTTATCTATCTATCTAATTAACTAATCTGTGTAACTATATATATATATATCTAATCTATTAACGAAAAATACGAATTTGTTTGAACATCAATAGGATACAGGATGGATAAGCTTGACGAACAGGGCTGGTGACGCGGACGGCGAAGGTGGTGTCGGCTGGTTGATGATTCGATCGAATGCGCGGATGCTGTTCCAGAGTCCAGGTGTTAGCACGGGACGAGTGGATTCCATTGTTAGCACTCCAAGCCTACAGGCCATGGGCAACCAGGGTTAACAAGAAAGAAAAGAAAACAGTTTGTTAGTATTCTGATTATGACTGACCGACGTTAACATTTAAGTATCTAAAATAGCTTGTCAGCTGAGAGATATGGTTAATGGAAAGCAATGCTCTTGTTTTGTTTTTTTCATTCATTATTCTTTTTTTAATATCTATAATACTTAAGGTGTATTATACCTCGTGTAATAAGAGATTATTAAAACATATATACTTGTGAATGGTTAAGAGATTTTAAGTTTTTTTTCCTTTTGTTGAAAAAAAAAAACAAAACTATGTTTATCCAATTATTACCCCGACAATATAATTACACATAAATTGGTTAATATAACATATATCTAATTTTGTTTAATTTCAGATTATATACATAAATATATATATATATATATATATATATATATATAAAACGAAATAAAGGAGATAGAGAGAAGTAAACTCCTATATATGAAAAAGATGCAAAAGTGTGAGAGGAACCAGCAGCATTGCTTTACACTTGTGTCACTTGTAAATAAATATTAGTTTGAAGCGTTTGTGATTCGTACATATCGTGAGAGATTTCATTCTCGACAAATAAATAACAAATATACAACAATTAAATAATATAACATTTAAATAAAAAATAAATTTGCATTTTTCGTCCACACAATATAGTACGAAATCACATTGTAGTTTTTATTGTATTTTTTAGTTATTATATTCGGTAAACATTTTTCTGTCAGAAGAAACTTTTTTCATTTTTTTTTCTGTGTGCTTTTGTTTTAATTCTACATTCTTACTTTTTTTTTTTTTTAATATATATTTTTTAATTTTTTTTAAATATGGCTCATGTACTCTCCCCGCGCATAGGACAGCCACGAAGACTATAAGGCATTTGTAAAAAAGGATAAGTGACTAAAAATGATAACAAAATACGAATACAGATTAGATGTATCGATAGAGATGCAAAATTATTAAAGTATATAGAAAATTAAGTTTGTAGCACTATATATATGTATGTATATATATATATATATATATACATATACATAAATGATAAAGTATTGTATTATATATATATATGTTGTGTATAAAAATATATATAATTAATAAATATATATATATATACATGTATATAGTAATCGCGCCATTACACATGTAAATCGTTATTTTGACATAACATTATTGGTTTCATACAAAAGGCAGCTTAGGGTGTGCACCTGCCACCACCAAACTGCGCCGATAATTAAAAATGACATTATACATAATGAAAAAATACTAATGCATCGTTATTTTTTAATATTATTATTATTATGTGGAATCATATTATATTAATTATAGTGATTAATATCCCATCAGCAAGCAGGTGTCAGAGGCTCATGAGTTAGGCACGTGCCATAATGTAGGACATATCTATAGTACAATTCCAGGCATTTCCAAAAAGCATATTATTTTTTTTGTTTGTCTTTTTTTTTGTACAGTATTAACTAAAATATTTATTAAATGTATTTTTATGCCTTACATATATATGCGTGCGTATGTATATGTGTGTTTTACGTTCATGTAAAATGTGTTCTTATAAATAAAATTGTAAGTCAGGTCAGCCATGTAAATTTGTGCTAGTGTTTTGCGTATGTGTGTTTGTATTTTTATTTATAAAGGCACACGCGTATACACACACATATATATGCATGTATAAAATAGAATCAAAGTTAGTGTCAACTTGGCCATGTGGAGCATTTTTGTTAGTCTTATAAAATACGGTGCAGTTGTGCAGTAGTTTTATGTAATGGATGATATTTGCGTCTATGATAAAAAAGGGTGTCAATTATATCAACTGTGAGAGAAAATAATAAATAAATAATAAAGAAGTTAATGTTAGTGCTAATACAAAAAAAAAATAGGGTTGGACACCATCTCCGACAGCATTTTATCCTACTCTTAAAATATATATAGAAAAGATACAATCGAAATTTTCCTATTCCTGTAGACTATTATCCAAATATCACGAATCACGTGTTATGTGAGTAAATTATGTATACGCGTAAAAAGAAAAAACAAGAAAAGAAAAGAAAATAGGCATTTATCGACGATAAAAACGATTTATCTACAAAGTTTGCAAAAAATAATGTGTTCGTTTATGAATGTACAAAAATACTAATAATTTTCTAACTAATAAATTCCTATACCGATAATAATTTAAATAAATGTTTAAATCGCATCATTTTTCTTAATTAAGCAAACTTATGGAACACGGAAAGCAAACTTAACTGATAGAAACGTCCTGTAATAACAAAATAATGTATTATGAACCTTCGAACATCGTATCGCGTTACCATCCCTGAAGTCTTTTGTACGAATCAAGAGATCTTTCATTCATATAAATATTTATTTCATTCGTATAATAATAATAATAATAATAATAATAATAATAATAATAATAATAATAATAATAATAATAATAACAATAATAATAATAATTAATAATAATAACCATAATCATAATCATAATCATAACTAATCATAACTATAATAATTATACTACTAATAATAATTAATAATAATAATAATAATAATCATAATAATAATAATTATTATTTAATCATACGTGTGTATATATATATAGATGTATGTATAATTTTATATACATTTTAAATGGAAGATCAACAAGTGTTCCACAGGCACAAGTTGCCAAGAGATATATATATATGTGTATATATATAAAAGAAAATGCAAATAAACATAATTTCCTAGAAGCATTTACAATAATAGACGGCGACTGAAAAATCTTAATTTTACGTTTTAAGCACCAAATAATATTTCACTGTCCTCTCTCACACCAAACACCAAACTGCCCCTATCCTGCTCACAAATAAATCAAATTCGCTTTTTTACGTGATTATTTTTATTCTTTTTTTTTGGTTTCTTTTGAATCCTCGATGCGTCAGGGAAGCTAAAATTTTTGCGAACAAAAATATTGACATTTGAAGTAAAATAAAAAACCCATAATGCTCTTAGTTTACATATGTAAATATCGTGCGGATGGGGGGGAAGGTGCTCACCCACATCTAGCGTTCGCTGGAGAGAATTTGTTCTTTTTCTCTCTCTTATGGCCTTAATAGAAAATAATAGTAATAATAATAATAATAATAATAATAATAATAATAATAATAATAATACATGTGACGACAGGAAGTTGTTCCTTCCTAAAATTGCTTAGACCTAAGAGCGGGGAGTTACGCCAAAGTATATGAACGTAATAAACGTTCTTCAAATTGTATCCTTCGTGTTTGATTCATTGTTATTATATTTTTTTCCCTTTCTTCTTTATCGTAAATAATAATACTCTACTTCATTATTACCAAGACTTAGGGCCAAGCATCTATGCACATAAATATCAACTGATATTTTATTTTCTCCCTGTTTCATGTAGACGTATATACGTAAAAGTAAATTTACACGATCATTCGTTCTTTTATAAAATGTGATGTATTGTTAAAAAAAAAGAAGAAAAAAAAGAAAAAAAAAAGAAAAGAATAATTAATAATTAAACAAAAAGAAAATATATAAAAAGAAAATTAAAAAAAAAAAAAAAAATAAACTGACAACAGAAAGATGACTATTTTGTTTGTGTTTTCTTCTCACAGAGGTAGGCAAATCGTGCCATTATTATTAATACTTCCAAGTATTTTTTTTTTTTAATAATATTAAAATAATATTAAAAACAATAATGATTTATAAAAATTTCCGTATAAAAAAGAAGAGAAAAAAAATACAATGGTTTCATATAAGATTAAAAAATAAAAACATGAAAATTAAAAAAAAAAAAAAAAAAAAAAAGAAGAAATAAACCGAATCAATTGATACGGCGTCAGGTACACGGGACGAGCGTACACACGTTTTTTTGGCTAACGTCGAAAAATAACTTTTTACGAAGTTGCCGTGTGAAAGCTCTCTCTCTCTCTCTCTCTCTCTCTCTCTCTCTCTCTCTCTCACTTTCTCAATAATTCTTCCACTCTCATTCATTCATTCATTTTTTTCTTTTTATAACGTTCTCATTCATATTTATACATTCCACTTTCACTCTCTTTCTTTCTTTCTTTCTTTCTTTCTTTCTCCCTTTCTCTCTCTCTTGTATATAATGATGGTAATAATAATAATAATAATAATAATAATAATAATAATAATAATAATAATAATAATAATAATAATATATAGGCGGTAATAAAATGAAAAATTAAAAAAAGACTAACAAGTTTAGGACTAACCTTTCCGCGCAGAGGCGTTAACAGTACTCTCTGTGCTCTCTGCGAATTCACGAGAGAGCGCCAGCCCTTTGATAAGGGTGCTCACGAATCTGACCCAGGTGCCTACGCTGCTTCGCAGCGGCTGCTGCACCTGTGCCCAACATACAAATGTAAATAATCGACCAAATTTGTTTCTTGCATTTTGTGTGTGATATTTTTTTTTTAATTATTATTATTGTTGTTGCAGTTGATTGTTGTTGTTGTTGTTGGTTGCTGTAATTAGTTAAGTTGTGTATATAAACGTGTTGGGGAGGGGAAGAATGTGACTTCTTATTATCTCTCTTTTCGTTATATTCTGTTTTTCATTTTGTTTTGTTTTTTGTTTTTTTTTGGATTCCTTTCTTTCTATCGTTCGATCACGTATTTAATTCCACAGTAGTCAGCATGGCAAACAAATGTTTGATATCGTCTTGCTGCTAGATTAAACAAGAACTGATAAATTAACATTTTACATTTGGGGGTCACCCGGTACGGTCGTAAATCACTATCCAAATATTTTGTTGATATTTTATGAAATATATTTCAATTTGAGATTTATTATGAAAAAGAAATTTTTCATTTGTGGATTATCTGTTAGGTAAGATTGTGATTTACATGACCGCGACCTAATTATTTTGTAGGTTTGCAACGTGAAGAGTAAGCTTTACGCTGTTTCAAATTATATCATACAAAATAATTTCTTCTAATCCCATTATTTATGAAAATAATAAATATATCGTATTACGCTTACTATTCATCCACGAAACAATCCTTATACACATAACGAAAATAATCATGTTTTTAAAACTATATATAGCAAATAAACACAAGTATAACACGCTCTTTTTTTTATGGTTGTGGTTGTTGAGTTGAGTGATTTAAGAAAGAGGAAGAAGAAAAAAAAAGAGAAAATTGGATTCCTTCTCACTCGTCATATATGGCTACTACGATTTCACTTTTGATTATTCAAGAAATCAGCTTAGTCTTTAGTATATTTTAATTATAATAATTAATTAAAAAGTAAAAAAGAATAATAAAAATAAAAATAATAAAAAAAGAAAGAAAAGAATATACATATACGTAACAACACCAGCCCCATTTTACTTTTCTTCTCCGCGTGAGTATTTTTTTGCTTTTCGTATTGTTTCAAAAGATAATCGTAACGGATACACCATCTTAAAAATTTCTTAAATTGTCTAAAAATCTAAGCCTATAAAACTGACTATCTAAAAAAAAAATCTTTCATTCGTGTTTATATAAAAATAAAATTAAATAATCGTAGAGGTATGATATAATATAATTTATATAAAATAATGTACATGTTATCGTCTCTCTCTTAATAGCCTAACTTTATTTTATTTTATTTTATTATATTATATTATAATTTTTTTTTCGTAATGTCACGTTGAAAGAATATGTATCAAAAGGTTCGCGAGATTCGAGAAATATTTTCAAAATACTCTTCTAAATACTAACGACATTTTCTTTTTTTTTTTTTTTTTTTTTTAATTCTACTCCGTTCATATATTATACTTCGTCTACTTATTATTCGTAAGAAGAGTAACTTTTTAATCTATAACTTTCGTTAAAATATCCCTTAAACTACAAACATACGCTAGAACCATCAGTCCTGAAACATTGAATATGTTTGGTCCCTGGGTAATTTTCCTACGACTACCAATTGCCTAGAAAAATCCTACGTATACATATATATATATATACATATATGTTATGCTTCATCTATCATCGACTATCAAACAGAAAAAAATACCATAAGTGTTACCTTATAAAAAGAAAAAGAATATCCTGATATATTAGATAAAAAAAAGGTACTCGAGGGGTTAAAACGATTTTCTTTCTTTCATCATTATTATTATTATTTTCTTTTATCTTTCTCCTAAAGTTTGTTATTATAATATATACCATTATCATAATTATTGTCATTTTTTACATTTTTTTTTTTACCTAAATCCCATTAAAAAAAAAACAAAATAAAATTTATCGTTTCTCAATTCAATTATCTAATTTTCTTTTTATTGGGCTACTTTTTACAGACAAAATTTTAATGACTGCACTTTGTACTGAATAATTGATTGCAGCAAATGGTACGATTTGATTGGATAATTGGGACGACTAGGTAAAAAAGTTGAAGCGTGAGAAAATGTTTGTACGAGTGTGAGTTTCGTAGGAAAAGAAAAGGTCGATCGAGTTAGTTGTTATTACATTCCGTGTGTTAGAAATTCAACCCTAGGGATTCGTTTGAGATTCTAGACCTGTGTACTTTGTAGTTTTATATAGCGATTATTAAAATTATGTTAAAAAAATTTAGAGATTTAGAAATTAAAAAAAAAAAAGAAAAAAAGGAAAAGAAAAAAGATCAGAAAGAATAAAAAGAAAAATGCAAAATAAAACGCGAAATTTACTATTGAGAACCATCACCATTTTATGAAAAAAAAAAAAAAAAAAATTAAAAGAAAATAGATAGACGTAAATTGTTTTAATACGGATAAACGTTTCCAAAGTTAATAAAATAAAGAGTATCAACTGTATAAACCGGGGCACACAAAATGGCCTCTCTCGAGACTTAATTTTAAAATATAATTAAACAAAAAATCTACAAACTAACAATTTATTATAATAATTCAATAAATACGATATATCATATTCCGTCATATACACATACACACACGTACACATAAATCAGACTTAAACATAATTATGCATATGTGCGTGTATTATGTAGATTCGGGTAGGCGTATAACTGCAACGCATGGCCTTTGATTATTGCATTGAGCAAAGCACGGTAAACGTGCTATACTAATTCGGATATCTCATCTAAACGAGATAATCCATATATGTGTTTATATATATATATATTATATAAAATACTCATATACATATATCTGTTCTGTAAAATTGAAAATATAACAATTATAAATATATACGTAAACTACGTACATTAATTGTTATTTACTTCGAGTATAAAAAAAACGTACCTTGAGGTAACTGAATTCTTCTTTGCATATAAAAAAAAATAAACAAAGAAAAGAAAAGAAAAGAAAAGAAAAGAAAAAAAAATATATTAGATACGATAATTTAAATGGTACTAATTAATAATGCTCTCCGTACCGGTAATAAACTACTATATCGACAATAGTAATAATAATATTAATAATAAAAATAATAAAAATAATAATAATAATAATAAAAAAAAAAGACCAACTGCACGTTAAATACTGTACGCGTAAAATTTTACTTTTCCTCGGTACATTGCGACCACAAATTTCTTGATATTTAATGATTAGAGATTGGACGGTAATATAAAAGGTATATCGTTGACACGTATAATATTTATATATATATTATTATTATTATTATTAATAAAAAAAAATTTAAGCGTCAAGAACAAGGTGTGTACTTCGATCGACAAAACAACAAGAACCGATTATAAATAACCATTTAATATTTTTCACCGCACGTTTTATCATCTTGGATCGTCTAAGTAGAATCACCGTGTTTAATTAAAAACAAAGGAAAAAAGAAAAAATCTCTTCGATCTTTTTTCTATTGTGGTGTATATATATATATATTTAAAAAAAAAAGAAAAAGAAAAAGAAAAGAATAGAAAATAAAAAATAATTTTTTTTGGACTAGTATGTAAAAATTATGGCGCGAACGTCTGCGCCGCACTATACAAGACGATTTCTTGTCCTTTTTCTGTTTTTTTTTTATTCTTAACTCGCGTAAATTCGCATATTCGTGCTTTCTGAAAGTAATGCGAATGATACGTGGATTAATTAATTAATTAAATTAATTATGCGAAAAAGAGAGGTGAGGATTGCGTGTGTTATAAGGGGAAGGGGAGAATGTTAGGGATGTGATCGTTCGATGCTTGAGCAGCGTTTGCAATTATTAAAAAAATAAATTAAAAAATAAAAATAAAAATAAAATACTTTTCCCGCGAGTGCGTCATGAGAAAAAAAAGAAATGATGCAGATTAAAAAAAAGAAAAGAATAAAATAAAAAAAAAAAGTATAAAAACGTCTATTCTCCTATCACACTTATTGATTCCTAACAGATTTTTCTATTCGAGGCACTATGGTGGAGCATCATCTTCGCTATCGCGTCTATGTACACTGGCAGCCGCCATTATTACGCTCGAAAGGGCACAATATATGCGTGTAATGTGTACTTTTACCCTAAAAGAATCTTTATCCCGACTGTGACGCGGCGACTAGTAAATGACTGATTCGGCTTTGCTGTTCTTGCTAAACTCGCACTTACCGAAAACGATGACAATTAAACGATAAAAAACAAAAGAAAAAAAAAGAAGAGAAAATGGGACATATCTAATAACACGGTGGTACGCCGTAAGAAATATACGAGAAGTCCCTGATTACAATGAACAATTATTATCGTATAATACTAATACTAATACTAATAATAATAATAATAATAATAATAATAATAATAATAATAATATTACTACTATTACTACTACTACTACTAATAATAATAATAATATAATGATGATGATGATGATGATGATGATAATAATAATAATAATAATAATAATAATAATAATAATAATAATATAATAATAATAATAATATAATATATATAATAATAATAATAATAATAATAATAATAATAATAATAATAATAATAATAATAATAATAATAATAAAAAATATAACGAGAGATTCGTCTTCTAAACGACGATTATAAAATTCGGTTTTTCTTCCGAGAAAAACGCAAGACGTCAAGCTTCGCTCTAGGATCGAGACCAGCGTACAGAGAGGCAGGTAGAGCTTTCTGGATCACGTAGATCCCGTAAGGAAGGTTGTTGACGGGGAAACGATCGAATTGTCGAGAAGAAAAAAAAAAACAACAACAAATATGTCTGTGGTTGTATGGTTTTGTGATGGAGTGGAAAATTGTTGGGGCTCTCGGGGGAGGGGGTGGGTTTTGGTTTATTTGGTAGCCGTTGAAAAAATGTTTCGGTCGACTTGTCGGGATTTTCTCTTTTCGTAATTATTTTTTTGTTTGTTTTGAAAAAGAGAAGACGAAAAAAAGAGAGAGAGAGAGAGACAGAGGATCAGCGAGCGAACAACCCACCAGAATGGTCCGCAGTGGCATACTCGGTGAGAAGTGGCGAGGCTGCTAACGCAGCATAATTGGCGTAGTCCGCATAAGGTGTGTAGATCAGTCCATGTGGATCACCAGCTGACAGAAGAGATCCTGGTGGACCTGAACCATTGAGCAAGGATGCCGCAGTGGTTGGCACCGATATCCTTGGGGACAATATCAACGGTGCACCCAATGGTGCACTTTGTGCCCTCATTGGTGTCGCTAAACCAGGTAGAAGACGTTGCGTTTCTGCTGCGGCCGCAGCCACACGTCTCCATTCCTCGTCACAGGCTGCAATGTCAAAAGCTATACTCACTCTTTTGACCGGTTCATTTTACGATTAATTTCGAAATATATTAAATTAAGTGTTCCTGATTAAGACAATTTTTTTAATGCAAGATATATTATTTTTTTTAAATTTAATTCAATGTGTTATTTTAAAGATAATGAACAACTACTAGAATGATTAATTCTAGTAGTTGTTTATTTTTTGTTCTTAATTATGGTTAATTCATTTATATGATCGTCGACTCGCATCTCGGATTATTTTCATTAGTTTTTATAGCCTATTTTAAACTGTTAATGATCTGTTAATAAATCTTGTCAAATTAGCTACACGATTTAACCAGCAAGTATGTCATGTTAAAATGTTAGATTTTGTGAGAGGTACCTGCAGCTGCAGCAACCTTAGTGTTGGAATCTCGATAGGTACCATTTATAATTGCGAGTTCCATCAGTTGCCTCTTTTTTAGCTCGTCTTCACCGTCAGCCTGCTAACAATCGATATCATCGTCAGAATATTCCGCGTATTGTTTTATACGTGAAATTCAATTTATTAAATCGCGTGGAAGGAAACTAATCAAATTGACTCTGATACAACCAAATTAACAAGTTGAATTAAATTAATGCAAAATAAAAACAAGAATTATGTTACAAAAACAATAATAATAATAAGAAGAAAATAATTGGAACTGTCTCACCACGGGCACGAGAAGCTTCTTGACCTCTTCGACGGCTCGAGCAAGTTTCAAGGTCGCACGATTTTCTGTGTCGTCTACAGTCAGTAGAACATGCAATTCGTCTGTTAGGTGTTCCCAATTAGGTTTACCTCGGTTTTGTTCCTCCTGGTAAAATAAAAAAAGAAGTATTAATTTACCTTACTTCAATATTTATATAATCTTACACAAATTAAAAATAATACCAAAAAATTAATACAACAATAACAATGAAAATAATACAAGGCCTTGTATATTGAATACCTTAAAAAGTGTAAAAGATACCTCTAAACAAAAGACATAAATGTTTAACCATCACACATGCTTACCTGACGTATTTCATATTACTTTTATATTTTACTATAATTTAATAAAAACATAACGCGAATAAATCGAAAATTTCGTTACATAAAATAACACAGAAACTCTTGTAAATTTAATATAATTAATAAATCTATTCTTACAATTAGTACGTGCTCGTTAATAAGAAATAAAGTAGAAAGAAAGAAAAAAAATAGTAAACATTAACACATCAAGTACAGTAAAAGCCTAAAAAAATAAGTGACCTAAAAAAATCAATGAAATAAATTAATATAGCTGTATAATTATTCATAATTTGCATAAGCATGTTAACATAAATGTCATAGATAATTACTATAACTATTTTAGCTATTATTCTGCATTTAAGTTTATCTATAGTATTAAATGATCTATTTGCAAAGTTGTTAATTTCCAATGTAAAAGAAAATTTATTGATTGTATGAAAAATCGCAATAATCTTTTGAAACTTGTATGAAGAAATATATATATATATATAAAAGAATCCTATACACATTATTTATGACGTTTAAATATTTACTTTTATCGATACGAGAACCAACTCTTGGAAATTTTATTTCTAAACGAACGTATAGAATCTTTTTCCTTTTTCTAGTTAGATTTTTTCACTTAAAAGAGCATAAAACAACTAAATTGTTATCGTCGACGTTATTACGTAATGTTGATTTTATTTTACTTTCTTTTTTTTGTTAAGAGAGGTCACGTTGCTTCGTTATTAAAAAGAAACAAATAATTAGACCAATAATAGCGGATCTGTGATCTATGAAGAAAATGTAATGGCGGACCCGTGATTCACGAAACAAGTTTAAGTAATTTGTGAATTTATCCTGTTTGTTTAACATTAATTTTTGAAACAAATAATGTTTAATTTCTAAATTTTCCAAGATACAAAATTATTTACTGAGTTTTAAGATCTTTGATACTTATTTGTATTTCATGTCTAATAGAATACGAAAATATATCTGCAAGTAAATGTTTAAGCAATCCTGATATAAAACACTTATCATTTCAATTTTTCTTCGTGACTTTATTTTTCTTACTATGAAGAATATCACTTCTAACAATATTGTAGAAATGTTAATAAATAAATGTTACGGAACATATTAAAAGAATAATACGACATGCACACGTATATATGTAAATATACACATGTATACTTACGACGATATTTTAACTCGTACATCACATGCAGCTTGAAACAAACACTTTGTTAGTTAATAGATCTCCAGCATCGTGTTTGATTAATACACGAAAAATATTAATAAATAATTAACATTAGAAAAAAAACAATTATACTTTTGTTAATAATATTAGTGATAAGCAAGTTTTATGATTAATCAAATTTGTTGGATCAAGATTGAAATACCAAAATGATCGACATGACAGAAAACCCCATTCGTTTAAAATTATGTCTTGCCTACGCCAATGGGTATGACGAAAAGCAGACGTTAAGAAACTTTCAAGTGCGATTCGTTTTTATTGCTTTTATCGTCGGTTCGGACGAACTTAAAAGAAGACTTGCAACAAATATGAAGGACTTCTCGAACACACACGCATATATAAACACACACACACACACACACAGCACACATACAAATAGAAACACGCATACACAGTTGTATGTATTTCGTGTTAATCGACTACGATCTCAAGGCCCTAATCAGTTACACAGTTACAGCAGCTACTTCTCATTTTATTCAACACTGCGTTTCTCTTACGACTTATGCGTGTATTCATTTCCGGAAGTATATACGCATAGCATTTTGAATTTTGATGAGTCAAAAGTTCCATTGATCGAAGATATATTTTCCTCTGTTACTATGTCACCATTCTTCTTTTTCTTTCTTGAAATTATAATCGCGTCAGGGTTGCGTCGGTGTTGCAAACGATCTAAATTAACCTAACTGAACAACACTAGGTATATATCCTACAAATAAAATTTTTATGCGCACGATTACATTGTTAAATATTACATTTGTAATCTTTTTTGGATTTCATTGCAACTACAATTTATCTTCGTTTTATGACGCCATTTTTGATGGTGAAAAATATATTATTTTTAACAATAGTAGTTCTATAATATGAAAAATAACTAGATATATTTTATATAATGATGTAAAATATTCTTAAACCTGGTCCAGAATTGAAAAGATACTACTGGAGATGAGAAAACATGAATTTGAAATCGTAGTCGAAATAGATACGCCTCGTTATATATTCAATCTCTCTGAAACAACAAATTCCGGCCTTGAACAAATGAAGCAACTCTTGGCACTATTTCAAGACTTTTTTCCAAGTGACTGATTCAGCTGTTAGGAGATGATCACGTTAAAGTCATTACGATATAACAAGGAATATATGATTTTTTTAAATATTTTCATAAGAAGTTATTGTTAATAAAATAACATTGAAAATAAAATAATCTAATTACCTTCTTTTTATCCCTCATCGAACCTTTTCCTCGCACCATTATTTTGCAACCTGTTTCTTGTTCCAGTTGTTTCGCTGTCATTCCGCGAGGACCCAAAATCCTTCCAACGAAATTGAACTACAACAAAAAAAAAAGAAAACCAATAAATTAATATTATAAAATAAAAATTCATATATTTTGAATAGAATAAAATAAAATTGTACATGTAAATAAGTAAAGATAACCGCCAATTGGCAATAACGTTTATCTAGATAGCGCCACTGGTCTCATTTGATTGGTAGTACGGAAAGTAGCAACGTGTGAGTGATGGAGAAGGGATAGGGGGTGGGGGTAAACGACAAGAGGGTAACGAATAACGATAAGAGAGCGAAATTAGTCTGATTTAAATCGATCCGATAATGTAGAATAATCGTCATCGTAAAGTAATTATTAGAATTGAATTTAAAATAGGAGGGGCGTTCTAATAATTATTGCACGCATGGATCGATAAAAGAGCGTATCACAATAACCGATAAGTTAATAATCGGTAGTTAGCATTGAGTGGCTCGTGGAAAGTAATGTTAAAGACGAATAAACATTATTATCTTTATCTGACTCTCGGATTCGTGTGTGTTGGGTTTGAGGACGATAACGTTTTGATAATACAAATGTAATGTGGCATTTATAAAATGAAAATGTACATACGTGTGCATTGGAATACGAAAAGTAAGAAAAAAAAAACATAATCGTAATTATGATTGATCGTTGACGAAATAAGTAGATAGCTGGATAGATAAATTCTTGCTTAATCGTATGTAAAATTTTATTTAATATATGTTGGAAGATGTGAAAAAAAGGCATGTTAGGTTAATGGCATGCTTGCATATATTTTTTTTTAGTCATGATCCCTTATTATACTGTCGTATCATTAAAAGACAGGTAACATAAGACAATGAGATTGTCGACGATACGATGATCAGAGAGTTTTAATTATATAGAATTATCATTTAAAAGGTTACGGAGAAGGAAATGATTTTACCGGCAGAGTGCGACTAAAGATAATAATTGTTAAATGCATTTTATTTTCTTTTAGCTATCTATCCCTCGCCTTCTCTTTTTCTTGCATTTTTTCATCTATTTTTATCTATTTTTTATTACGATGGTCTCATTAATACCAATAAGCACGACTCTTCGACGCTCGATCATCGCTCGATCACACGGCTATAAAGTAAATATATTTACAACGCATTAGAAAAATCGTTTCATAAATAATAATAATAATATTCTCTTAGAATAATATTCCTCGCATACACTCGAGAAGATCTAAAACGAAGCTTGTGGTGCCATCTTTACTCGTTTAATTTTGAATTTAATTTGAGAAGAGAGATACGCGTTTAGAGTTTAATTAATTAATTAATAATAATAAATTATTACTGTTATTATATCTCATATAAATCTTCTCGTGTTAAATAATTGAATGTAAATTTTCTTGATCTATAACGTATAAACTTAAAAAAAAACAGAGAGTAATAATATTTGAGTAGTATCAAGTAATATATTATTATGTATTGTGCAATGACGGCTTATCTCAATTTTGTTTTGATTAATTTATAGATACATATTATATGGGAAAGAAAAAAGAAAAAAAAAGAAAAAAAAAATGAAGAGAGAGAGAAATATATATAAGATGAGATGGTGTACGTTTATCTTTCATTAGTTAAAAGAATATCCATTAATATGCAATCTCGCGTGAAACGCATCGGGACGTATCTTCTTCTTCTTCTTTCTCTGTTTCTCTTTCTTGTAGTAATAGCAATCGAGCACGTTGACCCTACGGATCAAGGATATGCGTATGTGTCGGTAATTATATGACAGAGAGGATCTAATCTTAAAATTGAAAATATTTATTTTATAATTTACTTTTTATTATATAAATTTGATTTTCTATTAATAGTTTAAAATCAATGTTTCAATAAACGAAATAAAATTGTTTTTAAGAAAATTGCAAAGACCAAGTCTTATTCGTGGCTGTTAAGTTAAACAAAGATATTATTTTATAGTAAAAATTAATTTTATGATTTATTATATATTATCATTTAAATTATAATTATGTATACGATATAATATAATATTCATAATATAAGATAAATCATCAAATCCATTAATTAAAATTTTCTACAGTCCACTGTTTTAATAACCGGACCATATGGTCCAAACAGGAAGGGTTTTCAATTTTACTGATTTTCTGCGAAATTCTAACTATTAGACGCTCGTCACCTAGCCACGAAAATATTATATCTTACGCATATGCACATACACACACGCGCGCGCACATATATACATACATACATACACACACAAATAGAAGTAAAAAGGAAAACATTCACCGCTTTCTCGTTTTAAGTTCTCTCCTCCAACATAAGATGTCGTCCGTACACACACATACACGCACATACACATATACAAGAGTATAATGCAGAGAAAATGCTTCCGCGAGTCTGGCAAAGATTAAACTCGAGAAAATGAACGACCTTTAATATTCTTGATTATCGATTATGAAGTATAAAACCAGATAAAACTGAGAAAGTTTAAAATGAAGATATAAAATGGGATAAAAATAATTGAAGTTCCGATTAAAGAGAAGTCTTTAACATTTCATGTTCATTTTATATATATATATATATAAATTAAGAGATTTTATTATATTATATTATTTGTTTAATCCTGAACGTTAAAATTGTAACGAATTAAATGGCGCACGGAGACAAAAGAAAAGAAAGAAAAGAAAAATAAAACGGTTACAACTAATTGGTAATTGATATTATACCTTAATAGGTATCTCTATCCCTCTCCCCCCCTTCTCTCTCTCTCTCTCTCTTTCTTACGGAGTAAAAGGATTTACAAATCACTGTCTTTCGTGGGTTGTAATTGTTTCAATGAATGTCTACATCCGCACTTAAAACAGAAAGAGAAAAAAGAGAGAAAGAGAGTACGTTTAAAGAAGGCTGCGTGTATATAAGTCTCGTATGTAATTTTCTCTCGTGAATTTCCTGTCGTATATATGTGTGTATATACATATATATATATATATAGTCGCATTTAATACGACATCGTGAGACGTACTTCATTTTACATGAGAGAATCTAATATAATTCTGGCATTGTGATAGTTAGCATTTAAATTTCTCTCTTGCTCTTTCTCTTACAATTAATCTTCCTTCCTCTTCTTTCTTCTTCGTAAGATCAATTAAAACACTAAAAAATATTCTAGTAAAAAATAAAAATTCGATTATCGTTCGAATCTCATAGAGGATAAACCTAAAGTTCCTTTTACGTGATTGTTGGAAAAGAAAAGATTGCATTTAAACATCAAGCTTTTTATAATTTTGTTTTTTTTTCTTCTTCTTATAAATTTAAGAAGAAGAAGAAGAAGAAGAAGAACGAGAATGGAAAAATGTTGGGAAAATTATTTTGGCAAGAAATGTTAGCCTTCGTCCTCGTTTTATTAAATCCCAATGAGCCGTAAGTCGGCAATAGGGACGTGAAAGATAGAGAAAGAAAGATAGAGAGAGTTCCGTTCTCTTCTGCAGGGATTCTATTCCGGGCATGATCAAAATAACTTCTGACTGTACACATTCGGTGGTTATATACCTCCCCAAGCCCCTCTAATGCTATGTACAGGCCTTCCGCTTGCCTACCTCCCTAGCTACTATCAAATCACGGACTGGAAAGATCCATGTTTTCTCGATTATTTGTCTTGAATATTCGTTTTTAAATTAGTCTCGATTGTCTTTCTTTTAAAAATATTTTTACATTTTTTTGTTTGTCCATTAAATTATTTAAATTAAAGATGATTTTCAAGCACAAGTTTCTTTTTTGCAAATTTGTACGAGCAAGAAACGATTTTGGTTAATTTTTCAAAATGGCGGCCGAGACGATTTGTGTTCTTACCTTGCTGGTACTTATTTTCTAAAGTTATATTATGTTATTTTTTAATTTTATCTAATTTCTATTATTTAATGATCTAAATAAAATCTAATTTTTAAGCACGAATAGTTTGCAAAGAGATTAACATATGAATTATAAAAGATAGAAGTTGTTTTGGAGCTATTTTCAATATGGCGGTCGATACGAGTTTGGTACTTTTCGTTCAATACTTATTCTTTACAGTTATATTTATTTGTATGTAATATATTTAAGTATCTTTTATTTAATCATCTAAATAAAACCAAATGTTCAAGCACAAATGGGCTATAAATATTGCCGCATAATTCATAAGAGATAAAGATAATATTGAAATTATTTTCAATATGGCGGTCGTGTTCCGACTTTGTTATTTTTTAGAGTATTCGTTTTTGTTTCTTTTTTTCTTTTCCTAAACTTATATTTGTACTTTTCAAATCTTTTTTGTTAGCTAAGAAGAAGATAAGAGTATAACTTACGTCTGGATGTTCTTTGACCGGCACATAAACCTTCTCCATAAGCGTAGTGACTTCGCCTTCGGGTTCTGGCAAAACCAGCGGCTCTTTTTTAACGCCGCTGATTTGGAAAAGGCTCGCCCTCACCTTTGCGATCTCTGTAACACAAAAGTTTGAAACCTGTAATGAAAGAATGGAGTTACTCGCTCAAGGACAAGCGGGTAAATGGGATGTAACTAACTGGCCGATAGGCTGCGATGGTTAAAGGGCCTGAATGTAATTAATGAGGACAATTGGACGTGGGATCTTCTTGTGTGTTCATCTCTGTGTTTCTTTTTTGTTAGTTGTTATAATCAAAGAAAGTTACTTTCACAAGTCTTTCAATTGAACTATTAATTCTCATCATATACAAAATAAATATTACCTATTTTTTTTCCTTTTTTGAGGAATCAATTAAATGACAAACATTATGCGAGTTAAAAAAAATGAAAAGAAATTTTATGTTTTTAACGATGACTCATGTTTCTATCAACCATCGATGATTCACCATCGAACATTTTAATGAATCGTTGTTTATTGTATTTAATAAAACGATCGTTTTTTAGTAAACAAGACAAACGTTCAATTAATTACGTCAAATATTCGTAAATAATAAAATACTTTAGAATTTGTGTGTGATGCTAGAAACACGAAGCATTTCTATGGTCAACAATAATCAGATTTTTTTTTCTATCTCTCATTTGCCCTCCCTTCCTCCCTCTCATTTTATCCGACTTGTCGGAAAACAATTTGTCCTTGACACAGTGCAGCAATTATGTGTCGAGCACAACGTTAACTTTGCTTAGATCGCCGAACGATAATACTCATCGTTAACGAATAAATATGAGAACGTTCCTGTATGCATGTGTGTGTGTGTGTGTGTGTGTTGTTTCATTGAATAGAATTAAGTTTGATGTACAGGGTGGATCAAAAGTTTCTAAATGATTAATAACAACATTTTAGGCTTGTAATTTTACAATTCATAATTAGCCTAAATTCTTTGAAAAAAAAAAGAAAGAAGAAAGTAAATAATGTTAAGAAATTACTTAGGCTCACAATGTGTAATCTAAAATGAAAAAAAAATGTAATTAACGTAATGAATGTAATACGGATATTATTAATTTCCAATATCTTTATGAAAATGATTATAAACAATAAATGATATACATAATCGTGATATATATGTGATCGTCACTTTTTAATAATCGTATCATTGTTGGTACTGACATATTATCTTCGAGTTGGATTAAGCGTGGCATTACGTGCACACGACATGCGCGGGTGCAACGATGTACACACCGTGTTCTAAATGCGATGCCATTTATATCTCGCTGATAATTTACAGTCCTCTTGCGTTACGGAAAGAAGAGATATGTATGTATGTATGTATGTGCTCGCAAAAATACGCCAGCTAACGAGAGACGATGCATATTTTGGATTATCGTCATTAAAGATTCTCACCTTTTTTCCATTTTTCTTTTTCTGATTAATTAAAATTCAAAAAATGCAAAAAACAAATGGAAAGAAATTGTAATATCTTTCATTTATGTCTAAAAATATTTTCTGTCAGATTATTTTTTTTTCTTATTTGTGCCAATAATCATGATAATGGTGGCCTAAGCAAAAAAATGATACAAACCTATTTAATAATATAAATAATCTTAACATAGAAAATATATCATAAAAATTCACTTGTCCAATTTTCCAACTCAAAAATTATCGACACACATACGTTTACTTTCTTTTTTTATGTATATATATAATTCTTTATATCCAATTATTGTTTCATTCATGAAAAAGAAAATAATGTAAAATAAATTAGTAAATTTATAAATACATTTTTGCATCATTACATTAATAATAATTAAATAATAAAATGTTGATTTTATCGTGAATTTTTTATTAAGGACGTCGATTAGAGAAAGGCACAGCAGGAAAAAAGAAAAGAAGTTATCCTTCAACTATGTAAAAAAAAAAAGAAAAAAAAAGTAAAAGAAAATAATAATAAGAAGAAATTGTTCATATCTAATAATTCCAGCAAGGACTTAGATCACTTTCTCAGTCATTTCTCATCGCGTTTGAACGTCTTCCTGGAAAGTTAAAGGAGACCTAGCATAAGTAGTAGCATAAGATCTATAAGCAGTCGTCGTCAGTCCTATTACATGATTCATAAATATCTATGAGACACGAGGATTGGTCAATCATTAAAACGGAACGCGCGTGGGAACGGTGTCTCATATCCTGCGATTTTTTTTTTTATTTAGGATCCTTCCTTTTCCTTCCTCTCACAGTGAAAAAAAAAAAGAAAGAAACAAATAGAAAGAGAAAGAGAGAGAGAGGAAGAGAGAGAGAAAAAGACGCAAATTATTCGTCGTTTTCGAACTACTCGTACTGTATTATCGAGTAGTGCATGAAAGAAAAAAAAGAGAGAGAAAGAAACAAGGTGGGGCTCGAGTTGGATAGTTAACGACAAAGATGGCGACCATAGTGGCAAGCCCATGCTAAGAAATCCCTTTTGTCGCTTATGTAAACGATATAAATAAGATTCTTGTTTTCTCTTGCTAACAATTATTAATCTCCTAGGAAGAAAAAAAAGAAAAATATCGAAGTAGTAAGTAAAAGGTTAAACAAACTTTTAACATATATATATTTTTTTGTGTTGTTTATTTTTTCTAATCTTGTACCATTTAAAACAAGACAATAATAATTATTTTTTCTAATAAGATTCTTAATTACTACTTTTTCTTTACTTTGTATAATTTTTTTTTCTGTTCCTTTTTGTTGTTGTTAAGGAATGAGAAACTTTTTTGTAGCTTTTCTTTTTCTTATTTTATATATATTTTTTGTTGTTACAAATGCCACATCATCATTGGTGAATCAACAAAAAAAAAGAAAAAAAAATGTTCTGCCCAAGTATAATTACCTCGAAGGAAGACTAATCGATTTAAACTAGTAATACAGATAAACTCGTTTCTAAGTGTTTTTTGTTCGATTCCCGCTGACGTCACCATCATCATCATCATCATCATCATTATCATCATCATGATCGCCGTTCGCATTCGTTCTTACCAAAAACGTTCAACCGACCCGAATTTGGATCGATTCTACCCACTCATTTGAGAAAAACAAAATCAAGTCTCTCTTTTTGTCACTTTTTTTTTGCTTTTTAAAATGAATGTTGTCGATCTTTATTATATTTCTTAGATACGTCATATTTAAAAATCATATTGCGTGATTCGATTAACAGATCTCTTTCTCTCTCTTTCTCTCTCTCTCTCTCTCTCACTCTGTTTTTTTCTTCTTCTAGGCGATTATTAAATACAAAAAAGCAAATGTGGTCGAGATCACTGAGGAAAATGGTAATGCAACGGAGACACGATTTCCTGTACGCCGTTGGCAATTTTAAAGAAGCAAATGTATCATCGCGATGATCTCACCTTCGTCGTTTAAACGTTGGTATCATTATCATTATTATCTATTGCCAACAGCTTAACCATTCATTAATCTTATTTTATTAATCGTTTTTCTATGTATTTTTTTGGTTTTTTTTTCTAATTTCATTTAATATACCGATAATAAGTATCACAATTAAATGGAGTTATTATAATCAATTTAAAAATGATTTCTCGTAATACGAACATTATAATTTATTATAACGTTCATAATTATTATCTCTCCTCCTTTGCCCCCCTCTCTTATTCTGCAATAAATATTTAGTTCATATTTTTTATCACGAAAGAAGAAGAAAAAAAAAACAAAAGGAATTTCGAATATATTTAATATTAACGGTTTTTTTCTTCTTTTTTAATCAATCTCGTATCTAATTTTCTTAAAAAAAAATAAAAATAAAAATATATGAAGAAGCGACCATACGGTAATACGATTTCGTTGACTTTGGCACACACGGCAGACATGAAATGCATCAATGAATTTTCTCAATAGCAACGTAGATAATCCAGTTGAAATTAATCGTCAGGTCTAAAGAAATGAAATGAATTATAGTCGTCTAGTCTAGGCTAATCGTACTTTCATTGTTTGACATATACGAGGCGTAATTTGAGCGTCGAGTTTATAATATATGAAAAGAACGTGCATATATATATATATATATATATAGATGCATATATGCATGCGCAGAAGTAACGATGTTTCGCGAGCATTGCAATATTTATATCGGTCAGAAGTGGTGGCAACTAATTTTATTGGCCACCGTTGTGGCATTTTCGCTTTAAAACGAGAGCAAAGCTGTCCCATGGAATTATTCATCCATTAGCTCGAATCTATTTATCTTAAAAATGAGAAATTCTCTCTCAAATATCCAACATATATTTCGAAAGAATGTTCATTTTCTTTTAGAAAATATACTGCAAGAAATTAGAACGTTCAATCGATGCTTTCCCATTACTCTAAAATAATCTTATCTATGTGATTTGTAAACGTAAATTATTTTTAATGTATAAAAATTAATTTCCCATATTTCTATCAATCAATTTATGGGAATTATTGTAATTATAGTTTTCACTTTGTCCAGAAATAGAATATTGTAACGATCTGTAAATCATATTGGGGGATCTAAAGATATTATTATTTATTTCTATATATATATTTTTTTTTATTGATCAACTTACGCGAATTACAGTAATTACACGAAGAATAGTTATTAAATATATGCATTTGGAAACAATAAAAGATTGATTCGTGGAGATCAAACGTTTGATATGATTTAAGTAAATTTTCCTTAATGGTAAAAAATGTACCGTGTGTAAGAAGGAGAATCAAAAATGTTTAATTAATGAGTTTGTGTGTGTGTGTGTATGTACGCAGCTGAATAATGAGAAAAGTTTAAGCTAATTATCGAAACTATATAAGCAACTAACTAATTAACTGGATTCTTTCATTGAGAAATCGAAACGACGATTCGTTTGGTCCTTACAGGAGGGAAAAAGACGCTTTTCCGCAACATTTGTCGCAACCCATTGCAAACATAGCAGTTCCACAACATCGTCCGACTTAAAGCCTTTAATCAACAGCCATTAAATGATCGCGACACGTGTCGACACCTTCTCGTAGATGCCAAAAGTGTGTCATCTTTTGGCTTATGAAAAGTTACCGTATCAAAGGACGGGCATTTCGAAATTCCTTTTGACGTATACCCCCACCACCCGTTGCTCCCGTTTTTCTGAGACCATTTCGAATTTCCGTATTACGTTTTCTATCTTTTCCCCGTTACCCTCTTCAATACCTCCCTCCTTACCCTTCTCCAAGATATTCTTACATTTAAATCCCACATAACGTTTCTAAAAATGAAATTTATTGGTATGTCGTATTTACGGCTCTCATTTTATATCTCGGGAAGAAATCTCACGTAGTTTCACGTTATTTTTTTGCTTTCGTAAACACCATAGACATAGATGTTATAAGATATTAAGGATTGATTTACAAAGTTTTTTTTATTTTCTTTACGGGTTATAAGGTGCTTAAAAATAAAGATAGATGAGTTTTGAATGTTACACTTTTTTAAAGAGATTTTGAGAAAAAAAGAAATATCAATTTAAAAAATTACACTTCTCTTAGACACTTACAATATTAATAAAAAAGAAAATAAGATAAAAATGTTAGTAAATTTTCATCGTTCCGAGTCTTCGACACGATCAATGTGATCAAGAACTGGACAAAAAAAATATAGACATTCTTGTGTCTTCGATATTATTAAACAAACAAAAAAATTCCATAAAAATATGATGCAGACGTGTAAGGAATAAAAAAAAAAAACATAATATAAACTCGAAAATTATTCTTCCCTCGAGGACAGCAGCACGAAAGAAAAGAAAAAAAAAAAAAAAAAGAAAAGAAAAAGAAGAATAAGATAATATAAGATAAGACAGAAAATCTCCCGTTAATAATTCACGAAAGCAATAAAATGTTACGCGGTGGTCGGTCGGTTAGTCTGTTGGTCTCTAAAATCGACGAGCGAGATGGTGTACGTTATCGCAATGAAAAAATCAGCTTTCTACTTTCTCACAAATCAAGTTTCGCAGTAGCGCGACCCGGTGCCGTTTTGCTGCTTCGAGAGTCGTATAAGAGGAGAGTTAGAGAAAATATATCTACGTTCTTGGTGCCTTAAATCCTCTCTTTCTCTTTCTCTCTCTCTTTTTCTTTCTTTTTCTCTCTTGTAACAAAAGTTTCGCGATTACGATTGTAGTTGGTCTCGCGTTTATGCTTTTCACTACGTGGAAGAGGACTCGTAAAGGTCAACGTTCTTCGTTTGCCCCACTTTCTCGCAAGCAGTCTGACCTCTTCGTTTTCTTCTTCTTCTTCTTCTTCGTTATGATCATCATCATCATTATCATTATCATTATCATTATTATCATCATCATCATCATCACCGTAATCCCTTCCATTTCATTCTCCTCTCAAAATATTCTTCCCATGAAACATCTTAGCGATCAACTCGGTTTCGTGTCGATCATAAATCTTAAAAGAAATTTGAAAACGTTTGCGCGGGTGTCTATTGAACGTTCCTTTACGAGGGTACAATAACCAAGAAAGCATTGTAGAGATATTACTTGACTTGACTTACTTACCAACATACATACAAATCAATACGTTCTTTAACTATGTATCTTTGAGAGTTTAAAGCTGTAAATATGTGAACAAAATATCGAAGGGAGAAGAGAAGAAAAGATGATGTGAAGTTTATTTTCGAAGGACTCCAAGGTAGATGATTTTATTCTTTTGCACTCGTCGAACGAGTTAAAAAAAGAAAAAGAAAAGAAAAAAACCCCCTCGAAGATGATTATTTATTATACTTGTTGGCCCTGTATATGCATCATGACCAAGATAAAATATATTCACATCCTGGTATTTAAATATCTAGAAGACAAAATATTACCTATGTTGTAAGACTTTATAAATGCTAGGAAAAAAAAAAGAAAAGTAAAAGCTATATGTAATTGTTTTTAAATAAATATTGAAATAAAATTAACCTACGAATCGTGTTTTAATTCATTTATATACCAAGACGTTTACTACCATTACATTTTGATGAAATTAAATTCAAAACCAATTTTACCACGCATGTATAATTTCACATATTCCAATGCAAATATATGCAATTGTGTAAACATACGCGACGAAAAAGTATTGAATCCGACGTAAAAAATTTCATCCCGTCAAATTCACTCTTATTTTCGAAAATAAAAATTTAACGTTTAGCCTCAAAAAAAAAAAAAAACTTTGATCAAACCCTCGTATATCGAACAAACTACGATGATTAGCCTGCGTCGTGCTATCTTCATTTTTAAATTTAATTTTGTATTGAAAATAAATGCATTGCGTGATCATGTAATTACGTGCATTGAAGGGTTGCAAATGATGGGGGATCAAAAAGAAAAAAAAACAAGGTGGGGAGGTCTCGTAAAGACTCTTGAAAGAAGTTAAAAATGGTGACTGCAGTAATACCCGAGAAATCGAACCTAACAGTGTAGAATTTATTCTCGTATATGGCAAAATCAGAAAGTAGTTCTCGATGTTGCCGCGACGCAGAGGCCAAACAAGGGAAAAGATCGAGAAGGCACGTTCTCGACTCTCATTCGAGTCGATAGAACACTGACACGTTCCAAACCCCTGCTCCCCCGCCACCACCCACCCCCACCCATCCATCGACATCCTCTTATCTTTCTTTTCGAAAATGTTTTCATGTTTCCTTCGTTTTCCACATTTTTTTGGGCTCCTATTTCTTCTCCTTCTTCTCCTTCAATGCAGATCAAAAGTCCCTAGGATGAAATCAAATGTGTTTTGGTGATTTTTCAAATTAATTCTTTTGTTAATTTCTTTTAAACTAACTTCTGATTCAAATTTGAATTTTACGCGTTGAGTTTGTCATTTTGTGTGATATATGAAGAAAATTGATTTATAATTTGAAAAGAATTTTAATTGATTTTAAATAACATTTGATAGAAATTTTGAACCACACTGTAATTTTCTTCGATCCCCTCGAATAGATCGATCGATCACGATGTATTATATCGTCACGTTAAATCTCTTTATAATCGGTATTTCAAATGGCCTTCGAACGAGTCACTTTCCAATAGGAGATCGATAAAAAGGAATGCAGAAGACGGTGATAACGTTATGTCCTTCTTTTCGAGTTAATCCTAATACAATATGGTAAAGGGTCCTTGACAAATTATTCCTATCGATTGTGAGATCTATATTTCTTAAAATTTAATAAATACAATATTAGTGCATATATTTAATAAAAAAGATTTTTCAATTTTTCTTTTTTTGTTTCATCAATAACTCGAACTATTGAAAAAGTAGATCATTAGATCAAAGAAATGTTTGTATTTCTTTATTTACGTAAGAGAAAAAGAACGGAATGCGATGACTTTTCAAGGTTGATAAGTAACAATCATTTATGAGTTTCGTTATGGAAAAGTGAATCGTTTTATGTATAAATGACGACGACGATGGTTGGTTGGTTGGTTGGTTGCGTGCGTTAGTATGATAACTTCTTCGTTTTCGCAGTCATACTCATTAGTAATCTTGGTGCATCGTGATGGAAGTGAATGCGATCGTACCTTTAACGGGAAGAAATCACGCGTGCACGCGACTCGCTTACGCGCATGCAATGAGAATGCCGGCTTTTCTTTTACCGAATAACGTTGTTACTCGTGCAAAGAATTTATTCTTTTTTCCAAATACTTTGGACCAATATTTGGAATATTTTTTTCTATATAATCAAATAGTTAATATTATTTTTCATTTGTAAACAATATTATTTTACAATATAAAATCTTAAGATAATTTATTTTTCAAACTGTAATATTTTCAAACAATATTTTCCATTAGACATTTGAAATATTTTCAAATTATTTTGGAAATTATTTTTTTTATTAATTTTATTATCTTATTACGTATCTTTCATTAGTCATTTTATTTATTGTCAGGAATTTTAAAATATTATTATACTAATGTCCAGTTGCTTAATAAATAAGATTAGAAATTTTTTAATAGAATTTTAATGTCGGAAAAGATAAGAGAAATATTTTTTTCTAATTAAAATTCCAGCATATCTTCTTATTGGTAAAGCTAATCCGTATGATAGAGAACGCGAAGAACGCAGATGGCAAAACTGAAAGAAAGGCTTGCAAAGTAGGTCGACGGAGGGATAGCTAGGATATAGAATTTCCTCGATGAATAATAGTCGCGTTAACGTGCAGCTCGTAAGCCGATACGGTAGCACGATTCTTTTCAAATGAAAAATCACTATACCGACGGATAATAAACTCCCGAGGCAAAGCAGAAGATTATATTATATCAAATCTTATAAAATAATCATTTCCAAAATATCATTCATTCCTATCAAATTTATTTTATTTTCCATTTTAATTTTAGCGACCTATCATAAGATTGGTCAATTCATTATCTAAAGAATACTCTAAGCAATCTACAGTCAATAAATATATTACTAGAATTATTATTATAACAAACAAATAATTGTAATTATTATTTTATTTTCAATTTTTACAGCAAAATTATTAATATCACCTAAAATCTAATCGATTAATCGAAGATTAATGTTTTGATTATTTACGATTCAAATTTTCGCGGCTCATTATTTGATTGGTCAAATTATTTTATCAATAAATAGAATAATTATATTAATCATTTTACGTGAAATTTTTATTGCAAAATTATTAAAATCATTTAAAAAACCAATCATATTTAATCCAGAAGCAATTTTTTAATTATTTTAAATTTATATTTAAATGGGATGTGTGTGTGTGTGTGATCTCTGATTGGTCAATTAATTAAGTTTCCAAAAGGATAGGTTCTCTAGTCAATACAGAATTAATTTTAAAATTATTATTATTGCTACAATTAGAATTAATTGGTTTTAAGTAATTTGATAATTAGATTAATTGATTACTTGAGTTTTCAAAAAATGATTGGTCTGATCAGCACAGAATCATCAATTTGAATATTCTTTATTGTTGCAATTAGAATTGATTTTTTTTTATTTTTATGAGGAAATAATGTTATCCTTTGGTCTTTTATTTGTTATTGTTATCTATCGGTCTTTTTAAATGAGAATATTATTTCTTTCAAAAAGGTTGACAATGTGTCTCTGGGAAGGAAAGAATTAACGAACAACTATCAAGGCAGAATGGAATTTCTTCAATGAATGATCTTGTGGCGGGTGAACGGGTGTGGCACAACCGCCTCTGAGATATGTCCTACATACATATGTACATACTTAAATACATATATACATTATAAATATCTACATAGATATTTGCTTCTACATGTTAGTCAGTCTTCCAACTCATAAGCATGCAACAGAGTAAATAATATCATACAATGATTACTAACATTTATTTTCCAAATTCTTTTAACTTAATGATATTCGAGTCACACTTTATAAGCCAAGATTTATACATATCTATTTTGTATACTTTATAACGCGTTATGTTTTATTTTATTTATTTATTTTTCTTTTTTCCTATCTTTTTTATTTTCGTAACAATAGAATATTAAACGTTAAGTCATCGAAAAAAAAGAGAATAAGGAAAAAGTATAATAAAAATGAAAAAAAAAAAAAAAACTATTCTCTCTCTCTACAAGAATTTATGTACGTGAACATTTGCATAGGACAAAAGACGATTATCAATTCTTTCAAGTATAAAATCGTAGAAAATAAATATGCTCAACGTTGCAAGAAAATTGTATTGTTTTAATTAAATTTAACAAAATTATCTATTTCTTTTTGTTAATAATTGGATAATTTATTTTAAATAAAATATACGTAAACAACAAATTATTTAAGTATTTCATTATAAGAAAGGACAAAAATAATATCTGAATACTATGATTCAAGGAATTTGAATTTTTCAAAATAGTATACAAAATATTCCATTATGTATATTTGAGTATTAAAAATACGAGATACTTTATAAATTTAACTATGTTTCAAAGAATTAACGAGGAACAAAATTTATACATTTACAATAATACAAATTAATATAAAACAAGATGTAATATAAAAAAAGAAAACAAAAGGCATTTGAATAAAATAGAAATAAAATAGAAACGATTTTCAATGTAATGTAAATCAAATCAAATCAAATCAAAGAGATAGGCAGGTAAAAAAGAGTTGCTATCATAGCCACTTTTAGAAACGCAGTCCACACGCCCTAGTAGTCTCTGCATGACATCAGCTGACTCTTACTATCTCTATCTTTCTTCAACATATGCCTACAGTAAAATAACTCGTTCTCTTTCTAACTCATAGTAAAATAAGCGTGGCGCCGCAAACACAAGAGAAGAGAGATCTATTGTCACTGAGAATGATTGTCATGAGGTCTCTCTCTCTCTCTCTCTCTCTCTCTTTCTTTCTCTCTCAAACGATGACGAATCGTCCTGTTTGTAACGATGATGACCCCAAGTTAGAATCGTTACTTTGATCGAGTATACTCATCTCAAAAGTAAGTATATAGAAGAAGTCTCTCTCTCTCTCTCTTAATCTCTCTTATTTTTTCTTTTATTCTCTCCCTCAACCTTCGAGAAAAGAATTCTTCCGTGAAGAGAATCAAATGATTACTAACGAGGTCGAACGAAAGCCATTAGCGATTATACGTATATGTATATTTTTACTCGTTAATAGAATGACATGGTTCTCTTATATACTTTCTAATATAACGATTGAAACTACTAGTAGTTTTCTTTTTTTTTATTGTATTTCTTTTCTTTTTTTTCTCTTAATGATTATTGTTAACGTAAGAATAAAAATGTTAATTTGATTATGAATTTGGATATAACATTGATACAATGAATTTTGTCGAGTTGATTTGAAATATTTGTTTTTTAAAGTGTTGGCCTTGATTAACGTACCTATCGGGTAGAAGAAATTAGAATAAAAGTTTTAAAAAAATATTATGAGTTTATGATAGTAAAAGAGAAGATAGTATATAAAGTTTAAATTCAGGATTGGGAACATATTAGCTCGGTTAAAAATGAATTGCCAAGAGGAATAATTTGAAAATCTCAGAATAAATAAAATAAAGTATATCAGAGTCTAATTTTTCAAATTTCAGTATAATACAATATATATATAAATCATTTTTAACATTAAAACTAAATATATAATAACACTAATCGCAAAAATAATAAAAAAATAATCGTAGAAGAGTATATAAATTTAAAAAAAAAATATCTCTTTACACACAACGCTATGTTAAATTAAAAAAAAAAACAATAAGTAAGAAGGGTTTACAGGTAAAATAAGGAACGAAGAGAATCGATAATGCTTATATAATAAAAACAATATAAATGAGATAATTAAACTGATTGTAAGTATTGAAAATAAGGTTTGGTCACACGAAGGTAGGAGAAAATAAGTTGGACAACATAATTCTTATTCGCATTACGTTAATCGCTTCCCGTGATTGAGTGGGCTCAACATTTATATATTAGGTGTACAAATAAGTTTCCGCCGTTTTTTTTTATTAAAAATTAAGTATTTATTCTAGAAGAATGGTAATGTTAAGGTTATTTAAAATACTGTTCATCACTTGCAATGACTTTTTCCCATCTCTCAGGCAACATTCGGATCCCACGTCGGAAGAACTCTTTGTCTTTTGAGGCTATCCACGAATCAACCCAATTTTTGGTATCTTCATATGATTTGAACCGCTGCTCCGACAGAGCATGTGCCATGGACCGAAATAGGTGATAATCGGACGGTGCAATGTCTGGTGAATACGGCGGGTGGGGTAACACTTCCCAATCAAGTGTTTCCAAATACTTTTCCACGGGAGCCGCTACATGTGAACGAGCATTGTCATGCAGGAGAATAATTTTTTCGTGTCTAGAATAGTATTGAGGGCGTTTTTCCTTCAGAGCTCGGCTCAATCTCATTAATTGTGTTCGATAGAGGGCTCCGGTGATTGTTTCGCTCGGATTAAGCAACTCATAATACACTACACCCAGCTGATCCCACCAAATACACAGCATGAGTTTTTTTCCGTGAATATTCGGTTTTGCTGTTGATGTTGACGCATGGCTTGGTAATCCCCATGATTTTCTTCTTTTTAGATTATCATAATGTATCCATTTCTCGTCACCAGTGATGATACGATGTAAAAAACCCTTTTTTTTATGTCTAGCAAGCAGTATTTCACTTAAGCATAATCGGCGTTCAATATCTCTCGGCTTTAATTCGTACGGAACCCAATTTCCTTGTTTATTAATCATTCCTAATGATTTTAAACGATGTGAGACTGCTTGCTGAGTGACTTCTAATGTTACAGCAAGTTCTTTTTGTGTTTGAGATGAATCTTCCTCCAATATTTCCTCCAATTCTGCATCCTCGTAGATTTTTGGCCTTCCACTGCGATCTTTGTCTTCTACGTCGAAATCACCGTTTTTAAACTTTTGAAACCACTCACGACACGTTCTCTCACTCAAAGCAGTCTCACCATATGCTTCTACGAGCAATCGATGCGCCTCAGCAGCAGATTTCTTTATATTAAAGAAGTAAACTAATATTTCCCGCAAATGACGCTTATTTGGTTCAAATTTGGACATTTTCAACTAAAAAAAATTATATTTTACCAATATGAAATCAATAATATTAATAGGTTATGTTGTTCTTAAACGTCCAAACTAATTTTTAAGCAGGATATCATCTGCGAAAGTTAACGGAAACTCCGCGCCGCGCTATCTATATTAAAACGGCGGAAATTTATTTGTACACCTAATATATCTATGTAAGGTACTTATTTACTTACCTACCGCAGGTATCATTCTTCCTGCCTCATTTACACTAATCGATTTCATCGTTCCTCGAGGACATTAGTATGATTGTATGTATGACTAGAATGATATATTCCTACAAGCTACTTTAATTGATTCAAAATCGTTATACAATTCGATTTCTTAAGAAAAATTTCTATTCCATTTTGTCAAGGTGGTGAGTTGACGTTCGTTAGATCGTTCTAATGATACAAAATAAATGAAAGATAAAATAAGATAGAAATGGAAAAAAAAAGAGAAAGAGAGGGGGGGAAAGAATATTATCAAAGAAGGAAACAAAAAATTTCTATTTATTTTTGTACCCACCATTTTAGTAAGATAAAACTTGGATTGTTCTATGCGATAACAGTTTATCAGTTAACTTATTACTACTAACAGTTAGAGACTTACCAATAAAAGAACGGGAAATTAGTTTCACGATGGTTGAATCGTTTAAAGCTATTCCTAATGTCTCTTATAAATTTATAATAAATTGATAGTAATTGAACAAAAATTGAAATAAAATGAAATATTCTTAATACTTATAGGAATGTTTGGTCAACTCGCAATAAAAGAATTTTTAAAAATAAGTAACAATTAGAAATATTTCAAAAATCTATTCCAAAATGTTCCGATAACCTAAATTATTTTATTTCATTATATAATCAAAACAAATAAAAATAACAAGATTTAAAGAAGAAATACCAGATATTATATATATATAAAAGAAATAAAAATAAAAAGTATAATCAATTTATAATATTGTAATTTAATAATAAGATTTTCTTATATATTCGAACTTAAACAACAACAACAACAACAACTACTACGATAATATTAGATCATTTTTAACGACGACTACTACCGTTAAAATTTCACAATCAAATAAAACTCCTTGTAGAGATTCCTGCGGATAGGATTCTTATGTGCAATCATAGAGAAAAAAATAGTAAGAAAAGGAAAGATCGAAGGTAGTTAAAGTACTTTTGTGTTTCTTCGTTTTACTCTAGCTTAAGTTCGGGTCACGGTAATTGCATCGTCAGTAATTCCGTAATGTCGGCAACCAAGCAACAACAAGCAAGTAGACACAGTCGTGTCTATGTATGTGTTTCTTTGTAAGTACGTTAACGTGTAAAGAATTATGGTTGCGTCAGCTATAAGGAGAGCCGTGATTAAGATTTACCGAGAGAGAGAGAGAGAGAGAGAGAGAGAGAGAGAGAGAGATCGTCTTGAAGTTGAGAGGTTCGGTCGCGCCTTCGAAGGAATCAACAACGCCTTTGAACATGCGATACGCTCAAACCATCAATGAGATCATCGATGTCATAATCGAAAGAGACTGCAAGCCCTGACACAAATCAGAATATCACGAATATCCGCCGTCTACTATTATTATTTCACGACTTTTCCTACTAAACAAAATCTATGGAAAAAACAAAACAAAAATCAAAACATTTAGGTATTCTATAAGAAATTGTAATTGTTGAAAAATAATCATTTATATCGAATAAATGAATATTTTTAGTACACTCAATTAATATGATCACGCGAAATGAACTCTGATCTTTTCAACGAACTATCATAATTCGTCTGAATCGGTCAAGAATTAAATATCACGATGAAATCATTTTATTTCGGATTTGAACTAAATATTTTTGTGAAGTATAGAAAGAAAAAAAAATAGAAAATTAATTTAATCATAGTAATAAATAAATTCATTCTAGTCTCTGATAATAACAATTATTGTATTCAAATTAATTCCAAAAAATTTACAATTAATGCTATACATCTTCATACAATTTTATGCATATACAAAAAAACATTTGAAAAAATAGAATATTTTTTCCTGATGTAAAAAAAAAAAATAGCGTAACAATATTTGAACAATGCCAAGGCATAATTCTGTTCCAGAAGATGGATTATTTGGACTAAATATTCATGACAAAAACTCGTGATTCTATAGCTATATAGTGAGAATTATTATTTGGTTTGGATGTGGTCTATAAAACCGAAGGGAGGATAGGAAAAGCTAGTGGAACGTTATGCGGATGTTGTATGCAAGCGTCAACGAGTCTCTCTCTCTCTTTCTCTCTCTTAAGCAATTTTCTAAATTATTTTCAAGCAGTGATTCAAACAACGCGTTTGTATTTATAAATCACTCGTGAAAAGCAGAAAAGAGAACTCACGAGATTCTTGGATGCGTATCTGTGTTCCAATAAAACCAGATTAATCAAGTTTTTTTTTTTTATTTTAACATTTACCTCTCCCCCACGTACACACACATACACGAAAGGGAAGGGAGAGGGAATATGAATAAAACATTGTAGGAAAAATTCTACAAATATTTTTACGTTGTTAACAATAATTCTTTTTCTCGTAGAAATCTTTCCTGTATCACCGTTTCCCTTCTTTCCCGTCCCCCTCCCCGCCCGCCACCCGCCATTACCTTAGCTAAAATCTTTTTTCTTCTTCTTCTTCCTTTAAATAGCAGGTAAAAGATCAGAGTCAAAGATCGAGGGATAAAAGCGACTTTCAGGTGCGATTACATATAGCCCCCCAACAGGTTCCATTCATAGTTCCCTACAGGGTTTGGTTATAAGTGTGTGTCGTTGAAAGCACGTGCGTATAAACACACTCGCACACATATTTAGACACGATGCACTCCGTCACGCATTTATTCAGGCACAGGTGTTCGAAGGACAAAAAGTTTCGAAGGGATTGAAGTCCACTTTGAGACGGGGAAGAGGAGGCGGGGGGAGGGGGGGAGCCTTTCATGTTAAGGGTAACCGAACCGCATCGATCTTTTCATGGTTCCATAAAAGAAAAAAAGAATGCACCTGCTGCTTGTTAGTTGCTTTCCCACGCAGATATATATTGAGGAATGTTAATTTCTAATAATTAAGATTTTACGCGTACACGTTTGACGTGCAATGGAAATTTGATTGAATGAAGGATTGAATTAAAATTATAAATAAAAGAAAAGAAAAAAATAACAAACAAACAAAAATGATTTTGTCGAGTCGAAGGTAATTCGAGCATGACGGTTATAGACGATGATTATCAAACGACAGCTTGATACTATTTGTACTTTTGACATGAATGAGAGAAAGCATTATGTCCGTAGAATTATCTCGAACAAACACGAACGATCTTCGGTAGTTCACGAAACTTGTGTAGGACACGTGATATATATATGCGCACGTGTGTGTGTGTGTGTGTATTTTCCTATCTCTGACAATGAGTACAAATATCGGAGAGATAATTGGCTCTATCTACTATCTACTATCTAGCTAACTATCTAGATGGATAGCTAGTTATCTCTTTGGTTCTATCTACTTCAAACAAATTAGTCGAGTCATTTGGCCGATTTTGAGATGCTATATATACATACTTGTACTTATATATATTTAAGATTATCGATAAATGATGACATTGGGTAAATAATAATTCAAGTAGCATCAAATACCGAAAAGAAGAAGAAGTAGAAGTGTCCATATTGAATTACATGCCGAATTTTTGTCTCCAAGATATATGTAAACGGATAAGGTCTTAAGCAAATATTAAAAGATATGTAATGATATACTATACGTCGGTAATTATGATAGTGGTCTAATTGTGAGTCATCAAATTATATAAATTTATTTGATAATATAAACAATTTTTATGTTAAATAAGTCTAAAATTTTATTTTTCTACATTTTTTTTTGACTTATGTTAGTCTACGGCACATTTTTTTAAAGCATATCTGTATCTTTATCTTTTGTGTTGCCTTCGGGAAATAACTATTACTATTACTACTATTATTACTTTACTATTTTTAAAAATCTTCAAAGAACTTAGTTAGATGTATTCTAAAATTTAGAAAAATAAGTTTCCTCAAAGCTTTTTTCGGATTTCGATGAAATTGAGAAGATTAGTCAATGTCTGAAATATATGCGTGTGTAAGTATAAATGTGTGTGTGTGAGTGTGCCTTTGCGTGATCCGTTGCACTCATCTCACTTATTTTTAGATGTTTGCCAGTGTGTTGAAATCCCGTGGTTATATATAAATGTATTTATTTTAACGAATTTTGTTTATTTTATTATTTGCCCGGAAATTAATTGTTACATCGTATCCGAATTTTGTATTACTTTTGTAAAGAATATAAGTCAAATTTAATTATGCTATATATTAAGTTAATTAATATTAAAGTAATAATTATAGTAAAATACAATCATAATATATCATCGAATATTTAAATTCAATTTACGACTATATACTCAAATAAAATGATAATACAAGTCAGGACTTCTCAAAGTACGAGTCGCACATATTCAGTAAACAAATTTGAGAGTCGCAGAAATTTGAGAAAATTGAGAGTTCATTAGTATAAATGTTTATTTTTGTTATTAATATATAATATAATTATATTCTTACGATAATATAATTATAGTCTTTACAATTTATTACCAAGAAATACTTTAATTCGTATTCCTACGAGTAATAGAAGTAAAGAAGGTAAAAAGGGTGGCCAAGTGGAAAAGTTTGAAAAGCCCTGGTGGTACAAATGGTTATATAATTACATAATTCGTTGAAAATTAAGGAAGTAAAAAAATCAAGAAATTGAATTATATAGAAAGTTAAAATCATAGAAAGTTCTAAGATAGATTTTTGTTGGATTTGAAAGCCCAGAAAATTTTCTATCCACGCCCGTTAGTTAATATCTCGATTATTATTCCTTTCAATCAATCTTATTTGTTTCTTTTCATCTTCTCCTCCTTCTCTCTTCTCAGAGAGAAAGAAAAATGAGAGAAAGAGAGAACCGGTGCAACCGGTCTCTCCTAATAACGGTTCGTTGTTAAATCGACGATTATTTGAAAAAATTTACATCTCGAATGCGCCCAATCCAGACTCCTCGATCGACAAACTTGATCAACGAAGCGCAACGATATTATATCGCGTACAGGCTGCTTTCGATCTTTCTAAAACACGACACGAGTTAGTAAGTGTTTTCTATATTCTTTGTATCACACGCTTGTTACAAAAAAAAACTCATAATGTCAGATATATATTAATTTTTATTAATGTCAATTTAATCGATACTTAGATCTTCAAAATTAAACCAACAGAAAAATGTATTAAAATTACATAATGAAAGTATTCAAAATAGTGGATAATTTTTATGAGCATTTTCAAAAATTAATAATTAAATAATAACAAAGACTATTATCCACCACCCCTAATTCAAATAATCAAAAAATGTATAATAAAATTTATGCGAGGTCGAAATTTATATTACTCAAGTGTTATTTTATATTTTAATTATATCAAATATATTTGAACGTTTCCAAATTGGTGGAAATTGTAAAGAAACATTGAAATAAAATTGAAATTAAATAATAAAATAACTGAAATCATAAAAATTAATATCTCGGCATCTTAACTAGAAAATAGATAGTGAAATTACATAATAAAAATGTAAACGCTTTAAAATTCAGGAAAACCTAATCGCTGTAATTAATTTATGCAGTTTAGAATTGAGAATGTTGTTAGAGACAAACAAGTTAGTTTCAACTTTAATAAGTAAGCAAAACTGTGTGTGGGTACGAAGTTCTTAAGACCTTATTACACGCGTGTCCTTTCACGGATAAGATACCGTTAAAATCGAGCGGTGCTGTTAAAACATGGTGCCCATTGAAGCTTCCACGTGAACACTTCCAAACCTACAAGTTGCTGATCTTTTTTTCAACACTCGAGAGTCGAAAGTTCAATCATTTTTATTTTTACACTGAAATTCCAATTAAACATTTTTGTTTCTTATTCTTAAATTACTTACATCGCATAAAAATAATATCTAAAAATGTTTTATTAGATTTGATCAATGCTGTCGCCATTTTTATAACCCGCATGGAAACCTAAAACTATCGTCTTTTGCCCTAATATAATATAGTAACCCTTATACTTATTAGAAACGACTGTACTTGAACAAAAACTTTGTTCAATACTATTTAATTCGATCGTTAAGTGGTCTTTTATTTTTTTTCCTTCCCTACAAAAATTTTATGTAATACCTATCAGTAATTATGATAGTAATTCAAGTCAATAAATTATATAAATTTATTTTATGATTTAATTCACAGTACAAATAATATTAATATGAAATAAATCATACAATTAATTTTTCCAATTTTTTGACCTACAGTTAGACCACTATCATAATTGCTAGTACATATGAAACTTATACCAGTTTACTTTTACTATATAAGTTAATTCAAAATAGCTTAGCTTCGAGAAACAATTTTTGAAGACTTACTTTTGTTTCAGATTGTACCCAAATTCCTAAGCCTCACGTTTCAAAACCTGACCAAAAACAAAACTAGCCTACAAATTGAATTTTATCTTATGAACGTAGACAATCAATTACATAACAAAGAAATAAAAAGAAATATTGAAATTTATAATAAAGTGATTTAGAAGTTACCTTAAGGTTAAATATGGAATTATTGGAGCGTAGTTAATTAACATTGATCTTACGAAATAAGAGAGAACATTTTTTCAAACGAATCCTTCCCGACCAATATAAGAACGTGTCTCGTTAACGTTTCTTCTGGAGATATAAAAACAAGAAAAATGAGAATAAAAAAGAGAATAAGAGAGAAGAAGGATGATAAAATAAAAACGTGCCATTCTTAATGACACGATGTAGACGAGAAAGCGTGCCTTGTTTCTTTCCTCTTCTCATATACACATGTATTTATTATATACACACGTATAAACTCATACATTCGCAAACATGTATATATGTATAAATACGTATTGCGAGAGAGGAGACACGATACCGATTGAAATCTTCCTCGACATGTTTACGAACTCGAAGGAATATAAAATCGAAGGGCAGACAGAAAGAAAGAAAAAAAGAAAGAGAGAGCAAAATACTTGTGTTTGATTAAAGAAAATGTTCCTCTTAGTACTCAACGAAATCGATAAGTTAACAAGAAAATTACAAGTTAGCGTTGCGTACGATTACATTTTGAATTATATTCCGGCTTATGACCGCCTCAACCTAAAACGAACCTCTTTTTTCTCTCCCTTTTTCTTTTTCTTAGATTTTTTCCCCTTTTCCTTTTTTTTTTTTACAGACTTCTAGACGTGAGAAGAAAAGTAAATACGCGAGGCATGCGTAGGCGAGCACGTATACGTGAACCGCCATTTTGTAACTAACCTATAAAATACGTAGCAAGTAAATTTCCACGGAAAAATATACAATGTTACTTCTTTTTTCTATTTTCTTTATTCGTTAAATATCGTACGGTATAATTAGAAAATCAATATTGATTTATTAATATTTTTCATTATCATAGAGGTATTATTCTTTTGAAATAAGATGGTTAGTTAAGAGCGGGAAATATGAAATTTCATCAGAAGAAATACCTTTACGATTTTTACTATCTATTTAATTTATTTATTATTTCTATCTACTAAATAATTTTACATAGGATAGAATATGTGATTTAAAATATATATATGAGCCGTTTATTTTGAAAGTGGCCTCACTCCATTCATACTTACGAAGAAGAAGAAAGAAAGAATATATTTGAGAAGTTTTGGAATTTGGGAGATTTTAATAAACAAAATATATTGCTTTACGAAGCTATTGAGCGAAAAATTGTGTAACGAAGACGTCAAAAGAACGGAAAAGGCTCGCCAAGAAATTGGAGTTTTAGATATTTGTTAGATACTAAAAACGGAAAAGTTACCGCTTATAAAAAGTTCTTTTTCGATACATTTAAATATGTTGGATGCGTTTTGTCAAAAATGAACCGTATAAAATTTTCTATAAGACATCAATGAATGAGAACGAAAAATTTAAAGTCCTGAATTCAATACCACGTCGGGGTAGACAAGAAAGTTCGAAAATATTGTATTGACTGTATAAAACTATAAGACAAATTACAACCGCAAAATTCAAGGACATAATTGACTTATTACGATATATACCACCGGAACATCATGATCTCTTTAAACCCCTTTCACATAAACAAAATGAAAAAAAATAAAAAATTGTTTTGTAATTTATGTTTGTAAAAAATGTTTTTAATCGCATAATTTATGTTTTTAAAGTGTTATAAAGATATGTAAAATAAAATAAGTATTGTTTTTTCGCAATTTGAAGCATCTTAAATTATGTTGAATGGACTTCGGTTCCTTCAAATTTTATAACGAATCTGGTTGTTAATTTTGAAAGTGGCCTAACTCCATTCTTGGTAAAAAAACGCATATTATTCACTTAATAATTGCCATTATTTTAATAGGAACTGTAAATTTAACACCTTTAGATACACTTAAGCAACATAACTCATTGTTATTCTTTACGTATATTTTTAATTGCATTGAAACGCAAATCTTTAAATATCTCAATTTAAGGTTATATGGAGTTAGGCCACTTTCAAAATAAACGGCTCATATATAAATAATTAAACGATCAAACAAAATAAAACTTCGACAAAAAATGATAAATGTATATGTTACCGGCCAAGTAGGACATGTATTCTTCTCAACATTGCCTAAATAGCATTTGGTATCCTGTAGAATACTTAAATATTATGTACAATGTCTAGTAAAAATTCGTAACAATTCTTCTGTTCCCTACATAGCCTAAAAACGCCAGGCATTTCCTATTTTGCCGGTAACATATTATATAAATATATAACTTTAAAATTATATCATATTATAGAGGATTAATGTTCGGTGATACGTTATCATACTTCTATTTTTATAATTTTAAAAGAAAATACATAACAGTAAAAAAACAAGTTACTTATAAGATATCATAGAATATACGGCTTCGAAACACAAAAGTATCGTATTACTATGTCTTATCGTTACTCACATCAGCTTTACCGATCAATCTTTACTCTGTTACATATTCTGACACATTCTAATACTAAATAGATAATACACTAAATAGATAATTACAAAGTAAAAGAAAAAGATATTTAAACAATAGGAAATAATATTTTACAAAATTTCAAATATTCTCACTAGAAAATAAAAAAAAACAAAAGGAAATAGAATTAAGAAAACAAAACTAATGAAATATGAAAGAAAGTTTCCCGTTCAGAGTAAACCCTCTTTCAAATTATAGTGTCCCATATGTCATTTAGTAGACTCCCTTGGAGAGACGTGAAATCTTTCGGATTTCATGCCCTTATTTTAAGAAGGCCCAAAGGGCTTTTAACCGCCTCAGCAACTCCGCTGGTTCTTCTATCCCGCGTGTGGTAATTTATGAGCATACTATATTCTTTACCCCCGCCATTGCCAACGATTTAACGTGTCGCATGTGTACAATTCATAGGTGCGTGTCCCTTTCTTTATTTATTTTGTATATTATTTTACTTCTAATATTCTATTCTGCGATTAATCTTTTATTTCTTTTTCATTTCTTCCGCCATCTTTTCTCTGATTGCTTATGTTCTTTTATACATTTAAATAGCTTCTTTTCTTTTTATTTGTACACAGAAGATACCTAATAGAGCTCTGCATAAAACCTATTTACGTAAGTACGAAGTTACGTAGAGAAAAACACGTACACATATACTCGTAAATATTTCACGCCCACATATATCAATGTGCATAGATATATTTATACGTGTGAGTGCGTGTGTGTGTGTTGGAATATGCGCGAAACTTCGGCAGATGAACTTTCGAGATAGAGGATGCGAGGGCGTGTATTCGCGGCAGGAGGGACGTGAAGCCATGTTTTACTGGCAATCAGAAATAGAAACGTTTATTCGAGTCGCATATATTTTTTCGACTGAAGCAACACCACAACCGATATTACCTCGAGAGAAACAGAGAAAGAAGAAGAGAGAGGAAGAAAGAAAAAGATAGATAGATAGAGTGAGAGAGAAAGAGGTTAAAAATTCACTATTTTTCTTGAAATTTTGCGCAAGTTTAAAAGAAAGATAAAGAAAAATAAAATAAAAGGGAACAACATCGAGTTTTCAAAATACGAGATAAATTTTATACTTAACTATCTCTTTCTCTCTCTCTCTCTCTCTCTCTCTCTCTCTCTTTTTCTGTGCATTGTTTCACTTTTTCTTTTTGCATCGAAATAGAAAGTTAAATATAAATACAGGACGCGCGTCGGAAAGTTTTTAAATAATTTATCCAATTAATTTTGAGCTCGCGCGAAGTTTAACAATCTGCATTAAAAAAAGAAAAATTAGCTTAAAGAAATGAGAAATAAAATTAATCAATTGTTACAAACGTCATATAAGATTTCTAAACCCTACTCGTGTGCTAATTGGATAATTAATTATTTCAACAAATGATTGCAACTTACGCGTATCATAATTATAATCAAAATTATGAACAAAATTCTTTTTTCGACTAAACGAATGAGATTTTTTATAATCTCAGGAACGGAAAGAAAAAACAATAAAAATCAAGAAAGTGTTATCGCCCTTTTCTCTCGCACAAGGACGAGCAGGAGATTTTGCGATCATTGGCCTCTTGTGTATTTTTCTGTCTCCTTTAGAAGGACATGCCGGATATCTAAAAAATGCATACGTGTAGCTTCTGCTCGGAAAGAATAAGCGTTCGCTTTCACGATGACTCGTCGAGTTTTGTTTTTTATTTTTTATTTTTCATTTCTAAAAGATCTATGCCCCGCCATAGTGAAATGATTTGAGTTTAATTAAAAATTACGAATCAGCACGTTCATATGACGAGGCAACTAAATTAAACTTTATTTAGAACGATATTAGTATAGATGATATTTAGATTTTAGATGTAATAATTAGAACAATATTTGACCTTTTATTTCATTAAATGTTAACACATGCGCGCGCGTGTGTGTATGTGAGTGTGTGTAAGTGTATCGTCATTTTAAAAGTACAACTAATTACAAAAATTATAAGAATTTATTATGAAATATATATAAATAGTTGTAATCTAAAATTAATTAATTTTCTATACAATTTTTGAAATTATTGTTAATGATTCATCATCGGCACATAGATATTATAATATATTCTACATCATTGACTTAAGTTTTCGTGTAGAATCATCTCCTGTTTGCTTGTACAACCCAGTTGCAAAATGTCCTGTATATAATATATTATTAAATATACTGCATTATTAATATCAAAATCTCAATACGACAACCAATTATATATAAACGATAAATAATTAAACATTTCATATTTTATTACAATTAAATTAAATCAAAAGAAATAAGAAAGCATGTCAGACAAAATTTACTGAAGTGTCGGGTTTCACAAAAAAAAGAAAAAAAAAAGAAAAAAATGAAACGATGAGAAACACAAGCGATAACGTTATACTTCAAACCCTAAATATGCATACACCTAAATATATAACATTTATCGAAATTCGTGAGGATTCAAGTCGCACGTTTAAATATATCGAGCGATCGAAAGTTTTACGAGAAGTCTGGTCTCCCATTTAAATATATATACATCGACGCCTGGTATATTTACACATGGAAACTAACCAACGCACACAAACACGCACACTTCCATGCAGTGTTATCCAAAAGTCACATTTTCTTCGTCGCGACGTAAAAAATAACGACGATGACGACGATGACGACGATGACGATTATAATGACGAGACGAAGATGACTTCGGCGTTTACCGAAGTTGACCGATCAAAGCCGAAGCGTGATATGGGAATTGTTGTGGTTTTAGTATACCGAAGCGTGCACGCGTCCACGAGATGATCCGAAAGACTTCGGTTACTGCAATATGGTGGGGATAAAGAGTAAGAGAGAGAGAAAGGAGCACGTTTGCCTCTCGGAAAAGAGCATGGCGAGCTCTTGGAAACGGAGACGGCTGGAGGATTCCTTTCACCCTTCTCTTAAAGTGCGTGTAGTAAGTTAGAAAGAGAAAGAGAATGTTCGGATAGAAGAAGAGAGATGCGAAGAAGAAATCGTCGAGTATATGTGTAAGAGAAAGATAAAGCTAAAGAGAAAGAAAAAAAATAAATATATATGTATAAAGCTTGCTTCATATCCATATACACGATAAATAAATGGCTACCACGCGCGACCACCATTTTACAAACATAATTCGATCCTTTATATATTTGTCCATCGTTTTTCTTGTTGTCATTTATTAGCCTGAATCACCGAAATAAGACATTGGCATGTATCCAAGTATTTTCTGGATATATCCAACTTTCTTAAATTTGTTGATCAGTTTCAAATTACATTATGAAATTCTAATGGATCGTTTCTGTCGCGCGCATTAAACACATTTCTGATGATTATTTTATTTAATCATATGAAAATATGGATCTTAAATATGTAGAATCCTTAGATATATATTGTTGAATGTCCAAAATATTAAATAAAATATAATACAGATTGGAGAGGAGATAGAATGTAATTTATAAAGAAGGGTTAAAGTTTGTAGATAAGGGGGTTCGTTGTGAGGGATGCTTAAGGTTGTGGTACACAGCAGTGCCAAAGTAGCACGAGTTCCGTTCTTGGATACCGCGTTCCGTGGATCGAGCTACAGGTCAAACTGGTCGGTCATCGACCCTCGTAAAACCCTTAAGGGCTACAAACCACCATGATATTCTTCTCTCCTTTTTTTCTTTCTCCCTTTTTTATTTTTCTCGTTTTCTTTTTCTATCCCCCTTCGAAAAACAGGTTAAACTCTACGCCCACGTAAAGTTGCTTGTGGAACGAAGCAACCGTAACGACGACGACGACAACGAAATAGGGCCGAGAAAGAAACAGGGAAAGAAAGAGAGAAAGATTACGCGGACTGTTACTTTCTGGCAAGGAAATTCTAGCGTTAACGACACCGACGCGTTGCAAACGTAGCCCCCAAGGTCACTATGGTCCGATTTAGTTTCGTGACAATGAGAGAGAGCTTTTCCTCTATCTATCTTTATTATAAAAATAAACTAAATAGAATATTTTTTTTTCTGTTAGTCGAATGCATTTAGCGCGAAAACATTGAAGGTAAAATCTTTGCTAGGAATGTGATTTAATAGACGTTTAATATGATTTATATTAACTGACAATATTGTAGAAATAGAACAAAGGTGTTAATGCGATAAAATCGATTTTGTAGATCGTTCAAATTTATTCGATCTTTTTTGTTTTTGTTTTTTTTTTTTTTATATCCGAATTTCTTATTCTCTTTGTTTGGAGTTGGCAATATAATTAAACGAGTACGTGCGTGTCATTTGAATTTTGGAAAATAAATTAGATTTCAAAGAAATTCGTAAGAAACTATTCAAACGATTTGAAAGCACATTTCTCGAATGAATTATTCCGCGCTGGTTTTAATGGCGTACAACATGCTTGCACGCGCCCCTCGACACCGTTACCACCATCATTCCATTACCAGTTGGAAACGTCGAGTCTCGAGTTGTCGCCTTCTCTCTTTCTGACTTTTAGGTCAATACGCTATTTGGTTTTTGTTTTGTCGATGCCATTTAAACCGTACCCCCTTTTAAACGTTGCCAAGAAATACTTTTAAAGGAGAGACACTTTTTAAACGACTCCTTGCAAACTCGAATCAGTCAATTTTTAACATTCGTAATAGTGTGGCTCGATTTCCTTCTAATTACAATCAAAAATATTGCTAAAAGAACATTTAAAGAACAGTATGCAATAAAATTTCCTAGATAGGCTAAATATTCTCCTCGATGATTTTAAAAATCAATTATTTTTACTAAGAAATATATTTGTGGATTTGTAATTAGACTTCTGGTTTGACGAATTAGGATTTTAAACAAATTACAAATACTTCATAGATTATAATTTGAACGAAAAAGAATTAGCTTAGAAAGTTTAAAAAAAACACAAATAAAAAAAAAAGGAGTAACAAATTTTTCAAATCACCTAGAAACTTTGAAACCCACTCGTGTCTGAATATAAAATATATTTTGGATTTTTTTTTGTTCTCCTCTATCGAGTATCCTGTTGATACGAAAATTCGACGAAAAGTTCCTTTCAAAGGTTAGAAACGGTATCTGCCATGTGAAAAAGCATTCTTGTAAACGCGCAGAATCTACTTCGCACTCTAATTTTAGACTCGATTCGTAACCACGCACGAACGTTTCGATGTACGGTACACCTTCTGCTAACTTTACGAACGAGCACGCGTAATGTTCAAGTTTTCTTTTTTTTTTGTTTTAAGATAGAAGGCCAACAAATATACACGTTTCAAAAACAAAAAAATTAAAAAGTAATTGCAACAAAATTTCGTTAAATGGAATAAAAAAAATAATATTTCGACATTAACAATAACAATTTACGGTGAACACAAAATAATTAAATTGATGGTCCGATATTATCTGACAATAAATTTTTCGAGAAGGAGATACTTAACAAATTTCTTTCTGTTTATTTTTTTCTTCCTTTTTTTTTTTAAAGGTGGAAATGCATTGAAGAGAGAAACGAGAAACCAAATGGATTTCACGGAAAAAGATGTGAAGATAAGAAACATGGCAAGGCAACTCGTTGTACAAAGCGAGTCTGGAAGAATAATTTCGCTTTGCAGAGAGGCTTTCATAAAACCGGCATATGGCGTTGACGCCGACGACAACGACGAGGATGGCGACGAAAAGTCCGGTGGAGGCGTTTAGGCATTTCCTTATTTAGAATGCTGCAAGAGTAATGGTGTACTTGTTTGATCTTAATCCGAAGAAAAAAAACACGAAAAACGTGATCGAATGAATGATTGAAAATATTGGTCAATTATTATAGCGTTATTATTTCCAGTATTTTATAAATGTAATTGTCTAATATTTGGTTACGTACATATAATGTCGAAATTTTGACTAATTGTAAAATAGATAGTAATAAAAAAATAAATATATTTCGTAGATTGTCTTACGAAAATAATGTCAAAAGTTCAAGTCAAAACTGATAGTAAAACTACTGATAAAAAAAAAAATTCTTAAAGTAATAAACCATTGTATTTGTGTCTATAAAATCCTAAAAATACGACGACAATTGAAATTATTCCAAATGCCATGAAATATATTATATTTTCCTAATCATTTTTTTCTTCTACATTTGTTCTACAATTTTCTATCGTAGATTAAAAAAAAAAAAAAAAAAAAAAAAAAGAGACAATAACAGGCAGAAATCCTAGAAACCGGAATATTTGTCGACTGCGAACTATTTGGGTGACTCGGGAATTATAATACAATGCCGCCGACGACAAGCGAGCTAAAATCGTCCTACTATGAAATTCGGAACAAAGATACGGGCTGCTGTGGTACTATATTCGAGAAAATAAAAGAGAATTTTCTCTTCTCTTCCCTGGCATGTTCCAACTGTTATTGCAAACAAAACGTTTAATGTTGCGTGCGCGACACAACGCTACCAGCATAGGGCCCGCCGTAACACCACCATCTTCGAAACTTTTCGATGCTTGAATCATCGAGTGAAAATAGCTAACGTTCCCTGATTACGACCACGATCTCTTCTTCTATCGTCATATTTATCTGGGTACATCATTTAACAAGAACGATATTTAACTTCGCTAAATACTAACTCGAATTTTCTGCATAACCTCGAACTAAGCCAACTTTTGACTCACTTTTATAATAGAACAATAATATTCATACATTTTTTTTTTTTGTAGAAATACACTATTACTTTAGTTACTTATTTCAAATAGTTTTTCGAAACTACGTTATTTCTACAATTGCAAAATATATTTGTCAATAATAATTTATATTTCGTACCTATAATGATCGATAAATGCGACAATCAAATTACAATCTCGCAGCTTATTTTTTTTTCAAGCTAAAAAATTCTTATAAAAAGAAAAAAAAGAAAATAGTAAAAATTCATTTGTATTATAAAATTGTAAACGCCGCTAAAAGCGATCCCTATTGTATAACATTCAGAAAATAATTTTGAAAGAGCATACTTAAAATAAATTAGGTAGAGGGTGTAAGTATAAAAGTAGACATGAGAGGGGGTGTGGATGGGGAGAGGGGTGGAGTCGACAGCAAGGCCAGGAAACATCGATGTCGGTACTTTTAGTGGCAACGGCAAATAGTCGACAGCAGTCACCAGGTTGCTGACCGCGATTCTTCCGGGCGTAATGCATATGCATGTGCAACGAGGATCATCAACGAATACCATTACTGAAGAGCCAACAATTACAGTTGCAAAAGCGGCAACTATCGACAGACATGTGTGCTAATATTATCTTGATCTGCTTCGATGATTTCACACCTCGTGTTTTTAAATTCGAATATCGAAAGAAAGAAGAGATAAGACCATTTTCAACTGAATTGAAAATTGGATTTAAATTAATTTAAAAAAAACAAATTCATTAAAATATTAACAATTTTATATTTAAAGTATGAATGTGAAAAATGGAGATTCGAAATGGTGGAGATATTTAATTAAAATATTATTAAAGTAAATTCTAGTTGAATTTATTAAAAAATATCGTTAACGTTAATCCTAGTATTTATTTTCTTGAAATTATTTAAACTAAATTGTAGTAGTTTCTTGAATTATTTTATTAAATTCATTTTGATTATCATTTTAAAATATAATTTAATTGTATATTAAGATTTAGTAATTTGTAAAATTTCATAACAAACGTAATTAATATATAAATTAAACAGTACGAATGATTTTATTAAAATGCATCGATTTTTAGCAAAGAAGAAATGCAAAAGAAAATCAGATTACGTCAAAAGATTAAATCATGATTTTCAAAGAACATCATCAAGTAAAATTTTTTCGCGTGGAACGTTGGTTGCATTTCCTGTGACGAAAGAAAGCCATTAGTAACGATTAGTAATTAGCGAACCGTTTGAAAAACCTTTCTCGATGGTACATGTGATTGTACTTATATTAGTTATCAGCAAGTTTAAAAAAAAAAATAATTATCGCTTCTTTAAAGCAAACTTCCTTCTTGTCCTGTTAGAATTTCAGATTAGAATGTTAGAATATCTTAATCCAAACGAATCTTTCACGTATTTTACTTACATGTAATTTTGTATACCTCAATTGACTGTTTCTTGTAATAATAATTTTTCAAAATCCTGATTTTTATTAAATTATATAAATTAAGGAAATGAATATAGAATGGATTACATAAAATAATAACCAACATAAAAACAAAAATGAAAAGTAAAGAGAAAGGTCGAACGCCCCCGACCGAAAGAAATTCCATTCTTTTTTAAAAAGAAGAAAAATACGTGAACATGTTGCAGAATGAACGAACGAATGTTTCTTATCTTTCAGTATGAGCCTCCTCTCACCTCTCCTTACCATTATTCTCTTACACGTTTAAAGATTCTCATTTAAACGACAGATAAGTTACGAGACTTTACATTTATATCGCACGTACAACCAAGTTTCAATTACCTCTGTCAATTCCAACTAACGAATACATTTCATTATTTCGCTAGGACGAGATCAAATTCATCGACATTTAGTGATAGAAATAAAAATCTATATTAATAAATGTCTTAACATAAATTACGTATGCAATACTATTGATACAAAACCAGTTAGTCAGTCAATCGTCTGTTATCGGCTACAATATTTCTGTCGATTATCCGAGTTAAAAAAAAACCGAAAGTCGACTCTATAGATTCTAGTACGTGTTCTGTAATACCAGTCAATCTAGTTGATCATAATTGCCAATCGATATTATTGTTGTTCGATATATTTATTATCGATTATATCGATTAGAAAACATGGGATACCTTCGACGTCAAAAATTACACGAAAATCAAATTAAAATTAAAAAAGAAATAAAAATTCGTCTATAGGAAAATGACAAAACGGGGAAAGTTAAAATTCTTGAAAAATATTAGATGGATGACGTGTCGCGGTACGATAATTGAAATAACGATTGCGAATATCAAAACATTGATAATTAGAACAGAAAGAAAGAGAGAGGGAGAGAGAAAGAAAATAAAGAAAGTATGAGATAAAGAAATAATCTCGCACTGTCCACTTTTAACTGTGGTTATTCAAACAAATTCTTCCGAAACACACACATTACTTCCCCTCTTTTTCCACGATCGAGTGAACATGCCTCGGATCGAAGTGTTTCGAAAGTGGCGCGTCGAGCAACGTCGTGGGAGGTGGGGAGGGGATGGAACCTGTCGAATCAAGATGGCCGCGCACTGGGCCCGCGTCGCCTTCGTCGCGTGGAAAACTTACAACTCTCTCTATCTCTCTCTCTCTCTTCCTTTCTTTCTATCTTTCTCTTTCTAACGTAAATGCATAAACGAATACTTGGTCGAGTTATTTACCTCTCTCTTTCTTTTTTTTTTCTATATCGATATTCGTCGGAATTACAGTAGAACGAGATTTGAGTTTTAAACTTATTCTTCAAAAATTAATTAATTCATTATTCGAATTCTTATAGATATATTATCTCAATAATAAATTTAAATTAATTTTAAATTAAATTTAAAAATGTGGTATATTAATAATAAAAATATATATATATATGGAATATTAAGAGTATAGATAATAAATTTTAAATAAAAAGATGACTAGATTGTCCATTAAGTTAGTCCATTAAGTTAATTTTTTTGCTATTTATTTACTTAGAAAAAATCGTATGAATTTATGAGACAACTTGATATTATACACGTATATGAAAGCACATATATCGCATCTATGTTGCAAGATATACGACATACACACACACACACACACATATATATATATTAACACATATATGGCATAAATTAATCGCGAATGCATGGAGCAAAATAAAAAAACCTCGGATATGTGCTAAGTACGACAATCGATAATATCGATCCTTTCCTTTTGTAGTAGTCATCGACTGATGTAGAATATGCGTCAACTTTAATGCGTTAAATGTTACACCAAGTAAATACACATCTATATATATATACATAAATAACTATTAGAATTGCATGAAAACAAGATTGGAAAGAAAACTTCTCGATTAATCAATTCCTTCGGTAAATGATCATTGCCCTTACTCGTCGATTATCATCATCATCATCATCATCATCATCGCGACGCATTTTGTATATTTTCTCTCTCTTTTTCTTTCTTTCTATCTTTCTTTCTTTAAAGTTAGCTGGTAGGTACATAACCTCTACTCAAGCAAGCAAACGGCCGATGCCGAAGAAGCCGAGCTTCACCGTTCGAGGAAAGGAATGCGACCGCCTTGTTTCACGTTGGAAGCGTGCAGAGCTGCTAGCCAGCACTTGGTGAGTGACTGGGTGGTGGTAGAAAGGAGAAGAAAGGGAGAAGAGAGGTGAACGAAGAAGAAGAAGAAAAGGGGAAGGGGAAAAACCAACGTCGAGGACCTACGAGGAACACAGTGATGGCTTCGAACCTGAAATCGATCTCTTCTACTTTGTACTTCCAATCTTTTCTCTTTCTTACAATCATAGTATTCTATATATGTAAATAGTATGATGTATGTGCATGATTAAGTTCATTTACCACTTTAATGGTAAAGTTTTATAAAATACGTTAAATGGAAATAAATGATTAGATAAATTATACATTTCTGTGTTTGAAAATAATCTATATATATATGTTATTATGTTATTATATATATGTTATATATATATATATATGTTATTAGTTAATTATTCTTTTCAATTGTAAACAGGTCGAGGTAACCAATGCAAGTGATGGCCAGTTACCATACGTGAATAATTAACCGATATTTGTTTGCTTTGTAATTTGAAATACACGATAAAATGGTATAATTTTTCGTTATTATCCATACTATTAAACAATGTTAAATATAAACTGGGTCAAAAATATTTAATATAATTTAAAATATGTACTGAAAACTTTTAGCTATATACTTGAGGAAACTTTTGATGTTTATTTCCTAAAAAAAAAACATAAATAAACTTGAATATGTTAATGGGGATCGATAAATTACAAATAATTGATATTAATTGTAAGAAATACACGTTTTTTCCGAGATGCATAGCATTTGTCTGTTGCTGTTGTTGATCGGTGATGGTTTAGGGTTAAAAGCAAATGGGCACGTGTCGATTGACCCACTGGCAAAGGCAAACTGGACCCCAAAGTGTGTCCAAGTTTTCGCTAGACAGTGTCGAAAGGACGCGCTTGACGACGAGTCTATTCGCGCTACTAGGTCACCAAGAAAACTTGCCACGATGAATTCGAAATAGACTCCTTCCTTGGACGCGTTCGCGGCACGTTTCGAGCCATCGTATGTAAGTACACGTAAGTACGTATATACATACATATATATGTGTTGTGTGTACATGTATGTATGTATGTATGTATGTATGTATGTATGTATGTGAAGAGTACGATGCCGATGGGCGATCAGAGAATAAGAGGAAGAAGAAAAGAAGAAGAAGAAGAAGAGGAGAAGGGTTAGTACGTGTGCGTTCGTGTCCTTCCACATACTGATGTTGAGAGATGTAGCTTCTGCTACTTTTGCTATACCCGTAAAAAAGCTTAGGATTCCAGAGCTCATGGCAGTGATGCTCATTGGAATCAACATCCTTCTTCCTTTCAAACTATTTTCATTTAAGAAAAACCTACCCCGAGGAAAGTAAATGTAAAACATAAACAGAGAAAGATCAGAGTCATTCAATTTGATAAACACGTTTATTATCATTGCAATCAAAATTAATAACTCTCAATAATTTGAATTTGAATTAATTTAACTGATATATTTTATTCTTTTTTTTTTAAATATAAAAAGGAATGATAATGTAGATATAAGTTGTGGAAGTGGGAGGTGTATATAGGAATTAATATACAATTATTTTTCTTAGGAAAATAGATAGTACCACTTGTTACCAAGTAGAAGAGGAACATATGGAAGATATTACACACTCGCTAATGCAAAGCACGTAAACCTCCTACATTTTTTCTCATAATTTGCCAAGTACCGTTAAGTTTAACGCCGAGTGAACATAGTTCGTGCTAAGAAGCTAGTTGTATTCTCGTTGGATATTTAGTGGACCTTCAATAAGTAACCTTTAAACTTCTTAGAGAATAAAACGTTTTGGTGGAAAAAAAGATTATTTTGTAAAAGCGCCTAAGTAATTTCAAAAATCAATTATTAATCTTCAATACATTTTAGATTCGTTTCATTGTTAGGTTATAAAAATACAAGTCTGACAATAAAAATACTAGTTTGACAAATTAAGTAATTTTGAAACAGAAGCTAATTTTTTAAATTACATAAAAATTACAATCCTAACAAATTATATAATCTTGAAATATAGAAGTAAATAAATATTTTTTTCAATTACCTACAAATTACAAGACTAAAAATTTATGTAATCTTGCAATAAAAGTAAATAAATAATTTTAAAAATTACCTAAACTTTTTTTCTATATTATCCACAAATGGTAGTAGTATGCTGGTTATATAAAAAAAAAATATATATATATATAAAAGTAACAAAAATATGAGAATAGCGATGTTAGTAAATATAGAATAAAAAAAAGATAGCAATGCGTTATATGTAGATAAACTAGAAAAGGAAAGGAATAAAAGAGAAAAAGAGAGAGAAAGAGAAAGATGGTAGACAATTTCGAAGAACTGTCAATCTCAAAATAGTTAGGTATTTAATGCGTCTTGAAGTAAAGTTTTCTACTTGCAGTGCCGCTTGAAGAATTATAGTCGATTATGGTAGTACCAATATTCCGTAAAGGTAAAGTACCATTTTGAAGCGAATGACATAATCGGCCGGCAAGCGTAAACGTGCACGCGAGTGTTTGCACTCCTATTACGGCGAACTTCAAGTCAATCTCTCTCTCTCTGTCTCTCTTTCTCTCTCTCTCTCTCTCTCACTCTGTCGACACAGATTCAAAGATAAGTCAGGGAATCGATTATCCTCCTCAAAATTCCAAGATACAGATGAGAAAACGTTAGTTCCTTTGCCGTGAGAACGTATCATTCAGAGTTATAAAAAAAACATTTTAAAAAAAGAAAAACAAACAACTCTACTTTCAAAATAAATGAAAATATATTTAAATATTTATATATTAACGTACCATCATACCGATCAATACGTAATCGTTTGATTGTTGCGTTGTTTATTAAATTACGAAATATCTATTGTAAAAATTAAAAAAAAAAGACGAACACGAGAAACAAAATAATACATTTCAATCGTTCTTCAATGATTCAATGATAAAAATAAGAAATGACATGTGAGAATCGTAATAAAATATAACCGTTCATTGACGTTTGTCGCTCTTCTTATAGACTAGAAAATGATTGAGTAAGTGTGAAAGAGACAGAGACAGAAAGAAACAGAGAGAAGACTAATCTACAATGAAACACAAACACGATTATGTCAAATTAACGAACAATAAACGTATGATTTTTAATTTTATAAATCGAAACTCGATCACCTATTTTTATTATTTTTTTCATACAACATACTTATTTTGTTTTTCTTTCGTATATAAACATTCAACTTTTCGACAAGTGATTTTAAATTGGTCACGTGACCCAACACCTATCGAAGAAGAGACAAGTTCAATGCATTTTTACGCGTACATCTTCGAACGTTAATATTACATATGTAAATATTTCAAGGTATTTTTTTTTTTCTAGGAAGTGAATTTCAAGATCGTAAGACTTTATTTTTCGAAATTACGTCAACTTCCTGATATCATTTGCGTGTAGAAAATAAACCGCATAGAAAATAAACCGCAACGCACAAAGCAAAGAAAATGATTAGCGATAAAAGTGCGTGATTGCTCTCTTTTTTTCACTAATTCGAGAAATATCAAACACAATTGTATCAATAATATAACAATTCCGAAATATTTAGAAGAAAATCTAACGAACAATATCCTTTATTTATATCATAAATATTAACGAATATTTGAACAAACACACATCAATACTTTAATTATTTAAAGAAACAAAATGAACATGTAAACATATCCTTATGTTTCTATTTTTATATCCGAATCACGTGTATTTACATTTCTTACCATAAAGTTATTTTCCATGTTACAAAATGGTCTCTTAAAATCTCGCGAACGAGAAAAAGAAAACTACCTATTAGTATGTTTATGTAGAAGATAAAAACGAAAAACAACAGGAATAGGAAAATAATTAATAAAACACGTGTGCCCATGAATTTCATGTAAACGAGGGAAAGAAAGAAAGAAAGAAAGAAAAATTAAGAATTCAATCGATACGATAAACAAACAAATGAGCTTCCTTTATCGTGTAATCGTTAACGATAAATAATAATTAGACGAGTATGTACGAGATCGACAAAGACAAAGAAGGAAACAGATTGATAAATAGAAGGGAAGGAAGATAAAAAGATAATATCGTATTTGTTTTTGCTTACCTTCATCTAGCAGCCGTTCTAGGTGTATGAAGACATTGGGCAAAGCAGCTAGCTGCTTTCTGTCCTTTAGTAACTGTGACAGGTAGTCCGCTATACTCTGCGTCGTCGTGTTAGTATTATCACACATCGCAGTTACTTGATTACTTCAATGGCGGGCGCACGAGAGCAGAAGAAAACGATAGAGACCGACGGCGGAAGAATGAGCGAGTGACTGACTGACTAAGTGTGTAAGTGAGTGAGTGAGTGAGTCGTATGTGTGTGTATATTGTCTGAGCAAGAGAGGGAGAGAGAGAGAGCAAAAGAAAGAATGAGTAAGAGAGCAAAAGAGAGCGCGCGCGCGCGCTCACGCCGGAGAGAAACGCGCGCGAAAGAGAGAGACAGAAAACGATGGCGAACGCGACTCGAAAAAAGAACGTGGCTCTCCTCCACGACACTACTTTCGACTCCCTCTTCCACAACTATACTGCTACTTTTTCTTCTTTTGCTGCTGCTGCTTCTTCTTCTTCTTCTTCTTTTCTTCTTCGGTCACGTTCTCCTTCTACTTTCGTATTCCGCACGTTTCACGTCACTCCGTCGTAGTCGTCGCGTCACCGTGTGCCTACGTATTCTTCTTCTTCTCTTCTTATTCTTCTTGTTCTTTCTTCTCTCAGGGAGAAGATCCCGTTTCTCGTTCGCTTCGTTTATCTTCAATCCAACTCTTTCTTCTTCTTATTATTATTAGAATTTCTTTGGCCGCGAGTCGCCACGGTGCTGTTACGTTTTTTAGAAACGATCAACCAACAGCAACGGCGGCAGTAGTGCGTACATCGTGCGCGTGCGGGTGATGGACGGAGAGTGAAAAAGAGGGAGAGAAAGGAATAGATAGAGATACAGTGAAGGGGAAAGGGAGAGGGCGAGGCAATTGGAGAGAGAGAGCGAAGGAGAAGGAGGAAAGATAGAGAAGAGAGAGGAGGAAGAAAGTCAGAAAGAGAAAAAGCGTGCGTGCGTGTGTGTTAAGGATGAGAGTGCGAGAGGAAGGACCCGTACCGGGGGTTGTTGGTTGCTTGTCCTCTACGAAAGAATTTCAAATAGAAGGAGAGAACTCGCGATACGCGTTTATTTAGTTTATTTCTCTCTCTTTTTTTCTTTTTGGTTGTTTCTCTCGCTCTCGATATATTACAAATCGAATTCCACGGATGCAGTCACGTGATCGTCGAGTAACAGGTACACACGCTACGAGACGCTCGACTCTACTGCACCGGCAGTGCGTGCGTCGTTCTAACCCAGGCCCGGTGCCCCCCCACTCAATACCAACCCATCCGAATTCTCCGCTCGCGGGCGCATGCGCGTACATTCGTTCGCCGTTCGCCGCCCACTACCATATACGGCCTCTCCTCTCTACGTGCGCGCGTGCCTCTTCGACAGAGATACACATGGCGGTTGGATAACTCAGAAATGTATTAAACTCTCTACATCGCCCTTGCTCCTATACTTACTATTATTATTTTTACTCTGATCGATGTACTTTATTTTTTAACTTATTATATTGTTTTCCAAAGAAATGGTTCCTTTTTTTAAGAATAAAATTTAGATCAGAGGAATTATAGATTCTAAATATGTAATCGTAGTAGAATGAAGTAGAGGTGGCACTCGCATCGCTCCGATATATGTGTGTGGATCGAATGAACTAACATGAGAGATTTTCCAACAATCGTCTGCCGCCATGTTTGTTTACCGCGCGAAAATCAAATTAAATCTATTATCGATTTAATTTACAATTCGATTGAATTTAGTACAGATGTACAAATTTTATTGACTTTAGAAATGGTCGTATTCTATTACGTGTGATTCAATTCTTCTTATGTTTACTTAGAGATTGCGTATAAATAAATTATAATCTTTAGAATGTTCATTTTGAAAGGTACAATTTTAACGACTCTACAAAGAAATAAAATTTGTATGTACGTATAACTTATACGTATTTACATAGCACTTAAAAAATACCGATGTTTACGAATTAATGCGTGCGAGTGGTAAGTGTTTGGTGTAACAACATATCCTTGACTATATGTTTTATGATCCATAACATATCGTTACACTTAACATCGCTAGGATAAGTGGGTCATGCCTGTTTCCTTTGAGAGAGAAGACACATTGTAAATCTTAAGAATCGGGCGTGGGAAATAATATATTCGAATGTAAGTTCGAACTTAATCCATTTTTGGTATCTTCATTAAAAATGTTATCTTAGAAGTTGATCGACGAATGAAAGAAAAAAGAAAATAAAAGATAAAACCGAAGAAAATGATATCTTGTCAACGACTTAGTATCTCGTTTAAAAACTCATTATACAAAAGAAATTATTGTAAAGGAATATTACAAAGGTAGTTAATAGTTGGTTCGTAAATCATGTCGCACCGAAAACACGTCACCTCAAACAGATATTTCTGAACTATTTCAGAAACAGCGGTTTAATTACCTTTGCCTTTCATTTTATTATGGTCATACCGTTTGGTATGCACAGTAAACGTAAGCCTAATTACGTACTTTAAGAATTATACAAAAGCGTTTTCCTAGCTATTTCTATTGCTATTTCTATCGTATCATTGAAATTGGAATATTAGTCGCGAATATTATCATTTAAAAACTATTAGGTGTTGCAATAAATTCGATGCCATGATATTAAATTCATTGCATCAAAATCACCATTTTTATTTCGTTAAGGAATTCGACAGTTATCTGAAAGATGGACCAAAATCATGGAATACAACGGAGACTATTCGAAAAATAACAGATGTATAATTACTTTGTAAATGAATACTAAATTTTTTAAAAAGCACCAAACTAATTGCTACATCTAATACATCATTAAATTTATTTATTTAATTAGTTAGAAAAATCAACGATATTTTATAAAATAAAATGAACAAATAATTAAAAAAATTATAGACACAAGATAGAAATAATGAATGGATAAAGACAAATAGATACAACAGCAGAGATGTTGAATATTTTCTCATAGAACGTAACGGCCCCTCCTATCTCGAAACGATACATTGCATCAACGAATCGACGTCGTTACAATCTCAGAGTGGTATATGCCTCGGAATGCATAATTAATAATTCTACCTACTTGCTTTCAATCTACCTTCATGTGTCGCATCTAAAGCAGATAATATTGAACCTCGGCATCTCTCGAGAGTAAACGGATATCAAAGATAAAAGGAACATCGCCTTCTTCATTCCTTTTCGTCACGTATGTAACACGTACATGCTTGATATATTCTTCGTATCTCCTTGTAATGAACAGTAATTAGTTATATTCAGCGTTGTTAATAATCACGTAGTAGCTTTATCGATATCAATCAACGCTGTACGTGGCTTTTAATAAAATGCGCGCGTCGAATTACATTTATTATTCATAATAAATTGAATGATTTATATCTTTATTCTACACGGTGGGATTAAAATTCTTGGCTAATTTTTAAAATTTAAATTATTTCTTTTACCCGGAATTTTTATGATAATTTTTTCTTTATATTGTACAAACTACGAGGGGGTTTAGGAATTTTTGGTACACCCTGTATAATTAAATAATTAATATTTGAATCATCCTATCGTGTTTTGAATTCCTTTTTTAAGGAAAGTTTGTTGAATGTAATATTGTAGTAAGCAGTGTTGAGAGAAGGACAGAAAAAAGTAGTCCATACTTGGAAAGTTTACTGTTAGATTGGTTGACGCAGAGTACTTGGTTTGTACCTTTAAAAGGAATGAAAATACTGATCGTCGATCTTCGAAAGTACGCGTGGGTGTATTTTGGTGTCGGTCTTTGGCGGATACTGAAGAAAAAGTTTCTATATATCTGTGTATATAACACAACGCGGTAATGTATAGGAAAGTACTTTCACGAGGACACTTGAAACTTTCCTCGAGTGAAAACCGTTCTCTCGTTGAGATTTATTTCGTATTTACTAGTTGTATACAGCTACCTCTGCTTCCAATTCTGTTTCTTTGCATTATCAATAAAAGTAATATTAAATAAAATATTATTAAATATTAATTTATTTTCTTTCGTAAAAAAAAAATCTTAAACTTTCGAGATGAAGTCAATGTGATATGAAATTTACAGGATTTATTTCGTTGGTAAGGTGTTTAGTACTTTTATGTAAGGAACATAAATTAATCTTTTAGCGTGCTTGGAACGATATATTTTTTAGGATAATATTCGTATAAAAAAACATCAAGGAAATAAAAATTCTCCCCGTCGTGGATTCGATCCGACGATATCAGGAATACGAGACCGCGCCGTTACTTGTTACTCTATCAAAGCAAAACATATAAATGAACATAACAATTTTTCCGAAATTTCTACCCCCGTTTTTTCGCAAATGGTTGACCACAATCAATTTATAAAGGGTGCAATATATATTCCTCGTTGACCACTACAAGTGTGTAATATTTGAAAAAGATCAGAGGTTGCACGTGATTGCCGTGCCCTTGTGAAACGATCTTTCAATTTCTAATTTTCGCATTATTTCCAATAATTATATACCAATTAAATACAATCTTCGATACTGATATATCTTAATTGCTTGTTTTCTTTTTCTAAAATAAATAAAACGAATTTGATTGGAAACGACCAAATTGTTTAATTGTTGTCAATAAAAAATTATACACGAGTTAGATACGACCATCGAAAATAATAATTACCTTTTAATACTTTTTAATTATTTCTTATTTTTATTATTTTCTTTAAAGATCGATAAATACGAATCTGTTTGGAAAAGATCTAATTATTTGATTATTATTAATAAAAAATAATATACAAGTTAAATGTGATCTTAAGAAAATTGTTTAATTTTTTGTTTTCTGATCGATGAAACAAAAGTAATTTGAAATAATCGAGAATCGATGGTGGACCGATTCCGGAGGCTGCGCTGTCGCCTTACAGTTCTCCCACGGGCGTTACCTTCTATGCAGTGTACCAAGCGCCTACACAAGTATATTGGTTAATGTGTAAAGTAACGTTGACGTCACATATCCATACATGGCCCCATCGCGGTATCACGTGGGTGTTCGGCGTTATAAATTATTTCTCTTTTTTTTCTGTATTTCTTTTTATTATTTTTTTTATTATTATTTGTCTACCTTCTTCTTCCCGATAGGGCTTTTATCTCTTACTCTTTAAATTGAATGACATATTCTATTTTGTCATAGCTTCGAGGGGTAGGACCTTTTACCAATTTTGTTTTCGATCTATCTCGAGAACTTTCCCGATCGACCCACGTTAACATGAAATTTATTTGCCATATTATAATAATAATAATAATAATAATAATAATAATAATAATAATATTAATATCAAAAATAAAATATATGCACAAGCGGATCTCTAATTTTATTCCCCGATTATCGATCGGTGGATTTAATTTATTCAATTAAAGCTAATTAAAATGATGTGTTGATTAACGAGCAAAAGAACACAATTATTTTGACCTTGAATCGTAAATTAATTATTACGCATATTTTCTCCGTCGAGTATAATTTATATTTCTTTTATTAAAATAAAAATTACTACGGATCTGACGTATTTATTTATTTATTTTTTTTTTGTTTTTATGTAATAAAATTATGTATAAACTTTATTATTATATATAACTTTGTACTAAATTTAACTAAATTATTATATATAATATTGTAATATAATAAAACTCCGTAATGCGACGATGGAGATTCTTTTTTACGCGAAAAATATCTTCCAGTTGAAATTGATGCATAATTAAAAAAAAAAGATAAACATTTAAAAGGCTGATTAATAAAAATTAGCGATCTTTGCCAAAGAAAATTGGTTTCTTCCTACTTGTTCTCCTCGATCCTGCATAATTAAATTCTCCCCAAGGAATCCTTAATTTATCCATTACATTTATTCTACGAGATAACTAATTACCATTTCCTTTTTAAAGGTGAAGAAAGTTTTCATTTGTGGTCATCTCAAACAGAAAAACCCACTTTTACTGATTGAGGCGAAGAATAATATATTTTATTAACTTAAAAAAAAAAATTAATATTTTTAATTTAATACATTAAAATATCGTACAATAAATCTTACGATCTTGTTCGCCTAACACGTAACAGCGAGTAGACGCATAATTTGTTTTTTTTTTATAACAGGAACATTGTATTATTACACGTGTCATTTAAATAAACATTAATTGGTTCTAATCATTCATACCAGTGCAAGAAAAATTGGAAAAAATTCGTGGCTTTCTTGTTTCCTTTAAGAATAAAATTTATACGTCAACTCTTCTCTTCTTCTCCCTTTCCACTGGAAAGGATTTCAAAAAAAAATAAAATAAAGAAAACCGCGAATTTTTCTGTTGGTTCTCGCATAATAATATAAACAAATAATTAAAAGTGAAAGCTGATTTTATGATGAAGAAAATTATAAAAAAAAAGACAAAAAAGATTGAAGCTGTACAATAAAGACAAAATAAACTTTCTTGCACGAGCTGGATCACGTTACCATTTATAGAGAATTTCTAGTAGGTGATACGCTGTAATAAAAGACAAATTGGAAATAATGAAGTATCTACACCTGTAGGTATAATTTAACGCTTCCAAAGGAAACTTCGTACGGTTGACTTAAAGCGTAAAAAGACTTGTATACCAAAAAGAATATATCTATGCATATAAAAGTTATCTGGAGAATTGTCGGTTGTCCTTCCCACGTTTACCCACCTGGCGGAAGGTCTTGGTACGTTGCAACTGTCGTGAGGCATTTGGATTGTTCATGTTCTTGAAGAAACCATAACCGCCTCCGCCGAGCCTTTTTCGTGGCCGCGAATCTTTGCTAGCTCCTACTTCTGTAAATTATCATAGCGTTAAGGAAACTGAACAGGAATTTTCTTGCTAAACGATTAACTAAAATTCCTTTTTAAAACAAGTGAAAAGTTAATTTTGAAACTTTTATCTTGTTGAATGTACCGTTGATTATAATAAAAATTATTTCTTATTAATTTATCGCATTATTCGTATAATTAAATCACATTGTCTCATACGAATTGTGCAGTAAATTAATTCTTTACTTAGATCCATATTTTATAAGAACCAAATCAATAAAATGTTAATCTTACGTGATCAAAAAATATATCAAATATACAATTTGAATGGATAAATTATGTTATTTATAAGATCATACTTAAGTCAACAGCTGGTGGAACAACAAATCCAAAAGATGTGGCAACCTTAGCCAAATCCAATGTCTGAACATCAAAGATCTGTTTGAGATGATGCGAATCGTATGCTCTAACATACGCCTTGTACGCTTCCTTTGCTGATATGTTTAAGAAGTAGTTCTTAGAGATCAACTTCTCCAGCTGAAAGAGATAGTATAAATCATGTGATCCAGTTTATGATGATAGAAAGTTAGAAGCCAAGTTCGTAAAAAAACGAACTCGTCATTGATATTTAAAACAATCTGGTATAGTACAAATACATTTTACAAAATAATATCAAATAATTCGTTGATTTATAAATAAGCCAATTAAAAAAATTCTACGTTAAAAAAAGAAAGTTAGACAAAATGTAATATATTACACCGGATACATCGTTCATTTTATTGTCTCGTAAAATATAACTACGGTTAAATTTACTGTTCGTTATGAGAGACTCACTTCAAGTAAGATAAGAAAAGAAAGTTACTATGTATTTTTAACTTCTGAAGAAATGGCCAAAAAAAAAGAAAAATCAGAAAGAAATGGGACTAAAGTGAAGATATTCAAGATTCGAGGAGTATTTCACGGTATTTCCAAATCAAATCTTTCAACGTTAATTTCCAAGTGCGAACGAAGCGTCCGCGTGGTTCCTGAATTGATTTCGAATAAGCGAGTAGTTGTTACATGAAGTGAGAGGAGGGGGATGAAAGAGGGGAATGAAATAGGAGTGGTGCGTGAATCACGCGTGTGGGCGCCACTTCACACGTTTCTACCACAGAAGTCCTTCCTCCCCCACTCTTCTTTCCACTCCTTAAGCCATACCCCTCTACTTTTCATACAAACGAGTAGTAGTGCAATAAAATTATGCGAGTGCAATAAAGAGAAAAAATAAGGCGGAGGTCGTGCTCCACACAACTTGAAAAAATGTTAAGAGAGAGAGAAAGAGCGAGAGATAGATGCAGTGGAATGAAACAAGATGAGAATAAAAGACAAGAAATAACATTATTGCGACTTGTATACTCCTTGTAAACACGAACGATTCGACGCACTTCCGTACTTCGTTGTTGCACTTTCACGCGGCAACTACGACGACCATAATTGCATCTCGTGTGATATATCTTACGCTAGCTTTCGAATAATAATAATTCCATTTAGATTTTCATTATTCTTACTATGCGGTTAACACATAGCGATTACGTGTTCTTAAATTACAATCTTTAGCTAGATTGGTATTTAAAAATAATAGTTTCTTGCGCGATGGAACGCAATTTTTAAATATTCTAAAAAAATATGAATTATTAGATATTTTTGTAATTAAAAAATACCTGCAATTGTATGTCTGCAATTTTATTCCATGAAAAATCAAATTCATTGACTGGAACTTTAGCTTGCTTGAGATAACGAAGGAAGCCTAATTCTTCTGGTCGTAGAATTAATAAAGCGTGCCCACTGCTACCTTCCCCACGTGCCGTTCTTCCAACGCGATGAATGTATTCCTACGTATAAATTACAATGTTAGTTGTATCTTGGATTGAAAGTATGTCATAAGGTAAACATATAACAATTACATACCTTAGGATCATCCGGTGGATCGTATTGTACAATCCAGTCAACATCGGGTATATCGAGTCCTCTAGCAGCCACGTCTGTACATAAAAGTATACCGGAAGAAGCATTGCAAAATTGGAAAAATGTTGTTGTCCGTTTGGTTTGTTTTTGCTTGCCCTGTATGTAAGAAAGTTTTAAATTATTTTTTATATTAATGTATTTTGTATGATAATTAATTTAATTTAATACATATAACCGAATACTCACGTGTATACTTAATACAGGAAGATCAATGTAATTTAAAAGTTCATGATGATACTTGACGGACATACAGGAACTGAAGAATACCATAATTTTCTTCTTTCTATTTTTCTTTAGGAATGTGAACAACAATAAGAAACGTTTCTCACTAGGACAAACTACATAGCCTTGTTCTAAACCTTCCACAGTTGCCTTCTCCTTTTCATCGTCAACTCCAACATACACAGGCTCTTTTTTTAATGCTAAACTCGTCAATGCTTCTACCTTCTTAGTCTGCGTTGCACTGAACAACATAGTTTGTCTTCTTTCTGTAATACAATTTATTATTACTTTTTTGTATAATTTATGTAGGATAATTTTTGTTATTATGATTGATGCTAACTTGGCAAAATGTTAATAATTTGTTTCAATTCTTCTTCAAAACCAATATCTAAAATACGATCGGCTTCGTCGATGATAAGACATTGTAGATTTTTGTATAAAAAGTCTGGGGTATTTTGTAAATGATCCAGCAATCTACCCGGCGTAGCAACAATGATGTTAATTCCTTTTGAGAGCTTTTGTGCTTCGGTTTGTCTGTTAGCACCGCCCATTAATAAACCATACGTATGGTAATGATATTTCATTAACTCTTTTAAAACACCAAACGTTTGCATTGATAATTCTCTTGTAGGAGAAATAATGATGCATCCAGTACCTAAATTAAAATATACATACACATATACAAGAAAAAAGTAGACAAATGAACAAAATAATTTAATATAAAAAGAACATACCATTGCGTGGCATAAATTTTAATTTATAAATTAATTCAACAGCAGGTATTAAAAAAGCCAATGTTTTTCCTGATCCAGTTTTGGCAGCACCAATTAAATCTCTTCCTTCTAACAACGGTGGAATTGATCTTGCTTGTATCTCAGTCATGTGCGTGAAACCCATATCTTGTATTCCTTTAAGAGTGTTTTCACAAACACGTTTACTTAATGTTTCAAAACTATTATTGTTCAATACTTCTAATCCTAAAGAAGACCCAGGTACTACAACGATAAATAATTTAGTATTATTTCTTAAATGATAGTACAGTTACTGTAAAGTCTCTTCTAAACTTACAATTCTTCTCAATGTCATCTGTAGTATTCTTTAATTGAGTATTTTCATTCTCTTCACTTTTGGTATCATCGGAGTCGTTGTCAGGCTTCTCATCTACCTTTTGTTCATCCGAAATTTTGGATATCTCTTGGTTCTTTCTCTTTTCTAATAATTAAATTGATTATTATTATATGTATTCATAGATTTTATATAAATTACAATGTATCACTTACTCTTAGTTGGACCATTTTGCGTCATTAGACGCTTAATTCCAATTTTTTCTTCTGTGGTATTTTCATCGACATCATTTTCAAGATTTTCAAGTTCAACTTTACCTTTAAATAAAAGTAGCATACAACATTAAAATCTGTTTTTTCTCTCATCAAACTAGTCTTTTTTAATTATTAATAAATATTATTAAATTATATTGTAAGACAAAGAAATATTTTGTTTTGTATAGATAACCTATAAATTATATTTACCATTTTGCTTAATGGATCTCTCCTTCAATACTTTCAATTTATTCTTTTCTCTTTTCACAATCTTTCTCATTAAAACTTTGTCGGGAATAGACATTTTGTTTTTTTCTTTGAGGAAAATAGAAATTAATTTTATTTACACAAACCAAAAACTATTTACTTTTTCGAAAACTGCCCACGTGCAATAAGTAACACTGATTATATCCCTATGAATATATAAATCATGAATACGAAAACGATACTCGAAAGTGCTGCCTTCATTTTTTATTTTGTGAACTATTGTAACAAATGTATCGAAGTATTTGATATTAAAAAATTGTATATTGAGTCACTCAGAAGTTAATGCAATCAGAAAAGTATATAAAGTGTTTTCTATATGAATGAAATAGTATAATATTTAAAAAAAAACAAATATGATATTTACATTAATGTTTTATAAATCATTTGTCTTTTCTAATTTTGCACATAAAAATGTATATATTTAAATATTTATTTTTCAAATAAAGATAAAAATTTTTTTTTCTGATAATACTATTGTACTATAATGTTTTATGTTGTATGCATTTGTAAGGAGCAACGGAAAAGTCCCTAGCACCAAGTTGTGGCGGTTGTATTTTATCTAATCTAGTCGCGCCACATAAAAGAGTCATAATTGTGTTTCCTCCCGAGAAGCACGCCTAGGGATTCATCAGTAAGGCTAACAGCGTGCTCTCTGCCTTAGATATTCGCGAGACCCGATTGGTTTGAAATCTATACCGTTTTAAATAGTAATCGTGGTAACTTTTGCCACTAGCGAGAAACGACGATGAAGTCGTGATCACCTTGTGTCTGATAGCGGAACTAGTGCGATTGGCGCGCCGCAGCTGTGGCGAAATGCAACCACGAGTCGCCACACGCTCAATATTTTTAACACTAGTTTTCTCTTCTTATATAATTATTGTTTTTTTAAATCTTATCGTGTTCTTTCTTTCCACGGTCTGTTAGTAAAACTGCAGGTATATTTCAATTTATTTTACTTTTATTTATCTCACCAAGCTATTAAAATTAATATTACCGAACGATTGATATCTCAATCACTACTCTTCTTATTAACATAAACAATTATTTTTAAAAAATTAAAATGTTTTATTTAAAACTTGCGTTAGCACATGGCATGTGCGCACGTGCGCGCAAGGAAGCCTGCGATGCTAAAACGATGGAAAATTAGCTTTTTCGGCGAACTATAAGAGGGATGCATACGTTCGATGCATTTATTACGACATGTTGTATGCTAGCATATTGTCTAAATGCAGAATGTCACAATATATATTAATTTAATTGTTGAAGGTTAATACGGAGAAGGTTACTATTTTATTATTTTTAGATTTATTTCTGCTATAAGAACACATTATATTATACTTTTCTTTTATTCTAGTTTATTCGGTATTTTAACTTATTCTAATTTTCATGCGTTCATTCATTTATACTTATATTCTCACACTCACACCATCTACACATTTCGTACAGTCTACATTTAAACCAACATACGTTAGATACAAGATACTCCAACATTAATAAATGAGCGAACATCTCAAATCTGTATGTTTCACTTAATACATTCTATTGAGTGCTATAAAATAGTAGCCAATAGACAAATATTTTCATTTACAGTGTGGTTGTTTGTAATAATTGTGAATTAGCTTGTAAGGTAAGTTATGATACATTTAATCTTATAATATATTATTTATGGTATACATAAATAAAAAATTATAGTTTTAATTCATCATTGACAAGTTTCATTACTTTAAATGCTTATTTGTCTTTTTCAGAAATTTGAAGAAGCTATTTGTCAATCAAGATGCCGCAAAATGAATATATTGAGAAACACAGAAAGTTATATGGACGACGTTTGGATTATGAAGAGAGGAAAAGAAAACGTGAAGCACGAGAGCCTCATAAACGAGCAGAGCGTGCTCGTTCTTTACGTGGTATCAAGGCTAAAATCTTTAATAAGGAGCGTCGCAATGAAAAAATTCAAATGAAGAAAAAGATCAAAGCTCATGAAGAGAAAAAAGTCAAGCAAACATCGGAAAAACCGTCGGACGGAGCTGTTCCAGTATATCTTCTCGACAGAGATATTACCAAAAGAGCTAAAGTATTGTCTAATATGATTAAACAGAAACGAAAGGAGAAAGTTGGAAAATGGGATGTACCAATACCTAAAGTGAAAGCTCAATCAGAGTCAGAAGTATTTAGAGTTATGAGAAGTGGAAAGTCCAAACGAAAGTCTTGGAAAAGAATGGTAACTAAAGTTACATTTGTCGGAGAAAACTTTACAAGGAAACCACCTAAATTTGAAAGATTTATTAGACCAATGGCATTGCGTTTTAAAAAAGCTCATGTTACGCATCCAGAATTAAAAGCAACTTTTTGTCTACCGATTATAGATGTTAAAAAAAATCCAAGCTCTCCTATGTATACAAATTTAGGTGTCATAACCAAAGGCACTATTATCGAAGTAAATATCTCAGAATTAGGTCTTGTAACACAATCTGGTAAAGTTGTATGGGGTAAATATGCACAAGTCACAAATAATCCAGAAAATGATGGCTGTATCAATGCTATATTACTTGTTTAATCTAATTTAAAAAAAAAAGTGATGTCTAATTTACTTAAATTATATTTTACTTTTGTATTATTAAATGGACAATTGTAATAAAGATATCTTTATAAATACATTTGTACAGTTTCCTTTTATTTTCATTAATATTCGTAGAACTTCGAATTAAGTTGAACATTTTGTAAAATAAATTTTAACATTAACTCTATTAACTATTATATGATGGTAAATATGGTGAGGTATATGCATTGTACATGGACGCATGTAAATCCATAGTCTACACCGATGGCTTGCGCCGTACGTAAATATGCGCCCATAGCAGTCATAGGGGTAAATTTATTTTGTTATTTTATTGATTTACTAATTTAAATTGATATTTTTGCAAGATCTAGGAGACGGTCATCATGCAGATTTTTGTTAAAACACTCACAGGGAAAACCATCACCCTAGAGGTAGAGGGATCCGATACTATTGAAAATGTTAAAGCTAAAATTCAAGATAAAGAAGGTAAATATCGACAGGTTATTAAATCTTTTATAGAAAGAATATTAGACATATTTAAAGAGAAAAAGGAAAGATATAAATGATTTTATATGAAAAAATAAATTATTTTGTTTTTATTAGGAATTCCTCCCGACCAACAACGATTGATTTTCGCTGGCAAGCAGTTGGAAGATGGTAGAACCTTATCAGATTACAATATTCAAAAAGAATCTACTTTGCACTTAGTTTTGCGTTTACGAGGAGGAGCAAAAAAACGTAAGAAGAAGAATTACTCTACTCCTAAAAAAATCAAGCACAAGAAGAAGAAGGTTAAGCTTGCTGTGCTCAAATTCTACAAGGTATGAATATTTACGTATACAATTTATTTATTGATTTTTATTATAGCATGTTCAATGTTTATCTCTATATTTTGTAGGTCGATGAAAATGGAAAGATCCATCGTCTAAGACGAGAATGCCCTAGTGAGCAATGTGGCGCTGGCGTTTTCATGGCAGCAATGGAAGACCGTCATTATTGCGGTAAATGTGGATACACGCTTGTATTTAATAAACCAGAAGATAAATAAATAAGAAACATGTTAGCAGTTTATTTAATGAAACAAACTTCTTAAATACTAAGCGTATATTAAACTTTTAACACATTCGTCGCCCAACCGCCATTTGACTTGGTTTTTTGCGGGGCCCAAATGTGACTCTCGGTGCGCCTGAATGTAGACAGCAATAAGCGGGAATAGTACGGTGAAATTCGAATAGAGTACACATGTATGTGGTTTAATGAGTACTATGCTACTATGACATAATATAATGAAAATTTATTATCATGTATATTGTAATATATATTTTTAATATTTTTATTTTGTATATTCTATATTTATATTTAACAGTACTTATTCTATTAAATTCCAATAAAAAATCTTATTTAATTGAACAAGAACTTCACCCGTATCTGGAGTCTTACCGGAAGCATACTCGTCATGTATATTTGTGTGACGTAGTGAGGAACGTGTAAATTCAATTCTTTATCTTATTTTCTAACTATTCATAAATTTATAAGTAGGCATATCTTTCAATGGTATTGTACCAATCTTACCAAAATATATAACTAAATATTTATTCAAAGTAAAAAATGTCCTTGCTTCAACTTTAATCTTTCAAAAAAGACTTCATTAAAATTAATTAAGATTTAAGTCCGGATTCATTATTGATCTAAACGCTATTTTTTACATTTTTATGTAGAGTTAGAGAAAAGTCTTAAATGCAAAGATTATTTACATAAATATAGATTGGTCAAATCATTATTTTTAATTAATCAATTATGTAACTCTACCTAGTAAAATGATCAAATATTTTTTTCTTTGGTATTTCCAAACATGTGAGAAGTTCTTTAAGTGACTTCTCATCTTCAATTTTGTCATTGTTTGTATTATAGTTATCGTAACCGCCGTTTGTATCATCCAAATCAGATTGTAAGAAATCTGAATGCTGTAAATGTTTGTAATCTCGTACCATATGCTTGGTGGTCTTGTAACCCTATTAAAACATGTTCTGATTATTACTTTTTATTTATCATCCTACTATTATTTTAAATAAGCATAAAGGTACAACTTTATTCCCTGTTATAGAAATTAATGAAAATGTTGTCTCAAGCACTATGTATACAACTATACGTATAATATCTCTAGTGAAAAACAGATACCAACAAATAGTCACAGATCTGCTAAAATTTAAGATCTTCTTCAGTTAGGGGAATTCAGAACCACTAACAGATGGCGCGATTGATATCCGCTCAATATTTTTAACATTAGTTTTACTTTCTTATACAATTATTACTTTGTTAATCTTACTATGTTCTTTCTTTCCACGGTCGGTTAGCAAAGCTGCAGGTATACTTCAATTAATTTTACTTTTCTTTATCTCACCAAGCTGTTAAAATTATTACCGAACGATTGATATCTCAATCACTGCTCTCCTTATTAACTTAAACAATTAATTTTAAAAAATTAAAACGTTTTATTCACACTTGCGTTAGCACATGGCGTGTGTGAGTGCGCGCGCGCGCAAGCTTGAGATGCGAAAGTGATGGAAAATTAGTTTTTCCGTCGAACTATTATAGAGATGTATACATTCAATGCACTTGTTACGACGTGTTGTATACTCGCATATTGTCTAAAAATGCGGAATGTCGCAATATATATTAATTTAATTGTTGAAGGTTAATATGGAGGAGGTTACTATTTTATTATTTTTAGATTTACTTCTGCTATAAGAACACATTATATTAAACTTTTCTCTTATTCTTGTTTATTTAGTATTTTTAACTTATTCTAGTTTTCATGCGTCCGTTCACTTATACTTATATTTTCACAGTCACACTATCTACACACTTCTTACACACTACATGTAAAACCAATATACATTAGATACAAGACATTCCAACATTAGTAATGAGCGAACATCTCAAATCTGTATGTTTTATTTATCCCTTTGACTGTGCTATGGACGCATATATGCGTGTGGTAAAAATTACCAGCACGGTCTGTTGACGCATATACGTTTTTGTCCATATGAGTGTAAAATAATGTAATGTTGTTTTACGTATTGATTATTGTTTTGAGTCTTGTCACATAAAAATTATATAAAAAAAAACAAAAACTTTAATTATTAAATATAATTTATTATTACATCTGGTTAATAATATCAAAGGGTTAAATTAATTTTGTTAGTTTATTGATTTACTAATTTAAATTGGTATTGTTGCAAGATCTAGGAGGCAGTCATCATGCAGATTTTTGTTAAAACACTCACAGGGAAAACCATCACCCTAGAGGTAGAGGGATCCGATACTATTGAAAATGTTAAAGCTAAAATTCAAGATAAAGAAGGTAAATATCGACAGGTTATTAAATCTTTTATAGAAAGAATATTAGACATATTTAAAGAGAAAAAGGAAAGATATAAATGATTTTATATGAAAAAATAAATTATTTTGTTTTTATTAGGAATTCCTCCCGACCAACAACGATTGATTTTCGCTGGCAAGCAGTTGGAAGATGGTAGAACCTTATCAGATTACAATATTCAAAAAGAATCTACTTTGCACTTAGTTTTGCGTTTACGAGGAGGAGCAAAAAAACGTAAGAAGAAGAATTACTCTACTCCTAAAAAAATCAAGCACAAGAAGAAGAAGGTTAAGCTTGCTGTGCTCAAATTCTACAAGGTATGAATATTTACGTATACAATTTATTTATTGATTTTTATTATAGCATGTTCAATGTTTATCTCTATATTTTGTAGGTCGATGAAAATGGAAAGATCCATCGTCTAAGACGAGAATGCCCTAGTGAGCAATGTGGCGCTGGCGTTTTCATGGCAGCAATGGAAGACCGTCATTATTGCGGTAAATGTGGATACACGCTTGTATTTAATAAACCAGAAGATAAATAAATAAGAAATATGTAAGCAGTTTATTTAATGAAATAAACTTTTTAAATACTGTGCTTATGTTAACTTTTAATTCAATTCTTTATCTTATTTTCTGACGTATTCGTAAATTTGTAAGTAGATTTTTATAATATCTTTCAATGATATTGTACCAATCTTATCAACATATACAACTAAATATTTTTTACAAAGAAAAAAATTGTCCTTGATTTAACTTTAATCTTTCAAAAGAGACTGTTCATCAAAACCAATTAAGATTTACGTCTGAATTCATTATTGACCTAAACCCTGTTTTCTATATATTTATGTAGGGGTAGAGAACAGTTTTAAAAAATAAAGATTATTAACATAAAAATAGATTGATCTAATTCATTATTTTTAATTAATCAATTATGCAACCCTACCTAGTAAATCAAAGTCGTTTTGAAACAATAATCTATTCGTTATGTTTTACATTAAATATATCTATTTTATGACATTTATAACAGAATTAATTATTTTTCTCATGTTAAGCAAATTTGTGTAAAGTATTATACATACATATTCAGTAACACTAAGAAATACATTAATTTCAAATACAAATAGTAAATGTTTAAATATTTATCACTAAATTATTCCATATATTTTGTAGAATTTTTAAATATAATCACAGTGCATCAATAAGTTCTTTCTCCTTTCTCAACTATACACAAGATTATTGATGGAATCAACATTAACGAGAAAACAAATCTGAAATTGAAATATATATTGTAGGTGTAAAAGTAACATTCGTAAGTTTATGGACATGCATAAAAATTGTTTTTGTTATTAATTAATATACCTTGAGCTAACAAAGGAGCGTAACATTATTCCGATAAATTGTATTTATAATTCAGATTTACTCTGTTGTCCTGTGCGAGTATTTGTATTTTTCAGAGGTGGTTTTAATACTGAAAACATCTTTTCTGTTGCGGTAGGATGAATGCTCATTTGTAATTCTGTTAAAGATTCTTCAGTCTGCAGAAAATAGCAACATTATTTTCTTTTAATAAATAATCAAATCAAAAACAGTATAATATATTTATTTAAAGTGTTTGACTTACTTGTCTAAGTAATTGTGCAGCGGTATGCAAAACTCGTTGCCATTTCCGTACTTCTACATTATGCAAACTTTCTTGTTGCTGTAACAAATTTATCCATTCTTCTTCAGTCTTTGGAGTATTCCTATAGATAAGAAATACGTTTGAAATAAATTCATCCGATAAAGCATATATTAAAATTCATCAAAATTACAATAACTTATATGAATATTATATTATATAAGGTATACTACAATTACTATCAACTAATGCAATATAAGCTTACAATTACATGTGTATTTAAGGATTTATAAAATATTATATTTCAATTGTTACATACTTAAGAACATGTAAGTCCATTATTGTGTAAGCTGCAGCTTCTTCCAGGCCCCATAATTTGTAATACAACAACCCATTGATTATCATCAGACATAATACAGCCACCAGAAGCATTGAACTAACTATCATGCCTGCATCGCTTCTAGTACTGGCACCTATGCATTTAATCGATATAAATAAATAGATTTTTCTTTTATATTACAAATTATAAATACAAAAACAGGGGATATACTTATGTATTTCATAATACCATTATTATTATGTATATGTGGCAAATCTGTAGGTAAAGATTGATGGTTGGGAGATATATTATCTGGTGAATGATTTTGTAAAGCATTTCCTGCACACGTTGCTCGTCTCCTTCTACGTGTTTTTCTCTTTAATCCTGCACTCGCCGTACCTTCTTCACATTCTACATTCAAAGCTTTTATTATATTACTAAAATAATCATCAAGTCCAGCCCAACAACTTTTTTCTATCATACCTATCACAACCAGATTTAACAATTAAACAGAAATTTATGTTTCATTAGAAAGAGGGGTTTTTTGAAAAACTTACTTTTCACAAAAGACCAAACATTCTTTTTATATTTGATTTGTGAATATACTGCCAGACTTGTTTCATTGTCCGATACGCTGCTCATACAATAATGAGATAACACGCTAAAGGAATCTGCATATGGAATGCCTGCATTTGTGCATTCTACATCAATGCAGTAAAGAAGGCCTGGTCTGCTGCATGGCAACATAATCTAAATGGAATGTGAAGTACAATACACTTAGCATTACTTTATTTACAAGATATATCATGTAGAGGGTTTTGTTTTTCTTTATACCTGAGTTTCTGTAACTAACGAAGTCCTTGGACCAATTGCTTGAGTTAATGATACTGTCATAGATAGAGTCCTCATTTTTTGACCAGTTTGATCATTATGCCTCCACGCAGACTGCACCAAATCTAAATCAATGAAAACGACATATCTGGATTTTAATTTAGTAAATAGACAATATATATTAGATTAACCAGAAAATAATAGTTAATATTATCATGTCTGATCAATCCAATATTACAAATATTCAACAATATTTTAATTTTCTCTATTGCAAAGTGTAATTTATTATGTATTACCAGTAGTTTTGCGAGCAGTGTGAAAATCCAAAAAGAATTTTGAATTAGTGAATAACAAGGTGAACAACTGATCTATGTGTATAGGGAAAATAGTTTTATAGAGTTCACGACCTTCGTGCGGTGAAGTACATTTCATAGTTCCACGAATGCTAAGTTTTGCTGAAACATTTATTTTTTATTATAGCCAATAAATAAAGACAATAAAATGAAATATATAAATATAAATATAACATTACCAGTATGCTTTTCAGCTTCACTTTCCGTCGTATCGCTTAGATCAGTTGGATCAAGAACTGGATCTGTTCTAGGCTGAAGTGGGGGTGGGGGTGGAGATAAAGATACAATTTGTTCCTCTATTTCATTAATTGGTTCTACAATAGGGGAAGTTGAATTTTCCATGCTTGCACCTTCTGCCTATGTTTTTAAAAGATAAAATATATGAATACACATAAATACGATAACTCATTGCATAATATAAAACTTGATATTAAATATATTACTTCGGAAAATGATTCCACGGATAATCGCGTTGAAAATTTCTCTTCGTCTGTAGCTGCTAATGGTGGTACATAATCTTCATCGTCGGACGTTAATCCCAATTCATCCCCATAACTAGTGTGAACAAGTTGCCACATTTCGGCCATACTCATAGGCTAAAAGAAAACATCATGAGGAATTGATTTCTTTTTTTTACTTTTATCCGAATATAAATACTTAAGTAATATCAAGATAAAACTTATATACTAATCTTTCCTATTAATCTTGCTTCTACTATTAAGATAAGATAATATAATAAGGCATTGATGTTACTAGCATAAGCACATAAATGTTATTATACAGTCTGCTTTATGATTTGAAGTACGTAATTAAGACTTGTGATCAAATTTCTCTTTGTAATATGAAATTCATCCTACCTGACCAATCAGAGCATTTTGCCAAACACGGAATAACATCAAATACGTCTTGTCCCTTGCACCAAATGAAGTCAAGAAAAATTTATCGCTAACTGTAGATATTAAGATAGCATTGGGAATCACAAGCGCTGTTTTTTCTTTAGTAATAGATGTAACGTCTTTCCAACGTAGAGACACCAATGTCTCCCACATGAAAATATTGGCATAAAAGCAGACGTAGTTTTGAGAGACATAAAGCCTTCCATGCACTAATATCTCGCGTTGTAGGGCACAGGAATAATCTAAAAATTCAATTTGTATATGTAAAATAAGGCATAGAATTAACAAGGAGAATAAAAAAAAATTAGATTTAAAGGAATAAAACTAATTTATAATATAGTTTAATGTGCATCCATTAACTATCAATTTTTATGTAAACGATCATTAATTGATTTAATTTAAGAGAAATCAAGATATTTAATTATGTTGTTAAAAAACCAAAAGTATTGTATTAATTGATCGATCAAACAACAGGGCTTCATGCAACAATATCAATAAATATAATTTGGTTTTTTTTTCTTTTTACGTAATATGCGTAGATGCCTAAGTACCAACAATTGTCTAATTTAACGAATACGGTATTGTAACATGAATCTTCAAGCTTTGTTTATGGGTAAAAGCTATTAGTTTTTCTAATAAATTTGAAAGATTAAGTTTTTAAAAAATTTCATACTCAAAGATATTAATCAGATGCACGTTTAGGCAATGTATAATCTTAAATAAAAGTAGAGAAAAAAAGAAATAAAAGAAAAGAGTTTGTATAACATCAATTTCTCTTAAAAAGTAACTAAATAATGCCATATCTGAACAACAAAAGCAATGTCAGATGAGGTGGCAGGGGATAACTTACTAAGGAGAAAGATGATAGATAGAGATGTTTCACAATCTGATTTGTGGATTCAGGATTCTTCTATAAAGGTTCTACAATTGATATAGTCTCGCATGAATAACACTTAAAGCTATAAAAAGTGTAAGAAATATTTTAGAACTTTGCTAACCCTATTGACCTGCTTTTATTGTATCCTCTTTTTATTTAAATATAATACGTCCTTTCGAAAAATAAAATTACTTACCTACAACTAATCTCTCATCGTCCGGAACATCTTTAAATATTCGTTTAAAATCTTCTGATCGAGATTTGTACGTTGGGTATAAGACATGGTACCACGATTTTTTTTTATTTCTATCTCCATTCCTGGATTCTTTTTTACTTTCGTGTGCAGAACTCTTATTATAATCTACTGAATCGGATGACTTGTTTATCGCTTCCTGAATAACAAAGGATAATAAAATATTTAAAACTTGATGAAGAAGCAGCTAAGAAAACTCTAACATCAATATAAAATATAATATCACCTGCGATTGATCATCAGATTTATTTGCACGATTGGACTCTTTACTTGAATCAGAATTTAATCTAATATATTCTCGTTTGCAATGAGCTTTAGGGCTTGGGCGAGGAGATAAATTAGGACTTGATATAGGGCTACCACCTCCGCTATTTATTGTTTCTTGAGATATCTCAGTTGATATTCCATTTCCTACATTTGTAGCGCCACTCTGATGTCCCAAATTTGACGAGTTTATACTATTTATTACATCATGACTAGACGTTAACAAATTTTCAACCGATTTATTCCTATAAGAAAGAATGTTAAAGTCAAATGTTGTCTCCAAAATAAGTAAAAACGTTTGCGTTATCAATAATGTAGCTACGAGCGAAACATGACCAAAAAAAGAACTCATATTAAATGGAGTTAGTATAATGCATTGAAAAAACTTGCACATGAAGATACATACATGCTTGATACAGGATATTTTTGTATCAATTCCACTTTATAGTGTTTAATATGTACACAATAGCATTGTCGAATAATTCAGTTGTAGAATATGTCACCCATTGAAACTCCAGAGTATTACAAATTAATTACACAAAACAAAGCGTTCGTGTTAAGATACAATAGAAACGATTAAAAAACAAAAATACATACATATATATATATATATATATATATATATATATATATATATATGTAACATACATTTACTTAAAAATCAAAATAATTATTCGACATTTAGAAAAGAATCACCTGCCACCGTAAGAATAGACATATTTCAAAGCGAGCAAGCTGTCACGTTCAACACAAATAAGTTGTTATCGAACAACTTTAAATCATAGATGACATTATGTTACTAAGTATCAATTATTTATAAAGATATCATAACAAATAATGCGATGTCTAGAGTTTCAAAAAGAAAAACAAATACTATTTCCACTATATAAAAATCACAGTTCTTTTTTTTCTTATTCAAACGTAGAAGTAAATTTAAGTACGAATTTTTAACCGATTAATTCCTTCCGAATGAGCGGCCATACTGATGCTCGTATCAACCAGCGCCATGACTGGCAGGACCAACACTCAGCCCTACCAATTGCACCAACACAAATAACACTACCGATATAAGGTAGCCTAATAGTGTTACCTTATTGCAATCTATATATGTTCTATATTACATGCATACGATTTAATACGATTGTAGATTTTAAGCCCAAACATTTGCATCACACAAGATGAACGAAACTAAGAATTAAGGAAAGAACGACGACGGTCCCTCGATCGGGGAATTATCGACATTTATCTAAAGGTAAGAAACGACCAATCACATAAGCAAGACTACGATGATAATTGATTGATCAGCCGTTTTCCGTAATTCACATATCAAGGCTACCATCTTATCTACTATTTTATCTATTCAAAAATTCATTTAATTTATACAAATGAAGGGAATAAATCGATATATAATATATGATATATAAATATGTGTATGATTTATATGCCTATATTATATGCGTGTGTTATGTATGTACGTGTACGCGCGTACCTACACGGACGACAAAGGCAATCAGTTAAATTTCATCTATAAAAATTCCCTAAAGAGAAAATCGTGAAAAAGGATAAGCGACAGTGACATTTATTTTTAGACAGTTACTCATTTGGTCAGTACATACGAGAGGTCAGTGTACGTCACGTAGGTAGCATTCGGAGTGAAAAATTTGATGAAAATTTTTCTGATTTTGTGGATAAAAAAGGAGTCTTTCCTGAGACTCTCTCGCGGCAGAACATTAGGAGCCAGTTCGCGGAGGTCTCAGGTTTAGGGAGAATTTCTAATCTACGTAAAATAGTGACGAACGTTTGAAGAAGTGATCGCGTATACTTTGGAAAGTATTCGCGGTGTCCTATGTAATATTCTGGTGTTGCATTTGAAAACTGTTTTTTTCTTAAAGCATTGCTGTCGTTTCGACGTCTGTAAAGAACAGACGGACCGTTCGACAGGTTATGTCAGCTGGATTGGCAGGTGCTGTCTCAAATCAGGTCAGTGTGTTGACTTGCTACCACACTGCTACTCTGCACATTCCTTTCACTGAAGCAGCCATTCTAAATTTTCTATATTTTTTCATGCAACGGAATGCAGCGGATGAAAGGGCAAACCAACAATCAAGGTAAGACCTTTTTATTGTTATTAAATTTTTTTTACGTCGCTCTTTTAACTTTTCCGCGTGTATGCGTCTTATACTGTATGTATCTTTAACGCGTGTATGTGTTTGCGCGCGCGCACGCGCGCAACAGAATGTCGTTTAATATGTATAGGGACCTAGTCCATATCTATCTATACATACATAATATTTGTACTATCTATACAACGCATTATCTACATATTTCTATTTTATAAATCTTTCTCTTTCTTTTTCTTTCTCTCTCTCTCTCTCTCACTCTCTATATACATATATATATATATTTATTTTCGTACTACACACAACACACAACACACACACACACACAGGAAATTTAATTATCCCAAATATGTATACATTCAGAAAAAAATATAGAAAATTTAAAAATAAGAAATAACAATGATTATAGAATTTGATATAACTTGCATGTTCTGCTTCTTTCAATGTCCATTACCCAATAAATAATTCAAATAGATGAAACAAATATATTTTTTAAAAGGTTAATTACTTATATAGATATTCTTTAATGTTTCATTTTTTAATATAAATTTACTTGTGTATTATGGTTTGGATTTGTAATTAGTTAATATTTGTATACATTTATATATTCTAAGCTATAGTTAACACGTTGAATGCTACGTCAGTCCCTAGGTACTGACAGTGAACTTTCCGCTCAGGCGGCATCAGTCCCTAAGGATTGATTTTTAATTTAGATGGCATGAATCCTAGGTTATAATTTGAATGAATTTTATTAAAATATTTTAAGCAAAGACATAGTTAAGATTGGCACATATTACAGTGCCAGTGCTCACTTGCTGCCACCTGAGCGGAAAGTATACCAAAATCAGTGCCGCACTCAACGTGTTGAACATAAATGCTTTCTTCTCTTTTGTTATTATTTATAATTAATTAATATAATATAAGTTAATAAAGTAAGATTTAATATGCAGTATCAGTGTAATTGAAAAATGTTGTAAATGTATTTGCTCATAAAACCTTTATTATTACAAATAATTTTGTTATCTTTAGTTCGGAAATGGATATTTTATATTCATGTACTTGTCTTTACTTAAGAGATAACTCACTTGCTTTGATAATATATTTTTAAGTCATATGTATGTTTCTTAATATCATGGCTTTTGATATAAAATATATCATAACCCATATTGGAATATCCAAATTATTAAGAATTATGCGATTTGATGTTAATATTTTTAAGGCATTGAAAATTGTATATTATTATTAAGTTAATTAAATATAATATTATGTTCTGTAGTAAGCAATGGTCCTAAAGAACATCAGCAACAGCAACAGCAATCAGAACATGCTGCTGGAGAAGATACTGGATTTGATTCATGGAGAGGAAGTAATAATACGCAGCATCATTCAAGTTATCCAATTGGTACCGGCGATCCTTATAGTCAATACTATGCAGGAACATCGTTTCCTTATCAAGCGTTTGGTGCCGGGGATGGTACCTGGTCGAATGGAACAGATCCAGTTGCATTTCTCTCTGGATATGGAGGTCAAATAAGTCATGATGCATATGGTATGGATGGAATGTTCTCCGCGAGTGCTGGTGGTGGTTTTAGTACATTCGGTCAACCTGCCTTCAATTATTTCCATGGAAACGGTGATTTTAGTGCTTGGAGCACACCTAGAAAAACTCGCTATGAAGATTATTATCAAGCACCAAGAGGAAATGAGAGTTACCCGACACCGAGTAGCGCTACTATTAAGACTATTGAACAAAGTGTACAAAGCTTATCGATTGGAAGCGGGGAGGTTCCAAGACAAGATCAACAAACAACATCTAATCAGCAGATAAAATCTGAAGCAAAGGAGCCAAGAAAAGTTACTTGGGCAAGTGTAGCGAGTCAACCTGCTAAACCTGTTCCTCCGCTTTCTTCATCGCAAGGAATGAAAAAGAAAGCTGGAATGCCACCACCACCTATTGTACCAGGAAAACACAATATGGATATAGGAACATGGGGTGAAGGAAAATCATCTGCTCCTCCTCCGCCAACCGCACCTCCGCCGCCGCAAGTGCAACCACCGGTTCCACCTCCTCCGCCACCTGTTCAAAGACAAAGACCACCCCCTCCACCCTGCTGGAACAGGCAACAAACTACTCCTCCGCCACTTCCCCAATCGCAAATCCATATGCCGACTCAATCGCAGCACCAACAACATCAACAGCATCAGCAACATCAGCAACATCAGCAGCATCAACATCAACAACATCAAGCCCAACAGCAACAACAACAACAGCAGCAACAACAACAACAACAACAACAACAACATCAGCATCAGCAGCAGCAGCAACAGCAGCAGCAGCAGCAATCGCAGCAGTCACAGCAACAGCAACAACTTGTGCAAACTCAATCTCATCCCGTTTTGGATGAACTTAAAGTGAAAAATGATTATAATCCGGTAGAATTTGATCAGACTGCACCTGGAGCTAGGTTTTTTGTAATTAAATCTTATTCAGAAGATGACATTCATAGATCCATTAAATACGAAATTTGGTGTAGTACGGAACATGGAAACAAAAGACTGGATCAGGCATATAGAGAAGCTAGCCGCGAAGGCGCACCTTTGTATCTTTTTTTTTCTGTTAATGGATCTGGCCACTTTTGTGGTATGGCTCAAATGGTTTCTCCTGTCGACTATCAAAGTAATAGCTCTGTTTGGTCTCAAGATAAATGGAAGGGACAATTTAGAGTTCGTTGGATTTATGTCAAAGATGTCCCTAACATGGAATTACGACATATTAAATTAGAAAACAATGAGTATAAACCAGTAACCAATTCAAGGGATGCGCAAGAAGTTCCTCATGCGAAAGGTGTAACAGTTCTGCGTATACTGCATACTTATCGTCATTCTACTAGTATTTTTGATGATTTTGGACATTATGAAAGAAGACAAGCAGAAGAAGATCAACGTAAAGCACCTTTGAATTCTATGCAGCATCATCACCCTTCTTCCAACCATAGAAATAGAGGACATCCAGGAGATCTGTCGCGAGACCATCATCAGCACTCTCAACATCATCTTCATCAACATCAACGCAAGGTAAGCATTGATTTTATCTAAGTGACATATAGTTATTCGTGAAAAATGGATAACACGTATGTTCTAATATTTCCTTCTTTCTCTCCCTTTCTTCTCCTTCTCTTTTCCCCGTTATTTTTAGGATCGAGATGGGGGCCGTGGTAGAGGAAGAGGAGGTTCTCGTCAGTAGCAATGAATACAGTGGAAAACTATTATTATTGGGAAGAAAAATGAATGGACAAGAAGAACGCTGCGACTAATTATCATCTTATTCCACATGTTCGCTTTTCAGGATTTGAAATAGGCCTTGCCTTTCCATCATAGAACTCTCTACATCAAGGCCACTTCCTTTTGTTAAATGATTAATAATACATATGATAATTAGCGTCGCGTTAACATAATAAATATTATGTAATAATAAATATTACAAAGAAGAACGCGTAATTCAATTTCAAAGGATATTGGGTAAACTTGATGACGGTAATAAGTATCTAGTGTGGTGTTGCGTGTTATTCGTCGAAAGGTGTTTCTTAAACGTACAAATTAATAAAAATGAAAGGAAAAAAGCAAAAAAAAGAACAAACAAACAGGATATGAAACAGATGGAAAAAAACTGTAATACATGGACTAATTCTTGTAAAATGCTTAAACTTTTGTTGAAAATGTAAAAAAATCTACGCGAGAACAATATTATATCAAGTGTCATTTAAATTAATCAATGTTCTAAACGTCAGTGGACATGTAATCCGGTGCCTGCAACTGAGAGGGCTTTCCTTTCTTTGTTAAAGAGATGCAGGAGCTTATTCAATGTTCTGTTATAATCATTATGCTTGACCATTGAATAGTAGCTATAGTTATTATCAACTGATTGTTTTGATTCATCTATTATTCTATTAACTATGGATTGCAAAAATGGTTGGAGATATTATACAAGGAAAAATAAAAGGGAGAAAAGAAAGATGGAGGGGGACAATATTGTGTAGTTACTTTATTGTAACTTAAACGATAATATGGATGATTATTATTTTACAATATGACATGTATTTCATAAAGCAAGATTATTCTTATTGTTAAATATGTTACTATAATTTTTCTTGTGGAATAGTATAATCTCTAGAATGGATACAAAAAATATATCTTGCAAATTAGAATTATTTCTACAATGGAACAGATTTATTTTGCATTTTTCTATTAGGCTTAGATTATTATGTCTAGATCATCTCTATCTAAAAACTATGCTTTTGATGAAAGTGCTACGTAATTTAGAAAACAGTAATCTATATTATCTATCAATTTTACAATCTGCAAATGCAAGTAGTAAATCAATATTTTAGGCAACTATATATATAACATTATATATATATAGAAAATTTACAATGTAAAAAATATATTTAAAAAGGAAAGATTATTTCCTTCCTTTCATTAGCCTTACTTATGATTATCGGTTAATTAAATTGACTAATTAAATGGTCAGTAATGACTGACGGTTGTCTAAAATAGTATCACTAGATTTCTGCTTCAGTTTATTTACACTTAAACAAAACTTATATTATATGATTGTAAACTATTTCTCTTTATGAAACAATAACATTTGTATAGACTAAAATGACTTTTATAATTCATAGTTTATGCAAAAGTGATAACACATTTGCAATAATCGATGATTATTATTTACCTTCTGCAATATATAAATACACACAATACCAGTAATATTATGATCTTGAGTTGGATCTACTGATATCAAAGAAATATTCCTCTTAAATTATCTTTATATTTATACATTTTCAGAGAAATTGATTAATATATTCTGAGGATCGTGGGATTATAGTAAGTCATATGAATTTGATAATAACATTAAAATAGTGTGCATGAATGTTGATTATATTTCTTATTAAATTCTAAGTATTTGATATTTCTCTGTATCTCTCTTGTAATGGACAAAGAACAATAGATTTATTTAATAGATTTGCTGTAGCCAAACCAAGGCACCGATGGAAGACTTTATTTTATATTTCACTACATTTCTTTTGTTTTTCCTTCAACGCCATTACAAATTTGAGAATTTAGAGAAATTTCATTCCCTATTTCTTTTTCACCAAAGATATCTGCATCGTGTTGTTTTTGTTGTATTTTCTTAGTTTCTATTATTACATCATTTTGAAGTAGTTTTTGTTGTACAAAATAATTGCGAATATTATCTCTTATCTGCTGATTAAATTTTTCAGGATTTGCTTCCATATAACGATATACAAATAGATCAGCGCCGTTTATAGTAAAGTAATGATTAAAAATATTAATTTGAGCTCCAATAAAAAAGTCCTGCGGTGTGTAATATAATGGATTATCTCTATCAGTGGCAGGTTTTGCAACTAGTGTGGCTTTCAAGAAGCACCCTTCACGACGGCCAGAATTACGTTTTTCGAGCTCTTTTATTAACATAGTACCTTCGCTTAAATTGTATTCTAAAATAAAGTCACGATCTTGATCTTCAGGATGTACGTTATCCAATTTCATAGAATAACGTAATTTTTGAGGAAAATTAGTTAATTGTCGTATAACATCTTTTTTAAGTGGTTTAGATCTAAAGGATAAACACGAAGCGTATGTGTCTTCGGGCGTTCCAAATTTGATATGTGGAGGTATTTTAGATTCAGACAATGGTTTTGACCGATCAGTAGGAAAATCGAGAGAAATATTGTTGGGCTGAATTATCCTCATTACCTCGGAATAATATTTTCTCGTAAAATGGTCACAACCGTATAAAAAGAATTGTTTCCCAAATATAAATATTGTCTCACCTATCTACATATAAAACAGAAACGGATTCAATAGATTCGAATCATTATCTTTTAAAGACAACTACAATTGACTTACCTTGAAATCTTTTGGCGTGTAATATTCTATTACTTCATGGTCTCCATATTCCATATATATTCCTGGATAGGATGATGGAAGGTTTTTCCAATTTTTTGGTACTTTTACTCTCTTTAAAAGCATTACTACAGGATCTTTGCCATTGTTTGGTTTAAGAAGCTCGCGTATTGCTATGGTATCGTCCATTAAGAAATACATTATTTGATAAAAATCATCATTCCATTTGGCATTAAATGATAAAATCATCCTATCATATTCTAAAAAACGTCGCCTAGTATCGTCGGGTATTCGAGTAAGACATGTTGTAACTTTAGATTTCATTTTACGTTCTTCTATGTACGGATCTATGGGCGTGTCTTCTTTATCTCCCACATCTATACCCTGACTATTCAAAAATTCTCTCGTAAATAGATCGCAATCAATAATATGATAAACTATCCCATAAATGCCTGTAAGCAATAGTATTATAAAGCTAAAACTACTTAATTAATCTAATTGTAAGTTAAGAAATGACAAATAGCATTGTTGATTGGTATATATTTAAGAAAATTCATTGAAATGATTAACACTTACATATATCTTTACCAATATTAAAATCTTTCCAGTGGAAATAATCACCATCAATAGTTTTTGGAATTCTATTACGCTTTACAAGTTTACCTTGCGAAAAGCCAGCATCTTCTATAGAAGGCTCCATTACACATAAAGTATCGTCTTCTAAGAAATATATAATGTATACATGACGAACGCGAAAATGTTCGTTCGGAGAATGAAAAACTCCTTGACGAAAGAAAGCCTTAAAACGAAGACATTTTTGCGCGAACAATGCGTAATGTGGTACAAACCGTTGATATCCGTAATCACGTACACGACCGTACGTTAGCGATGGATCGTATCTAAGTTTAATATATCAGTCATTATATAATCGAATGTTGAGAAATTAATTAAATTTACGGCAGATTTAGCAATTTTTCATAATAATTTATAAAGCTTGCAATAACTTACTGTATAGAATCATTCTCCTCTATGTAGGCAAGAGATGCAGCATCGATAGGTCTTCCCCCAATACCGAATTTACTGTCATTTAATATTCGAAAACCATTTAAAAAGTCTAATCTGTGCCCGAGTCTGTAATCTTGAATCTTTAGGAGTATTAAAAACACCATTATATTTCAGTACTACAAAATAACGACCGCCCATATCATAATATTTAATAAAAGAAAATTTGGAAAAACTTACACTTGGGTCGTGAAAAATATAGCCGGGTATAAGAGGTAAACTTTCCATTTGAAAAATAAAAAAGAGACACGTAAGAAGACGAAAAGATGGACAAGGATTACTGTTATTATTTCAGATAATTGAACTTCTTCGATGTACTGGAAATCCACTGTAACGAGATGTCTATAATCGTTGCTATAACAACGCGATTTTATATCGATCCAATAACATCAAACTATTCTCATTTTCACGATGTTACAATGCTGCATAATTGCATTTTATTTATTAGATAAAAACGTTTAATTTTCTCTGCAGGTTGTGAATGATTTAAACTCAAAGAAATGGTGTTCAATTATTTATTTCTGCATGATTTATTCACAGCAGTTTTAGTATTGAATGGCTTCTCTAAATCATCTGAAATTATTTAAATAATAAAATCATAAAGTAAGAAATGTTTTAAAAATAGCCATACAGCCTGCAGATAGGGCGCAAGCCACTGGTACAGTTATTAACCATGCACAAGCAATATTTCTGAACAGTTTCCAAGAAACACCCTCACCACCGCGCGATGCCCATCCAACACATACCACCGATCCTACTTTGCAATGAGTCGTTGACACAGGTAAACCAGCCTTACTTGCCAACAAAACTGTCACTGCAGCTCCTAGCTAAATATTGAAGATTTAAATTTAAATTTAAGAATGTTTTTATGTAATATATGTATTCCATTTTTATAGAAGTTGAATTAATTACTATATATGTTTTGATAATTTACCTCTATAGTGAAGCCTGTAGTAGGTGTGATACGTGCTAAATCTTTTCCTAATGTACGGATTACTCTACGTCCCCATATCCATAAGCCAGCAGAGATACCTAATCCACCATAGAGTAGTATTAATATTGGTGTTTCAGCTTCTTGTCTCGCCGAACCTTCAGCATATATTGCCCATAGTGCTATGAGAGGACCGATAGCATTGCTAACATCATTACCACCATGTGCAAAACTACCAAAACCAGCTGTTAATACTTGCAGAAATGAAAATAACTTTGACACTTCTGGTTGTTCTTCGTCTTTCTTATTATTCTCAGTTTGACTTTCTTCTGCATTAGAACCAGCTACTATTAAAAGTGGACTAGCACTACTGTTACCACGTAATTTTGGTGCAGCAACTTCTTTTGCGTCACTATTACTACTACATGGATTTTCCGAAATTATAGACATAGCTGTTGTTTCGCTTTTATCGCACGTACACAAGGCCGTCTTTTTTTCACCACCAGGATCAGTTAAAACGATCCTTTTTCTTTGCCATGGTACAACAAATAAATAAACAATAATTCCTGAAAATAATCCTAAACTCAATGCGGCCGTCAAGCTACCCCACCATGGCATTCTATCCAACATCAACACTGTGTGCAATTAAAAATTTATTATTAATTATTATTTTTTCAATATTTTCTTCCATTTGTTTTTCATAATAACATGCAAATATAGATAAAAGGTGATTACGCACATTTAGGTCCATCATGCGCAACTGAAACGACGTTGACGGCAATGGTGAGGCCATATGCCAAAGGAAGTATATGAAGTCCCTTTTCAAAAGGATTGCTAGATCTTAACACAAATTTTCTTATAAGCCAGAAGATAGAAGCAGACACGATGCCACTGAGTACAGGGCTTGCAAACCATGATGCTGCTATATTTATTAGGGCAATCCATTTTACCTGTAGATTTGAATACAACTATTAGCTATTGATAATTATCAATAAATCAATTATTATTAAACAAGTGTTGTAAGTATTACAGACCCCTGCTGTTCCTCTACAAACAAGAGAAAATCCTACGGTAGCTCCAACTATGGAATGTGTACCAGAAATTGGAAGTCGAAATGCTGTAGCAAGCAATAAACAGATTCCAGATCCGGTTAAACTAGAAAGTGCTCCTATCATTAATTCTTTTTCATGGCCTTCGTATAATGTGACATCTAGTATACCCTTACGCATTGTATCAGAGACCTAATGGTGGATATATCAATGATAAGCAAATTTGACAGAAAAAAATATTTCATACGTTTAATACTTTCATTATTAGATTATACCTTATATCCTATCAGTACGGCACCAGCAATTTCAAAAAAAGTTGCCAAGATGCAAGCTTGAAAAATTGTAAGGACCCCAGCACCCACACTTGTCCCAAAACTGTTTGCAACATCGTTGGCACCTATGCCAAATGCTAGGACGAATGCTACTATGAACCCAACTATTAGTATCCAAATAAGATTTTCGTCATATGGTATGCTCATATTTGTGTTATTAATGAACAGTGCTATTTGAGCTTTGACAATGCGATGATTATTTTTCTTGGCGTTATATATGTTTGTCTTAAAGTTAATAGGCGCAATCAACTTGTTTTTCTTAATATTTGCATAACAATGGATATCAAACAAATGAACATATATCAAGAAAAAGCTCTTCAATTATAGTTTCAATTTTTTCAAGAGTACTATATATTAGTACATGTAAATATTAATCACCAGAATATATATCTTTCTATATACACACACACACTCGAGTGTATATTTATATTATTTATTTTATTACTAACACAATCAATTATGTGTTTATATTTTTGTACATATAACAGAGGTAGTATTTAGATACAGCACCTGTTTTACCTAACGGCATGACTTTATTGCTCGTTAGTTTGCTATTATTTTAGCAATTAAATTATTGATGTTTGATGACCCTTATATATTGGCCAGTTTTGCTTGGGTCACAATTATAATGTTCAGTTTTGGAATTATCCTTTGTCAGCATCTTTCTTTCACAAATACATGCCAGTTCTTGCAGTGACCACATCTGGAAAAAAAATGTATGAAGGAATTATGTAATACACTCTAAAGAACATACTAATTTATTTTCAATCAAATTTAATCCCTATATTAAATATATTTTTCGAAGTAATATTATGCTTACTTCTCAATTTTTAATTGTCATTGATTTAATGGAAATTTTCTAACAGAGAAATTATAATTTTGTCAAATTTCTTACGGGAGTTTCATACAGATTGGAACATCCCTTTTGCACTTAGCACTTTTTATTTTTCATTATCTTACATCGCGATCTAGTTTTTTATTTTTTATCGTTAAATCGATAAAACTTTGATTTGAAAATATTTAATTCTAAAGGAAAAAGTAAGTAATTTTAAGAAAAATCGTTAGACTTATGTCAGAAAAATTGTATTCGGTTAGGGGTATATGATAATTGAATAGCGAGAACGGAATAAGTTCATTGACGGCAAAGATTAGGAATGTTTTTAGTCGATAACGCGTGCTTATACTTTTAGAGATCTCTATCCGTTGCCATCATGATTTCTACTTGTTTTCTCATTTCATACCTTTTATAACTGAGCACTTTTTGTAGAACGATACGATTCGATGCGATCATTAGCGGTCGTTGTCAACTTGATGCCTTCTTCGATATTTCAATTAGAGTTAATTAAATGCAAAATATATCGAAAATAAAAATGCTCACCGAGTTCGCGACCTAATGTAGAAGTCTTTTATAACCGGGAGATACTTGTCACATCCCCCTCGAAGGGAGAGGGACTGAGATATTGATCCAATATTTACCCGCGAAATTCCTTTGTAGACGTTATGGATTGATTTATTTTGTAACTATTTCACCAAAATTACATGTTATTTTGATCTTTTTATTTTGTTTCCTTATTTTTTTTTTTCATTTCACCGACACTCTTTCATATTTCACCATGAATTGTCTACGATTTATACGGGCGAGGAAATGACTCGTTTAAGGTTGCATAAAGGATGTTAAATACGTTAAATATACCGGTGCAACGTATAATTACCGTTAATCGTCTATCTCGTTATAACTATAGCAAATTCTTTATTAATCAAAACTGATTGTTTTTATAATGATCATGCAATTACTTTCTTTATATACATACGTTGAATTTCTTGAATGAAATTATTTATGATTATTTCTATACATTCTAAATTCAATAGTAAGCACGTAGGGGTACGTAAAAGTTTTGAAGCATTTGTTAATTTGTAATAAAAGGCGTGGTAATAATTTGTATATATTAATAAATTATTTAATTTAATATATTTATAATTTATACATTATTTTCATGTCTTAGACACATTCTTCATATTAAATGAGACATGTATCAGTGTACTATAAAATATACAATCATTCCTAATACGTTTTTAATATCAATTTTATTCCAGATCCCATTTTTCCCTTTCTTCTCGCTCTTTAATAACTTCGTTTATTAATGGGGTAAGATATAATACATCCTATAAAAATAATAACGCATTAAGTAATAATAAGAAAATATGTTTACTATTAATCTTATATAGAGAAATGAAATAAAATATATAGATGAGACAATAGAATTAGAAAAAATAAATCATTTACCTCTTCGTATTTAGTCCATTGTTCTTTGGGGAGAATTCTTTTCATTGCATCCAATTGCATTGCTCTTACTATGCGGAAATTACGTTCATCCTTTATATGATCTGGAAGTCTTCTTATTGCTTCTTCTACAATTGGATCAATTTCGGTTCGTAGATCATCGCGCATTAATCCTAGAATTTTTCAAATATTCTTTTTAACACTGTTATATGCTATTACACATGCAAGTAACGTATATAATATAAAGGAGTATATCTATATTAGGTTATAAGTTTAATCATTATTTAATAGAAATAAATGGCAATTGCTTAACGTATTATAAATACTGAAGAATAAATATTTTTTACCGTATTGATTAAAACCAGAAACATTGTAGAGCCATTTATGTCCTGCTGGAGCTAAAATAAACGACGGAAGATATGTAATTATATAATATATTTTTGGTCAAAAACAAAGATGACAGTAAGTATAATTGTAATATAACATCTTTTTAACGAAAAAAAGTATATTTACTTACTTATTATTTTTTTAAGTATGTTGGCTAACATTTTTATATGTTCCGATTTGTCAAATTCAACTTGCAATAACAATATTGTCTCTTTTCAAGAAAATCAGTATTATTGAACAATTTGGAAATAAATTTGATAACGTTCGAAGCGCCACTCGGTGCTATTTTGTATAAGTTTTCATCTTTAGAACCATAGGTCTTGTACTCTTAGATGGTCCATTCCTATCATATTTCTATACCGTTTGAACTCACCTATTTACAATGATATTCATTTGTTATCGCATTTGTAAACTTATCCTAATCCCGATAATATTGCATGGCGTAACATTTGTATTCATTGCTGTTTATTGTGATACTTGTGTTGAGGGGGAATAATAGAAGATAATCAGGGAAAACCACACGACGATTTTCAGAGAATGTATGTAATTTGTAACAAATTAGTATAATTATTTTGTTTTAATATTACTATTTTCATTCTATTTATCGTTCGTTATTGTATTGTATACTATTATAAATTAAAAGCATTCATTTGGACTTATTATATTAAACAAAATGATAGTCGATTATTCTACTAATTTGTTAAAAAATATCCACGAAAGTCTTCTTACCTTCGATAAAAGGGAGAAGAGTACAGTTATACGAGGTATTTATGAATACTGGCACTATGGTTGCGATGGTTTTAATGATAGGGTAGATAATTTTAGTGTATATCTATCTAAATGAAATGGATTATAATATGTAGAAAGAATAATATGTGTATAATCGAAGGATATTTTACTTAGGGATGGGGTTGTGGGTATAGAACATTGCAGACAATTTGCTCATGGATTATAATTAATAAGAATTTAGAACAAGAAGTTCCAAGCATACCAAAAATACAAGAAACGCTTGTTGCATTGGAGGATAAAGAGAAATCATTTATCGGGTCGAGGGAATGGATAGGATGCTTCGAAGTGAGTCTTTTATTATAACTATTATATTTTTATACTATTCACATTTTTTTTTTTTTTAATAAGAAAGCTATTTACTAGTTATTCAAATTATAGGTATGTCTTGTTCTGGATAGTTTATATAATATAAATAGTAAAATTGTTCACATTGCAAGTGGTCGAGAACTATCCAAATATTTGCATATTATTAGACAACATTTTCAAGAATTTGGAAGTCCAATTATGATGGGAGGAGATCAAGATTGTTCTAGTAAATGTATCATTGGTATACATATTGAATCGAAAGAAGCCTATTTATTAATCATTGATCCACACTTTATAGGTAAAGCTAAAAGCACTGAAGAATTAAAAAATAAACAATGGGTAAGATGGCAAAGTATTGAAGACTTTGTATACAGTTCTTTTTACAATCTTTGTTTACCACAGATCAAAATAACTTGATATACCGATTGAATTTATTTTATCTTTTTATTTAACCTAACTATAAGAATAATCTCTATAGGAATAATCATGATTGTAATGCTTCGTCAATCTATTTTTTAAATTATAGTATAAGTTTTTTAAAGTCTATTACATGTTATTTTTATTTATTATTATGAAATTAATTTAGTCTGTGTTGAGTAAAAGGCATACACCCTGTAAAATCCAGTGTGAAACATGTTCCTCCGTTGAAAGATCTGTTTCAAATATCAAACCTTTACCCATTGCATCGCGCCTATTTGATGTTGTGTACACTGGAGTTTTTACTGTATTCTACATAAATTTATAGCAAAGAAAAGAATGGCAAAAATATATTGAAATGGTTAAATATCAGAATGAGTTTTTGAAATCTACACTTTTTGTAATTTATCATAGGTATACCTGAAGTTTAAGTCTATGAGCTTGAATTGGTATTACCAAAAGAATTGGTAATTCTTCAGTAAGAATTTTTGGATAAGACCTTTTAAGACACTTTTCTTCTACATCCCATCGAGCTCCTTCCAAATATAGACCATGTATGTAGCAACCCTTTCGTTTAAAAATTAAATAATTACTTAATTACTTATTACGTAAGTTCATATAAATGTATTATTGTTAAAAGAATTCATTTATTCATGTTGTAATTTATTCACGTACTTGTTCAGGCCTTTCTTCTATAGCATCGACTTTAGTAAATTTAGTTACGGTCGTATAAATAAGCGAGTGATCTAACGGCCAGTTATTTCTACGACATGTTATTTGTACTAAAGCTGCTAGATAAGTTTCTGGCACGTGCAAACCAGATAACCACATAACTATTGGTTCATTGGCACCAGACTAAAAAATAATTTTTCATATTAATATGAATATATATTATGCCGTTAGTTGTACAAATATCGTATGAATGGATTATATCGGCAAACCCAATCTGTATATTGTGTTATTCTCTTTTGAAAGTGATCCATCCAATTAGCGAGATTTTTTCTTGTATCTGGCGCTAGTCTGAGCCATTCCTTAGGTAAAATACCATTATATAGGGCAATAGAAATATTATCAAGAATATAATCCATTTCTACCTCTCCTGCAATAGCCTAAAATAGTTTTATTATTTTGTTTAATTGATAAATAAAAGTTTATTAATTTTGCAAAATGATTTTATGCATTTACCACACGTTTCTTAAGTATAGAATAGTTCATTATTACCTTTCGTAGCTGAGAAAGAGTCTTTGAAATCGTATTTATTAATTTATTAATCCTTTCTAATTCTTGGAAGAGCACAATTGTCGATGGTGTGACGCCCACTCCAAAATTTTTTTTTACTTTATTTAAATCAAATTCTAGAGGTATCCTTTCAAGAATTTCCTTTGCTATGTTGTCTATAAATTCTTCTTTACTGATTCCTGTTGTGCTAATTGCTATGATAACAAATATTTAATGACACGATTTATTGCACTTGTCTTATTGTTGTCTTATTGTTTGTTTGCTTCTTACTTGTTTGTGGCTGCAGCTCTATCAGATTAGCCCATAACTCTTTAGTAGCTTGATTAAAGTAACCAATTTCAGCGTTAGAATGAAGACCAAAAATTGCTGGAGTATTGACTAATGGTAATTCTTCGATGAAATTTAAATACGCTTCGTGATCCCCTTCTGGTGGAATGACGTAATCAACGTAGCTGTCCTGATAAAAATGAAAAAGTTGAAAGGTGTTGAATAGGAAATCACCAAAAAATTCATTCATATAAGTTTCCGATACTCGACGGTCGTAACTATCGATTATTCTCCCGCCATACATTACCTGAAAATTTGAACAATTGTCAATATCTTTATGTAGTGTCATTAATTTATTTTTTAATTTCAATTTTCTTTAATTATCACTTACTTCTCCTATTAAATATTTTAAACTGTTCCATGGTATCCTTGCATCGTTAAGCTTTAAAGCTTTTGTCAAATAAGTATCTATTATAGACGTACATACATTAAAATCTGATTCGTTAAAATCATAACTTATATTCCATCCAATTTTATCGTATTTTCTTCTTTCCTGTTCAGTGAAATTGTTTATTTTTATCCAGTAAAAATTCATATATAGTATAAAGTATTGATCTTACCTGCACAACTGCATGATAAAAAGCTAATACATAAACGAGGTGTTTATATGCAGGATGATTACAATTCTCCAGAGTCTGTGGAGGCATTTTTAAGTAAGTATTTTGTAAATTAAGTTTTAAACCGTTTGGTGGTTCTGTAACAACTGAAAACAAAAATATATAAAATAATATTATTCCTCTTTATTTATTCCAATTGGTATAGAAATAGATTCATTTTAAATAGGAAGTTTGAACCTTTTACAGATTGTTGTAAAATTCCTATGGGAAAATCGGGAGTTGGATCAGTTGTAAGCCATAGTCGAAAATCAGGATGCGGTTTCTCTAGATTGTCTAAATAGCTTTCTAATTCTTTGATGAAATGTAATAATAAATGACCATTTTGTAACATTAACCATTGTCCTCTAAATATAGCTGTTTCTAATAATTCTATTGCATTCTGAAGTAATAGATAATAATTATAGTCAGATATTAAGATCGCGTTATATTGTAATATATTATATAATATTCAGTATGTAACAAGTTACCTTTTCTTGATTTTGACCAAGTGATAAGTAACTGAATTTTCCACCACCCAAACCATATCGTTCTGCTAATTTCATTAACTGAGAAGTAGGGTCCGAACCGGGACTTAAAATTAAAATTATTGGCGTCATAGCAGTGGATTGTTGAAAAATTAAATCCAGATTGACATGGGGCGGCGTTACATATTCTTCGCCCATAATCTCGGTTATATAATTAATAACAGCTCGATAAACTCGATCCACGCGGAAACATCGTATCAACATTAATTTTTCGAACGGCTTTAACACAGCAGAATAATTAGAAGGAAATTTTTGTGACTCTGGATCATCCATATCATACCACTAAAATATATAAAAAATAATGATAATGATTGTATATTGTAATAGTCTTTTTAAAGTCAGAACAATGATTACATTTTTCCAGTGGTCCATATTTTCTGTAATATTATCAGGTAGACTAGCAAAGGTTTCAGGAAAATCATTAGCTAATTTTAATAGGTCTTCCCATCCACTGGAAGCTAGCCACTTAATAGGATTAACTTTACTTGACATCTTAGTAGTAACGCATCCTTTTATAAAGAAATCCAATTGTTGCGGTTTGACATTATCAATACTTTGTTCTATGTCTATGCAGATTTTGAATGAATAAAGAATTTTATGCTTTTCAAATATTCCTGTGCATCCATAATCATAAATATTTTTTGTCAATATTGGAATAATATTACGAAGACGTTTGACCAAAGTTGGATCTGGTAAAGCTTTTCTTAAAGATAATATGAAAACTTCAATGTAGTTGTTCAAGGAATACTGATACATTTTATTAACCGTAGGCATTTCAGTTAAAACGAAAAACAAAATAGCGCCTCTTTTTGCTACTGGCCGATAACCGTCCCGTAATTTGTTTAAATCAACAGCTGTGACTTCACCAAGGAAGAGTTTCGTTGTTACTTCGCTAGCACTTGATTTGGTATTTTCTAAAGTTTCAATTAAGTCAATATTATCCAGCATATTGCCTTTGTTCATGGAAATTTCTCGTAAAAGACTATTTTCGAGTTGTCGGAGTAAATTTTTATTTTCACTTATTTCAGCTATAAGTCTTTCGCGTTGTTCTTCGATATCTGGTCGTTCGATTCTCACTACTACTGATAATAGTTGATCTTCTAGACCCTTTTTTTAATTCAAACTGATTACCAAAGTATCCTTTTCCCTTTTGCTTTCTTAATATAGTTTTTATACTTACTGCAGTAGTCACTGTATAGTTTATGACAATGGATTTTGAATAGACGGCAGGATTAAAGACAGGATTTGACATTTTGGTAGTTAAATATATGCGAAATCTTGGATCATAATCGACTTCTTTAGAACCTAACATAACAAAGGTTCTTCCTGCTATTGCTATAACATAATTTAATTGATCAGGCTAATTATGCACGTATTTTGCAACGAGTTTCTACTTAAATATATTATATCTTGATCTTACATTGAATGTTTTTTGATAGAACGTTATTTAGAACAGGATCAACTTCGTCAACATCTTGAAATAAAATTGGCAAACCATATTTTATTGCTAGTTCGACTTGTTTCAAAAAATCTGCATCGGCAAAAGACATAATTTTCAAGTTCTTATTTCGTTCCTTTTTTTTAATCCATTCTAATGCTTGCTGCTGAGGATCAATGCACAATGGAAATCTTGAAGCTTTTAGCGTTAGGATACCATTTTGTACAGAAAGCTCATCCGGTGGAAGTCCTTCCGAGGTCCATCTAGATAATAATCACTTTTAATATAAACTGTAATCAAATAACAAATTTTTTGGCCCAACTCACTTGCTAATTTCTATATCATCGCTAAGCTGTGTTTGTATATTAAACGGTTCTGAAAGTGGTATCCTTCTTTCTGTGATGCTTCTCGACCAGTCATTATAAATCATATCGTTCCTGAATTCGTATGAAAATGGTCCACAATAGGCGAGAAATCCAGAAGAAAGTAGACAATTTCCAATTATCTTTTCTTCCTCTTCGTGTAATCCTTTCAATTCTTTTTGCCAACGGGTATTTTCCGAGGAGAGACCACCGATTAATTTGTCGGCGGCAATTAGCCGTCGTTGCAAAAGATGTGTTTCTTTTTGAAGCTTTTGTCTTTCCGTCATAGCAGATTCGTATTTAATGTTCAGATCTTCTATAATCTTTTCTAATCGTTTTAATTCACGTTCTTCCTTCTCTAAAGCTTTTTGTGCTCTTTCAGATTCAATTTGTAGCACTTGAACTCTTTCTATCTTTGGCTTAACCTAATAAAAATGCTCTAATATTAAAAGAAAAGAATGTAACCTTGAGGTGATTGGGATAGATTTGCTTTTCATTTCAACGAAGGAAAGAATAGAAGGAAGAATACCTCTCTGTAGACCGTGCAATAATCTAACACGGCCAAGACAAATTTATAAAGGCCATATCCAGCTTTACTAATTAATTCCATTTGATCCATTTTCGTGGATTTCCTTAAGTGTGCTCTGACAGCTTGTTGCTGCCTCTGCGTGATTTGCTCACAGTTCATTTCTTGTAACAATCTTAAAAAACTTGGATCGCTCATCATACCCTTTGCTCCTTTCCAAGATATGTCCTTTATACCTCGTAACATGGCTACGCATTCAGAGACAATTTGTACGGGCTTTGGAGGCGTAGCAAATGATCTAAATAAACAGATAGAAGAAAAAGAAGATTAAAAATTTGAAAAAGATACGTAAAAGGACAAAATACATAGTTGTTGATATAGGACAAAAGAAACCTTATTTCAGTTATGTCCGATTTATCGAGTTCTCCCAGAGCCAATCTCGCAGCGTCTAAAGCAGGCTGAGCCGCAGCAAGAGCTACTTTGGCTTCAGACTCTTCTTTGCCAATGAGTTTTCTTTTCTCTTCAATTTCTTTTTGCTTGTTCACGCTCTGTTCTTTTTTTTCCATTGCAATATCTGTACTTTCACCAATGGAAGCTAATAATTGTTCACAATTCTTCGTTTGGTCGGCTACTTTAACTCTTTGTACAGCCAGAATATCATTCAATTCGGCTAAAGTGATAGACGCTTCTTCGATTTTTTGTAAACCTACGTAATCAAATAATGATAAATGATTATTTTGTTGGATGGTAATTTTCTACTAATTAAACAGTAAATTTAAACCTCCAGTCAGACGATCACATTGCATATTAATATAATTTCTTTTTTCGATTAATAAACGCAAAAACGTATTTATGAAATTAAGATAATCTTTTGGTGTAACGTAATTTTTTCGTCTTAATTTTACTAGAAAATCTACAGTATATCGTTCAATAACAGACTTATGAACATGCACCATGTGCAACACTATGTCTTCTCTATATTCTTGCGGTAAGTTTGGATTCTGAAAAAATGAATAAAATTGATGTCTTCTATTATTGCTAATGAATACGAATTTCATGTTATAACGTACGTCTCTTAAAGTAACATTAGCTACAGCGACCAGTGCCTGATCCGGCCATGGAAACATCCAATCTATTGTAGTACTATTCACTAAACCAGGATAATTACGACAGCGTATTCTCAATATATCATCAGCAAAATTCATAGATAAAGCAATGCGTAAATTATCAATACATGACTTTTCAAAAAATGCCCATACACTTTCCCTGAAAGAGATATTACGTTTTGTAATAAATATCGAAAGAGATAAGTTGAAAATAATATTATTCGATATTATCTAACCTCGTAATATCAAAACCAGCTGTCAGAGCATTATCTCTACACGAAGTAATAATTATATCCTTTTCTTCGTCGGTAAAAAGGGCAAGCACTAGACCCGTCATAAGTATATTGTTGATCAACTCCAAGAAACTCTCATTTATTATGTGAGAAGCACTGAATAAAAAGACAACTTTCTTATTCTCGACACCGATCATGTTGTACAATTTTTTCAAATCTTCGCGAAAAGTATTTTCATTGTATCCACGACTCAAGTTAATCTCAAAGACTGAACTATTAGCAGCGAAAGAAGCAAGTCTTATTATTGACTGCTTTCCACTACCGCTGGTGCCTACCACGAGAGCGTGGCCACGATGCATTCTGAGAATACGATGAACTCTTGTCAGATGTTCTAATGCATCATTGAAAAGAACCATTTGTAATTTTGCAATATTCCTTTCGTTATATTCTTCGTAAATCTGTACGAAGATAATTTACATTTTTTCGAGCACAGTAGTGATATGAATATTCATTAATGGAAGGTAGGAAAAACGCTACCTCTAAAAGTAGATTATATACAGCTTCGTAGTCCAACAGATCCTCGTAATACCTTGGCTCATCTTCATAACAAGCATTTCTAAAATCTCCAAAAAGCAAAGGATCCCTTAATGTGTACTCAATTAATGCAGGTTCTTCTTCCCAAGTATCTTTTATCTTGTTAGCTATATGTTCTTTTATTAAGTTCTGATCCTAAAGCATATGTTATCCAATCATTTTTTGGAAGCTCTTTAAATTATAATATAATAAAGGAGTATTAGAGGATAAAAATGTTATTACATCCTGGGTAATTAATCTGTCACATATCACTCTTGTAAATTCATTTCTCCAAAGTCGAACAAATCGCTTTACGGTTGGAAAATAATCTGGATGACTTTGAAGTACACCTGCCATTATTCTTGAAAGATCTCGCATATTGAAGATATAATGAAATTTTGATGGGGTAGGCAATAATTCTGTTAAAACTATCTAAAATAACAAATGTATTTAGTATCAGTTTTCTTAATAATTCATTATTCGATTATGAAATCCATAAACAATTGTTAATATATTTTTTGACAACCTGATAAAGCTCCAACGTAATATGAACAATATTATCTACGGTAGATTGCACTTCTTCTGAAAATATTTCTAAATGTCCCCTTAAAATACTCTTATAAATATATTGAAGCGTTTCGTTCATTGGAAAAGTGACATTATAAACTGAAAACATCGAAATAAATCGTGGATCGACTTCCTTTCTTCCACCACCAGGCTTCCCCATTGCAGCTAAATAGCCTGTGATTTAAAATTTAAAAATAATTATATATAATTTATTAAATAGAATTCTTTTCATTTAAAATTCTTGAAAATTTCTCAAATCTTACAAATATCTTTGATATATTTCCAATGGAGATCTTTTCCACGACCATAGAAACCATCTCTTTCAAGTAATAGCTTGAGAAATGCGATCGGTTGTTGAGTTCCATATGTGTCCACCATCGGCATATTCATATCATCTATGAAAATAATTAACTTTTTTCCTGGTGATGGCCCATATATTTCTCTGGATCGTTTTTCCACAGCTGATTCGATACTTTTCTGCACATCCATCGAAGTTGTTCTTGATGAGAAATTAATAGATAATTTTTTCTGTAATAATGAAACATATGTATAACAGCTAATGTAAGTAAGTTTTAATTAAATGCAATACGTTAAATACTTTGATTTGTTTGGCATGTTAAACGACATAAATCTTATATTAATATACTTGCATATTTGTCGGAATTGATGGTCCTTAAAAAATCTTGAATTATAGCTGTTTTGGAGGTACCAGTTTCGCCAACCAATAACGTAGGTCTTTGTAGATTATTCATCAGATTGATAAACCATATTGCTCGACAAGAGTCTTTGGTGGGTACTAATATTTCCGAATAATTTTTTAGCCGATCGTGAATGTATGATGGTACAAGCCATTTCCATGGTATCCATATTTTTTTGTGTATGTCCAAAAAATATTCGTATAATGTATTGAATAGAATTGGTATGTATCCTGCATACATATTACATATTATCTTTATTTTATTTCTAATTGCTATCTCTCATCGTTATTGCTATTGTTAATTGTAATTTTATTGATGCCGAACAGTTCATATTTCTCAATATCAACTTACGTATCGTTGCTGGTTTTTCAGTCGTATCTTCAACGAGCATAAGTCCAGTGGTTTTTTTCATATAATCGTCAAAAGCCTTTCTAGAATTCTCTACTAAAGAAGCTCCTAAGGAATAGTAACACGATTGGATATACATTGCTTCTAGTAGGTCCTCTCTATTTGCAGTATATTCATATTGAACCGGTTGTTCTGTTTGATCCGTTAAATAAGACTTGGTTTTTAAAACTTCTTCGTCAGCTTGTAGCAAAGAATACAATCCATCAAACACATACGAAAGTTGTATTACCTACAAAATATATAATTAGAAAGAGTACTTTCATAAAGTAGAATTATAGCAACGATAGAGGAGGACATGAAAATATGGTATAAATGCCAAAAATACAAATAACTTTCCCCTTTATTTACATATATTAATTGTGCCCATAATTATGAAAGTGGTCTAAGTCAAAATTAAAAAAAAATAAGTTTATTAGTTATTTCACACCACATTATTTTAAACTAAATTAATAAATTAAAATTATATAAAAAAATAAAATTTAATAAATTAAACTAAATTAATTAAATGTTTTAATTCAATAAGTTCAATGTTGTAAATTCTTTAATTATCTCGAAACAAGAAATATATGACTTAGACCACTTTCATAATTATGGGCACAATTAATATGCTTTCATTTAAGAGTTACCATGTTTAAATTCGTTTGAGGAATGATCATTTGAAGTGGTTTTACTCTTTGTAATCCCATCATTCCTTCTATAATAAGATTAACCGCTCCATGGACGTATTTCTCGCACATTTGAGCAAGGAATTTTTGATCATTCTCATTTTTAGATTTTATCCATTTATCGATATATGATTGATAACCCAAGTTCTTTGGATCCACATAAACCATACCAGCTCTTGACACAGTAGCGGGAGATGCATATAGTAAATCACCTACCTAAAGTGACAAAAAACAGTTCTAAAATATTATGTACAAAATGTTAAATGTTAGATGCTTATCTGTTCAATATCATTTGATTACCTCAAAGAGAAGACTACAATGGTTTTGAAGTTTTATTCTTTCTTGATTAGGCAAAGTTAAAAGTTTGTTGTCATCCATTACCGAATTCATATTTTCAATCCACAATGCATCGACATCTCCATCAAATAATATGTATTTTTTTTCTTCTTGTTCAGAATCGAGTGGTTTATTAACCTCGCGAAAAATATTACTAAGAAGACCATCTGTCCATTCCCGTGTTGTTGGATCTAGTATACCGTATAACTCAACCACAGTATATGCCTTTAACCAAATATATTATCTATTATTTCAAATATGCAGCCAATAAAGATACACACATACCTTTGGATTTAAGATGTGAAGACTGGTGGGAATATTCAAATAAGTTTGAGTCATACATAATATTTCGATAATAACAGTTTTTCCACCTCCAGTAGGACCAACGATCATTGTCGAATGTCTACTCATCATGACTTCGTAAAGTTGAGTGATTTTTTCAAGCTAATATAATTTGAAAAATTATTATAAATCGTGTAAAATTTAAAGGAAAAAATTATTATTTAATAAATATGAATGAATAAACATATCAGTAATAGTAGTATTTTGTTTCTGTGATCCTAGGTCACTGGAGCTAGGATATGTACGAAATAAGAACCGATAACGCTAATCATAAAAAAAATAATACATATGCAATAACAAAACCAAATTGTAACAATCGTAAAAACAACATGGCTAAGGTTAGCATGAACAATTAAAAAAAAAAAGTATCAGTAGTATATGCACATACTTGTTCGGTTAAAACAATATAGTTATGTTCTTCCAACATCTTGATCGCAGCACTATTAAAATCTGGATATTCTATTCTGGGACAGTCAAGATCAGGGAATAAGTCCGTAATAAGACCCAAAAATAAAGGTACATCGTCGTATATGAATTTAGGAAGATTCATATCCCTGAGAGTTCTCATTAGGACAAGATTTTCAGCTAAGTCGCTAGATGTTCTTTTTAATTGTCCAGCCATATTTAGTACAGATTTCATAGCTCTTAACCCAAAGTCATAATGCGTTTGCTTGCTAAGTTGTTCTTGCGCCAATTTATGCAGAACTGCCATCTTTTTTGCCAGAATTTTAGCCGTTAAAAAACCAGCACTGAAGAGTTTGATTTGACAAATCAATTCGTTATCTGGCACAACGCATACTACCGGTCTGAAGAGTGCCTTAACGGATTCCGGTAATTCGGTTCGACCAGCATATCCAGGATTCATAGTAATAAATATACCTACTTTTGTATCCAAGGGAATATTGTAATCTTCGAACTATCAAATAAAATATGATTCTTGATATTTATTATTTTAGATTAAATTCGATACTCTCTTATGACTGTTAAAAGAACAATATACGTTGAAGTACGTACCATGAAATATTTACTTTTCATTTGCAATGCTGAACGTATAGTTTGAAGTTGAGTCGAGATAACAGATAAAACAGAAACATCGATACGGTTAAATTCGTCGAAGCAGCCCCACGCTCCGCATTGAACTAGCCCACTCAATGTTTTTCCTATTGCAATATAATCCATTCCTTCTCCGCAATTTGTAACAACGCATAATAAACCTAGGGCTTTGGCTAAATCCTTTGTTGTTTCAGTTTTTCCAGTACCAGCAGGACCTTTCAAAAGGAAGAATAGTATAGAATTGAACAAACGATATATTGATATATGTTTACCAGCAGGTGCTCCACCCAAGTGCATCGACAATGCTTGAGTAAGAGTTAAATATATTCTATCTGTTAAGGGTGTCACTACCAATCGTCCGTTTAGACCCATGTATTCGTATCCATATTCAAAAGCACCTGTACATTGATTTATCCACATATTGTCAAGATCGCGTATCCAGTAGAATCTAAATTCAAACGATAACGCGCATATACATATATATTTACGTACATGCAAATACACAGCACAAATAACATAAAGATAATCTAATGCATCATTGATTTGAACCTTAATTGACTTTCCCATTCAAATTCCATCGGGTCTATAATACTATCTCTTACAAAACCTTCAATTATGTCGCGAATATGTACATCGATCGTTAATAAAGCATCTAATTTTTTTCTATCATTATTTGTAAGTGAATCACTTCCCATTAGCGATACTACTTCGTCAAGTTGATTGTTCAGTTGTTGTAAATACTAATAACGAAAGAATTGATTGATAATTAATAACATTGATTACATTAAATAAGTATATCTTAAGAAACGAAAGTAAAAATTCAGCTAATTTTAAAAGTACTTCTTTCATAGCTTGTTTCTTTCCCATCGATATTTTATTAAAAACATTTTCTACTTCAGCGGTCCACCAGATTTGATTAGCAGCAAGTATCATCATTCCTTGAAAATCTAATATCCATTCAGATCTTGGTCGTCTTATCTGATTAGAAATTGACATGAAAAAATATCTTATTAAAAAACACAAATGTATAAATATACGTTTTGCTTGCTTACTTTTCCATAATCGTAGACGGCTTTTTTTGTTAAATATCGATTAGATATTTTCATTTCATTCGAAACTAAAACCATCCAGTTTTCTATGTTTCCTTCGACAAGTACAGAATTTTTAAATTCCATGATCTCTTTTTCACATGATACAAGTGCTGTAACTATAGTTCTCTTTTCCTCATTTAAATTTAGACTTAACTTATCTAAGTTATCAAACATTTTGCCAATGTGTTCTTGAATCACTGATGGGTCACTGCTACCAAGAATGCTTAGTAATTCATCATCGCTGATAAAATTAAATCTCGGAAAAATAATTCGTTTGCTATTCAAATAATCGGTCAGGGATTTCTGACATCTATCAAGCCCAGAAATCATAGACATAAATTCATCCTTTCTTCCTGAATACACGTAAAAGATAATTACATTGATAAAAAACTTAGTAAATTAAATTTATCTATTGCGTATTGCTTAATAAAAAACATAGATTTGTATCCTTGCCTTGAATGGTACAGCAATCATGGACATTTAATTTCCTCGCAGTATCCATCATAATCTTTATGTATGCTTTGTCAATATCATCAAATTTTCTAGCCTCGTCTGGAATTTGCAATCGAATATCTCCTCCCACAAAAATACCTTCCAAATATAACCACTTTCGTTGTAGTTGTATCCATAGCTCTAATACTTCTGATATCGTATGCATAATCGTTTCCCAATTTTGAACTACATTAAGGAAGGGTCCAATAAATTGTGAGGCTGCCATACTGCTCACATTTAACATATTATCCTCTAAAATTTGATTAAGTTCGTCAATGGGACCAAGAACGAATCCTCGATCTTCAAGTCCTTTAACAATTATTTCATATTATTTGCATGTTGTAATTACTACATTTTCTTGTTCTCTTTATATATGACTTTATAATTACCTTTAAAATGCCGTATTACGGTGAATTCCGTGTTTTTCCAAATTTCTGCAATTTCTTTGACCCCCTTTTCTATTGCTAATTCCTTAATAGCATTTGTTACGATGCTTTGCGCTATTTCCTGGTACCTCCCCAAATCCATGGCAAACATATTTTCTAGCGTAAACCTTAAAACATAAGAGATATTAGAATATAACCGTGATTAACGTTTTGCCAACTAAACGATCTAACTCACCCTTCCATTAAACCAATTTTTTGTTCACCCATATTCTAATATATATAAACGTGCACTCGCGCGCGGCTATTATTCTTTTTAATATTTAATAAACTTAATGTTTGTTTGCAATTATCTTATATAATGTCTATTTGTTATAGAATAGAAATATTAGAAATCACTACCATTGTAAAAGTTTGTAAACAATTGGAAAGAAAAAAGAAAAAAGAAAATTTCTTTGAGCATCAACCTTTCGCACCTTTCTAATAATTCTAAAAAGTGACACATAATTATATTACCATTGAATTCAATGTTACAAAAACTATTACGTACTTATAAATAGATAATATTATTATCATTATTTTAAATACCTATATATTCCTATATATTATCCTATATATAATCATTATTTTAAATACCTATATAAATTAACATAATAATGATAAACTAACTACGGTAGTAACTATCTAAAAACTATACAGTTTTATGATTATAAAACTGTAGTTTATAATTAAAAACTTATATAATGAGTCGCATATCCTTGAGAACATGATTGATTTTAATTATTCGCGCACCTATCTGGATTCATATCAAAGTATTGTCCAGTTTTTTGCATTAAATCCATCCAATGTCTTTCACGCATTGCTTCGTTTTTCAACTCAACAAATAATGGCACAGAATTTTTGAAGTTTCTCATATTAATTTCCAAAGTCTGCCCAATGTCCAACTTTTTCACTGCCTTTGGAAATCTTTGGAACTGTTTGATGAAGTGTTCCATACCGTCAAGTAATTGTTGTGGGTTCAAATTCACCCACAATGTCTGAGCCCATTCACTCCTGGCATCTTTTTGTTCTTTATATAAACTAAATAATTTCTCCATGCCTTCGTAGTCTTCTTTAATCTTGAAAAATGTTGTATAATCTGCTGGATCAAGATCAAATAACATTTGAGAGTTGGTCAAATTACGACGTTTTTCATCATATTTTTCTATCAATTTTCCATATTCCTAAAAAAAAGAGAAGCTCTATACGTTTGTAACATACAATATATGATATCAAATCTTTATATTTGTTAAGACATACAGTCATCTTTTGTACACCTAAATCAAGATTCTCTCCAACACTGCCTGGACCATTATTTTGAAAATCTTCAATGAATTTCGCAAGCTCCTTATTGAATTCTATTATTTGATCTTGAATCATTTCAGCAAATTTCTCTCTAGTAGTAATAATGGTTGAAGCTCGATAAAGAGCTCCGAGGTATAAAGATTCCCAATCAGTTTGAAGTTCATAAGCCATCTTTTCATCCATTTCAGAAAATACTATTTCGTGTGCGTACAGGGTTTTGAAGGTTTCCTTGAAAAAAAAATCACGTTGATAAATGAATAGAAAGGATAATAATTGTTAATTGACCAATTGTCAAAATCTTACGAAATGACAAACCTGATATGACGTGTATTGTACTTCTGCTTGAATAGCCATTTTTTTAATATCAGAAATAGCTTGCATAATCATTGTAAAGCGTTCTAGTCCGGTAATTACTAATTCAATTTTGTCGCGATACTGCTCTATTTGTTCTTTAAACTCGTTCATTTCTTTAATGGTATTAGTAAGAAGAAAATTACCAAGCACTTGTTTCCATTCTCTTGCATGATGTTCTATACCTCTCATTAATGGTTTTAAATTGATCCTTGTGATTGACGATTAATATCAAATGGTTGACAAAAAATGTTATAAATGTAAAAGATAGCGAAAGTACCTCACCATTGACAGATATGAATAAGTGTTAACGACAAATTAAAAATGTATAATACTGGAATTATATTCAAGAAATTTACCGTATGCAAGATATATCGACATTATGTTCCATATCATCGAGCTCTTCTAAAATACCACCATAAAATGTAAATTTTTCATCATATTGTCGAAGCGTAGGCTTAGTAGATGCAAACTTTTCTCCAGCTACATTTTTATCAAAAGTCCAAAGATTAGAATATTTCTTCCATTTTTGTAAGTACTTCCAGCAATCAACGGATATTTTATAAGCAGTATCCTGAATTGCTATTATAAGATCGTTAATTACCTATGACATATATAATATCTTCTGTATCTCAATATATACATAAATATATACGTATATTGTGTGCTCTTTACAGAATTAGATGTATTGAAATAAAATTACTTGAATACTCATCACATCTTCAAAGAAAGAAATTGTAAACAAATCTTCTGAGGAATCTTTTGCTTGAGGTTTACACTCTATACAAGTACCATTCATCCACCTGGGAAATGTTTTTAATCTCTCTAATAGATCCTGTACATTGTGCAAAATAATATTATTAATTTCGTTAGGCGACGGCCTCAAGATGACCTCCGATGCTACTAATACGGCATCCACTTGAAATGTCACTTTGTTATCAGATAATATCTTATTCAAAAATTCCATATTGTTTGCCATACATCTAAAAAAATAGGAAATGAATAAATAATTACACGGTTTTAAACAGTGTGATAATAATAGTACGCTCATAAAAAATATAAATACGTTATAAACGCTGCAAATATATTCTTTTCATATTTTTCATAAAAAAGACGCATTGTTGGACTCCTTCCAGTAGAAGTTCCTTCTACTAAGCTTTCAATTTTCAACAGCATAGGGCTTGCAGACTGATAAGCCTTTAACATCGCACAAATTAACTCTGTTCTGTGAGTCTCTATTTTTACAAAAAATGTCTGCCCAAAAAAGAATGTTTATTTATTATTTTATTTTTATTAAAATGTTATATTAAAATATGCTTTATAAAATAATACTATTGAACCTTGCAAGATAATAAACTTTCATCGACATTGTTTGATTCTGATGCATTAGAATTTAAAGATACTAAATTATAATTCTGTATTTCAGATTCAATTCTTTCATCTAATTCTTTTTTTAATTGATTAATCTGTTCAACGATAGATTTTAAATTTTTCAATAATTTTTCACATAATTTAGTATAGTCAATTATACTCAAAGAATTCCAATTAAATCGTATAAACCCAGGTTGAATATGTTTTTCAATACTAAAAAGAGTGTTTTTCAATAACTGGATCTATAATCACAAATGATGTTTAATTAACTATTAATGAAGTATCTCAATTAGGCATATTACATACATCAGATTTGTCTAACTTATCAATGATCACGTTGTATTCATTAATTATTTTTTCTACCGCCTCGATGTCTGTCCTTAGTCGATTTTTTTGAATACCAACATTTCTTATAATATCAGGTAAGTTAAAACCTAATTGTTCCATAAGTTTTGCCTGTAAAAAAAATATTGATTTTGATCTATTTTCATTATTTCTTCATATTGATTTTTCTATTATTTAGTTAAATAAGTTTATTAATATTTACCTCGCGAATTATTTCAAAAATCTCCCAATTAAAATTTACTTCGAAACGTAATCGACACTCGATCAGAATAGAGTCTTGCATAAAGTCAATATGCTTTTGTTTTTGAGTAATAGCGATTTGTTTGTTTTGCAAGGAAGTAGCAGAAGTCATTTTTTGACTTTTCTGCGAATGAATCGATCTACTACCTCCTTTGATTGACATCGCTTTAGAACCACCAATCGAACTGAGAGTATCTGTAATAACAAATTATTATTGTAGCACAACAAAAAAAAACAAGAGTAAGAGGAAGAAACGTGCGTTTACAAATATTCAATTTAAATATAATTGCGTGTAAAGTGATTGATATTATTAAGATTTTACCAATGCTTGGTCTTAATATTAACTGGTCTATTTTGTGTAAAATTCCAACAGGCATTACCATCTGTTCCTTCCCTTTTAATCTTTTATATGTACGAAAAATGGCACCATTTTTTAATTTACGTACGTCTGAAAACAATAGGATTGCTGATATGATGATTAAGAAATTATTTTAGAAATTCTGACAATATTAAGAGAAGTAATTTCTTAAAACCTTCTTCATACTCCTCTTCTATTGGTATTACTTTGAGCAGATTACTCTTCATAATGCTTGTAACGGTTTCTTGAGCTTTGTCAATCCAAGAATTGAACTTAATTTCTTCAAAAGTCTTCAATTGTTTACCTATATCAAGATATTGACTGAAACCCATTAGTTTCAATTCGTTATGTTTTAATTCCTGTATGTCTTGAAAATATAAGACAGATCTTTTGAGACAATAAAACAATTGTCTTGCCCAAAAAATTGCGCCTGCTATTGGTGGATGGTACGTCAATAAAGGAGGATTTCGTTTACCTAAAAACGTATATATTAATGCGTTATATTCTTATTACTGCTTTATTTGAATAAAAAATTCAAGATGTCTCACCTCTGTTGTATATATTTTCCACAGAGCCTATTTCTTTATTGAATTGTTGCATAGTAATTTCAAATTTACTAGATAATATTTCCCGTATAGCAACTCTAGTTTTTCTATCCTTGAATTTGAAAAGCATCTCGAGTGCATCTTTTGCGTTGATGAGAACTTTGAAACATTCGTCAATAAAAAATTTGGCATCATTTTCTAAATAAGAAACTTCTGCATTGAAACGCAATATTGTTGCTTCCCAATTTTCTTTGTTAAACGGACTGAAGACATCGAATTCGGCCAACTTAAATGGCTCCAACAATAATCCAATTCGTTTTATAATCGTATCGATATGTGCTGGTTCGTAAATGATTGATTTCAGATCTGTTCCAAATATATTATAAAAATCTTGAAGAACATTGGCTACAACATTAATATCCTTGCAAACACCCGCTATGTATTCTGTTTCTCGAAAAAGACGTCTTTGATCAAATTCCCAACGTGCACCTTTTCCTGTATGCTCAATATCATCTCTCGTTTTTAAATACGATATTTTCCAATTTTTCATCATTTCGTGCGCATCTCTAGATTTTTTTAAAACAATTTCTAGTGGATAGCTAAAAATATTATTTCAATTATTTAATATATCATTTAATGATACCGCAAAAATGACAAAATGAAATAACTAACGTACTTGAATAACTTGTCAATTGATAAATTTGTTCTGATGTTTTGACAAAGTTGCCACGAAATTCTTTCAAATAAAGACACCATTTTGTCTTCGGAAGAATAATAAGATGATAATATCCAAATCATTCTCAATCCATTTAACAAGGAGGGAATAACGTTGTTAATTTGCTTGAATTTGTCTGTGTGACTTATCAACTATTAATATTAAATTGTATATTTTTAAAAAATAATTACCACATCACAATATATATAAGTTAATTAAGTTAGAAAGTTGTTGAAAAAGATCAAATTCTATTTTACCTTGAAATGTCTCATAATGGTGAGGAGAAATTTGGTATTATCTCGAGCTTCATTATAATATTTCCAAAGTTCATTTTTAAAATGGTTGAAAGCTGTAGGTATAGGCGATAAAATTATATTCAATAATTTGAGCATTCTCTGAATAATAGGAATTTTTAATTGTTCAACAAGAATTGACAGTCCCGTCTCACGCTCATGCCAATAATAGTATTCAGCGATTGGTCCTTTTTCTTCAAGTGACTTATTAATGTATGATTCTAATACCTCAAATTAATATGTTCCGTGTTCACATTGGTATTAAATAAATAAATAAATAAATAAAGATATTTATTCTCTATTTATTTTTGGACATTTGTTTAATTAATAAAATATATACTTGCTGTATATGCGTTCCCCAAGACATGATTATCTCTTCCAGTTTGTTAATGACATATTTATTATTTAATAAAACTTCATCCGGCACAGTAGAACTTTCTAATTCGGGAATTTTTGGTATTGTCAATAGAATATCACTTTCTGTATGCTGTAAAGTCCTAGAAATATTAAATGCAGAAATGTAAGTATCAAATATTAATTCAAAATGTTGACATAATTTAGTCTATAATATGAACCATTGTACATTTGCTGACAGCTTGTCTAAATATTCTAAGATATCTTTTTTACTTTGCTCTGCTTCAATTTCTTCTTCTATCTTCTCTTCGGCAGTTGGGACAGTTAATGTGCTACGTTCTATTAAAGATTTTTTAATCAATGTACCTTCTACTTCCGTATCGTCGTGAAAATCATTTATTTTATCTAGCACTTTTTCTGTTATAATTTGTGAAGTTTCTTGGGACTTTTTTGAAAGCGAAAGAGATACTCGCCGAAAATCGGACGGTCTTCTATAGGTGGAAGTCTATTTTTAAATAAATAAACTGATTCAAATGACATGGGTCACATCTTGTACATTATGATGTGTGATATATGTATCATATAAACCTTAGATTCAGCAATCTCAGCTAGGGTAGACGAAGCTTTTGCTATATCCGTGGCAGCTAGTACATCACCATACTCTTCAATTTTATAGTATTTTCCAAAATGAGGGCCTCGAAACTGTTTATTAACTAAAGGTTTGAATACATGGACAAGCAGTGCATTCAAAGATGCTAAAAAGTGTCCATTGATAGATCCAACGATCAAATTGCTTGGCATTTGATCGAGACATTCTTCGTACGTTTCAAAAGGTGGAACTGCTTCTTCGTTTATTCTCATAAAGTAAAAAAAGTTCACATTTTGAAGATCAAACGTTTGTCCATCAATTTCCCCGCATATAATATGAATAACTGGTTTTTTTCTCTCTTTGTCTACCATTCTCTAGAAGAAGAAATACTTCTTGTAGCTTCATTATTGCAATTTAAGGTACCGTTCAATTTTTCTAATGTTCGATTACCTTAGTCAAGATATATTTATCTTCCTCGCCAAGTGGTGGAACAAACTTTTGCATGTCTAAATAATATTTATATATTAGTTTTTATAACATGAGTTTAAAAATAATCTGTTAGTATTATTACCTGTGCCATCATCTCTGGACCGACCTTTTCTCATAAAATGCATTGTAATATCACCACCCGCTTTTACTAAACTTTCTTCTTCTTCGTCTTCTATTTCTTCTTCGCTGGATGAGGAATCTATACTCGATTCCAAACTCATAGAAGATAATCCAATTTGACTTCTTATCGAACTAGTTTTACTTTTACCTTTCTTTAGCCTCCTTTTTTTCTTTTTTTTCTTTTCATCGGTTCTTTCGACTTTTCCTAGCATTCCAAATAATCTTTACTAATGCGCTAGCTTTATTTAATTTTTTTCGTATTAACTTAATGTGCGTATGTTAAGATATAATTTATATGAAACACCATTTGTATATCTTAATTAATAAATAAAATAACTATAGTACTTACTTTCCCAAACTGCTATTTCTTCTTGAACCATTTCTTTTAAATATGTTTTGTAAAAGAAAATGATCTTATTTTCGAGATTTGTAATTGAATATAAATTATGATTTAAAAAATTCATCAATTTCTCCTCATAATATCCATTGTTTGCCTAATAAATAAGTGAAAAACAAATGTTATTTTATAAATATTCAAATTGATAAATTATATAAATTATATAAAAAATATATATTACGCGTATGAGTTTATCAAATAGATGTTCGTGACCAGGTAAGCCTAAGAATCGTAATACCCGTTCTCTAATCCAAATAATACTGCAAAATGATTATTCTTTGTTGAAATAATATTTGGTAAATATAATCATTCCTAGACTATCAATGTAAGGTGTTACAAAAAAGTGTATTACCGACTATCCAATTCTAGAAAATCCGGCTGCGCATCGTACATTTCTCCTTCATCCTCCTTTTTGAAATTATCTTGGAAAGATTCGGTAATTATCGTTGACATTTTTTTCTATATCCTATAAGAAAATTTTTAGGAAATATTTTCAATTCTTGAAGAAATTATTTTTCCTTGTAAGGTTATAATAATTATAGTTTAATCTATTATAAAGCACTGTAATAAACCGTAATAAACACTGCCTTCTTTGTTTTATTTTTCAAATGAAATTAATGGAAATAGCGATCCTTGACAAATTTCAGATGATATAAAATTAAAATAGCTGTGAATTAAGATAGCTTCGTTCTTCTAAGTATTGATATATTTGTAATCTCTATGCTCATATTTATGTAAATATATGACTGCGTTAAATCTTATAAGTTAGTTAATTCATGAAATAACTAGATTTTATGCAAAATTATAAAATGAATTTTATTATACACTTAATCTAGTTGTTTTAGGAAATATAATTTAATCCCTTAAATCAATAGAAAAACACTATCTCGAGATTACATGATCTTCGTTTAGAAAGCATTCAAATAAAGAAACATATTTTCTGTCTCCGGACTTACAACTTTGCAGTATGGGCTGATATTGAAACGAAATTAAAGAAAATTTATCTTATACTTGAGGTTAAATTTCTATTTCAAACCTTCACTACATGTCTCTCACGAATTCATATATTATCTAGTTGAAGTATTTAATTCTGCCTTCTTTCATACTTTAATTGGTCAGTTTATTGAGTCAGTTATTTCGTAGTTTAAATAATAATTTCAGGAATTAACGCTAAAATATATACATAAGTACCGTAGATGCACACACAAATAATCTTGAAGAGAATAGTAAGAAATTCACCAAATTCTTGTTGACTTATCGGTTACTATGTTTCTTGCGCGCGAGTTATCGATCAAACTTACATTTTCATAGAATAGGATCAATTTTATAAATAGAGAATGAAATTGTATACATAGAAATCCTTTTTTTTGTAAATATGCAAAATTTTTATTTGTAATTACATGTTATTACATCGTAACTACATAGATTATATTATACAAATATAAATTATGTACAAATGTAGAACTATTATCGAATATCTTGAAATTATGTTTATAAACATTCATATATTAAAAATATATATATATATAGATATAGGATTAAATTTAATAAGGGATAATTAATAGATATAAAAGTGAAAAATAAATCTCACAAATTAGTAAAATTCTCGCAGTAACACGCACACACACACACACACACATATACACCTCGATATACTCTCTGGAACTTTCTAAAAATATTCTTTCATCGCTCGCTATTCTTTTACTATCGTCCTTTCATAATCGAAGCTTACTCACCAATACATTCTTTTCTTTCTTTTCGAAACGCACATTCAAATTAAGTAATTCACATACACATGCACTCTCATCCCACATATATATACATATACATATATCTCTGTGTGTGTGTATGTGTGTGTGTAGAATAATTGATGTTAAAAAAGAAAAAAGAAGAGGAATAAAAAATAAAGAATACCATTGAATATCACATTTGAAAGAGAGTAGGAGAATTGAAAAAATAATGTATAGGTAATTAAATCTAAGCCGATGAAGATCGAGAGTCGTTGTAAGATGATTTATCAATCATCTCCACGTTGAGTGATTTGTTTGTGTTACTTTCGTGAATCGATTCGTCCAATAAACCACCAAGAATAGCATCGATGTATTTTTTTCGACCTTCGCTCGTATCGAAAGAAAATCCTATCGAAGGAAGGAACTCCGTTTCCACAACGGTTTTTACAGATTCGGTGGCATTGGTCGTTTTTCGAAATGACGTCTTCGAAGAGTTATCAAATTCCTTAGACTCCTCAAAATCTAGAGATCTCTGTATTTGAGGTAGCTGACTAATTGCTCGACGATTTTCTACATTGTTTAACGGTCCATCAAAATTGTTGGTCAATTCGTCCAGGACTCGATCTTTCGAAATACTTCGTGGAGTTGCTTCCAAAATATCTCTTAGTCGTGGCATGATATTTTTTTTATCGTTATTAGGATTGACACTCTCGACAATTTTCTCTCTTGGTAACCTATATTCAACGGATTTAATCGTCGTGCTAGGTAATACACTTTGATCCCAATTAGAATCCAGATTTGATTTTGATTCTTGAAGATGATTCAAGGAGAAAGGTCGAGGAATATGATCGATTTTAAGTAATTCTGCCATTAACTGTAGAAGACTTAAAGTGTTTACGTTACTCGTACTAGCATTGCCTTCAATTTCCTTTTGATTGCTCGATAAAATCATTGTATCTTTGAAAAAATGTATTTTATTATTATCGTTATACGGAAAATCGCTATTTCGACTGTCAGTAACCCCCTCGATAGATTTGACAATTTCGATTTGACCTAATCTATCAGAACCAGCATTGTCTTCTACTTCCTTTTGATTGCTCGATAAATTCATTGTATCTTTGAAAAAAGGTATATTATTATTATTGTTATACGGAAAATCGCTATTTCGACTGTCAGTAACCCCCTCGATAGATTCGACAATTTCGACTTGACTTAATCTATCAGGACGAGAATTGTTTCTCTCGTGTTGTTTTATTAAGCTAATAATCAAGTCATCTTTGGTTGGCACCGATTCATTTTTTTTATTCAGGGTCACTGATACTTGATATGGGGACTTGTTTAGTTCGATCGCATCTTCTATATTTGATATAGATTTTAAATTTGCCGCAATTTTTGTTCGATCGTCTCCGTCAGAAAGTTCTATCAATTCGCTAACAAATTTTGCTTCTTCCTGTTGCCTCGAGTTTCTTCGAATTTTTTCGTCTTCTTTCCCGCTTTGGATAGGTGTATCAAATCTGGAAGTTTGGGTGACGATCTCGTCGACGGTATCCTTCAAATTGAAGCCAATGAACGGAGATTCTATGTCAGTTGCCGGAAAATCAGTAGTTTGCTGGAACCAAGGCACCGATACGTTCGTTGATTCATTAATTAAGTGTTCATCTATTGGGATTTGTGTAGTACTTTGCACTTCTGAGTACATTGTATGATACGACGTATAAAAAATGGGTGTTTTAGTAGAGGGATAATCTGGAACATTTATTCGAAATTTCGCTTCGGTAATAACTGGTGGTTTTAAAATAATGTCAGGTTGTAAAATAGTCGAATCGATAATTGTTTCACTCTTGAAATCGTCATTGCTAAAAAGACCTGGATTTTCCGTAGAATATAATTTCGTATCTAATGGTATCGTTGTTTCCGTTGAAGTTATATTCTCTTTGTACGACAAAGTAGTCGATGCTTCTTCTATTTCTGTATTACTGCCTTCAAGTTTGAATCGCGATAAATATTCGATCATAGGAGTTGTACTTTTTTCTAAAATACTTGCATAATTTAGAGTATCGGTCGTATCAGTTTGCCACTGAACCATCGATTCTATATTACTTCCAATCGATTCGGTTAAATTATTCCGATTTGAGTGTAGGGACAAAGAACTATCTTCATTCGTAGCTTTCGCATTGTCTTTTGAATCCTGCACGTGAATCCTGAATTTGTTTGATCCATTAAAAGCTCGACCAATGCCAATACTTTCTTTTATTTCAATATCATCAATATATTCTTCTCCGACGAATGAATCTTCAAGCCGTTCATCGATTGAATCGATACGTTTAACAACTTCGTAACTATCCGAAGGTTCGTCCTTTAAATGATCGCGATCCTGATCTTCATTATAGTTTTTGTAGCTTTGCGAATTACTATCATTGTACTTTCCTTTCGAATTCTTATTAAAACTAGAAAGAGTGGATAGCGTGAAGAAGCTTTTAGATTCCTGGCTGTGTGTGTAAAGATGATCTGAACTTTCGATGTCTTGATCGAACCTATTATAAACTAAAGTTGAAGGTCTATTAGTCGTCGGTATTGTAGGCGAATACAATTTCCTTGTGGTAGTAGTTACAGTCGGCACGGTTGGTGCATACGACGGCTGAAACTCATTTATCCGTTTTCCTAATTTGTCCCGAATGTCCTGGTAATCGTATCTCCCTGGCTCTCTCTCTCGATAATTTTCTTCTCCAATTTTTTCGATACGAATTATAGGCGAATCTTGATACGGTCGATTGAAATAATTTTTACTATAGAAAGAATTAGGATAAATTGGATTTGTTTTTTCTGAATGCTCTTCGTAAGTAGAAAAAAACTGATTGGGAATAGTTTTCTCCCGTGAGAGATCATTGCGATAAACTGGCAAATCATTTCTAGTAGAATCGATCGTAATGTAATCGATGATCTTCCCTCCTCTATCAGGATCCACTAATTCATCACTGGCAACATCCGTTCCAGTTTGCAGACCCATCATACCGTAAGCTTTGCGTATCAATTCGTCGTCGTCTTCTTGATAGTGATTATCGTGATTTATTTCAATAAATTTGCGAGTCGTCGAGCAGTCAACTTTACTCCACCAATCGCAAGTGAGAAGCTTTTGGCTAAAGATGGATCCAATCGGGCACAAGAACGAGGAAACCAAGATGTCGTGACAAACGTGAAAAACTTGGCATCCAGCTACTTCGTCCGCATAATATCCTGTTGAAGAAAAATACATTCAATAATATGTTACTTTATTACTGCATTTTAATTTTTTACACACATTTTTTCGCTATATTGTACATCATTAATACTACCTTTATATGAACGTTTGAAACATGCTGACCTATTACGAAAGCAAAGAAAATACTTTAACATAAGAGAATCGTCGTAGTCATTCGTCTTACGTTAGAAACGAATGTATATATACGTATAAGTATATATCATCCTTGACATCGATGATGCTAAAGGTGACAAAGACTTTTAAGCGATACTCAGCAATAATTATTAGCACGATGCTATTTTTCTAGTCATTCTTTCTAGCCATAATATTTAAATATAGCGACTTACCGCGTGAACGCCCTTCACACGAAAAACCTGTCTGCGGTAATGTAGTGTAAGCTGGATAATCGATCTCCGGTTCACCGGGGACATTCATCCTGATGTCACTATGATCTAAAATAGAAATAGAAAGAAAAAAAAGAAATATGAATATTTGTAAAAGTATTCAACTTGCACCCCGAGATCAGTCGTGATATCAGTAGCAAATGTCATTTTTAGCGATATTAATTTATACCGATTGCGCGTTACCTTGTTTATCTTTATATCGATCATATTGGCCACCGGCTGATCCATAGCTATCGAAGGTACCCTCTTCCTCGGGATCGAAATATTTTCTGTCGAATCATTAAAGTTTAATTAATTGATTGTTTTGAATTTTTCCATCGGTATTATAATCGTTCAAAATTAATCATTCGATCGTCGAACCTTCCTCTAGTGCCATCAATCGCTCTGCGCGACAGGAAACTTCTCCGTGGGACTTCATGCTCAAGACTACCGTGAACGTTGCACAAGACTACGGTCACGAGATCTATTTGTAAGGAATATGAATGAAATCTATGTATTATATTTTCTAATAAAAAGCAGTAATATACTTTCATTTTACATAAATATATATACCTATCCGTTCGTTAATATTTCTATGATTGCTTTCTATGTGCAATTCAATTCTCTTTGTATTACTACACTATTCTTTAATTTTTCTTTTAGAATAATTTTGAAGTCTCTCTAATTGTAAAAGTAAATCTAAATATTGTTTCACATTGAGGCGTGAATAAAAAAAGAAATGAGAGAGCGCTTTCGCTGATTCAAATTAATAGCGTTAATAACTTCCAAGTACTGGAGCTCTATTTGCGATGTCCCAACCGCAAGGCACAAATTTTCTCTAACAAAGTATAGACGATCTCCTTCCGGGAGGACATTTTAATCCTTTCTTTAGAAGAAAGAAAGTAATGTGCCGAAAGAATGATGCACGCTTCGTTACCAGTAAGACCGTTTGAATTTTATATGCCTTCCACATAGAATAAAATTTACTTAACTTCTTCGATATATCACGATCATTACATTACCAAATGCATCTTTTTAATGTTATGCAACAATAAAGTATGTTTCTAAGTCTATTATGTTTTCTAAGTTAATTTATTTTTCATATTTTATTTTTATTTATTTCCAAATACCCCCTAAATAGCGTGATAACAAGTTTCTGCATGGATTGATTTTAATTTATAATGAAATCAAATCGATTGAAGATAATGGAAAGATTGCTTTCTCATACTATCGTGCTCGTTATTGATTCGTATTCGAAACAAATACCGTTCGTGAAAGGTTGTTGCGTAAGGCTATAGTATTAAAATAAAAGCATAAAACCTATAGAATATTATGTATTCATTTTATAAAGCCCATCATCTTGATTTCGATTTGTTAGAAAATTAATAAGATGACAAAGCGAATGTATGTAAGAACAAATATGGGTTTTATCTTCTCTCGAAGCGCATGAAGTTTCGTTAAAAAAATTTTTAGCAAGAAATTTAAATGTTATTGAGAAAGAAAAAGGAACCTCGAAGAATGTGATCTATTATTGATAGACTTACATAGAAGAAGCTGGATGATCGGCATTTTTGCGTGACGTTATCATGCGTCTCAAAAGTCTCGTAGGACCGACATCGTCCGTCCACTGCGAAGCAGCCGATGCACTGCCGTCTCTCGATGATCGTTCCTTTCCGAGTCTTCTTCGTACCTCTTACCTTTCTTCCTCGCTTTCTACCTCTCACCTGGCCATCGTTCGTACCATCCCTCGCGAAAAGAATGTCCGAGTGCCGCCGCGCCTTAAGTCATCCTCTTAGAAAAACTTTCCTTGTTTCGTTAAAAAGATCTCTTTTATATGCCAGAAAAAGACATTACAGCTCATTAGTGCGGATGGAAAAAAAAGGACATTAGGTAATGTTTAAGGAAACATAATTTCTTTGGATATACTACGAGTTGCGGGAAAGAGAGAAAAAAAATGTCTTCAGCATCTTTTCGGCGAGAGTAAAACTATATGACCCAGATGCACGTTGCATCGGACCATAGGTAGTAGTAAGGTAGGTAGAAATTCAAGTAAGACGACACACGTACATATAAACATATTATGTAAGTTCGATGACATTGCCTTAGTTCTGCACATATGCCCTTCTCCTCCTCATCTTCCTTCTTCGCCACCACATCTTTAACGTCCTTCTTCACTCTTCTCCAGAGAATTACTTTCGTCTTACGTAATCATTGATTCTCTCTCTTTCTCTTTCTTCCTCTCTGTTTCTCCTTCATTTACTCACGCATTTATGTACTCGATCCAGCACGAATCCATCAATTCTTTTACGTTCCATCGATAGACATTGGTCGTTCGCAACATATTTTCATTTTTTGAAATTGTTTTTAAAAGGATTGTTAATGTTAACGCTTAGATTTTTTATTTTATCGAGAAAAATAACTTTTAAACAAAGATATAAATTTAAATTTTCTCTTATTATTAGGAAAACAAAAGAAATAATAATGTCGTTTTCGTAACTTGCCTAAATTTTAATAGAATGTTCACAGTTAGAATAAAAAAGTTGAATTTGTCTGCGTGCGATGTGCACTTTCATATATGAATATTGGCTCGAAAGGTAATGCGTGTCTCTTACGTCATGCATCCTCTCGATTCCAGCGTTGCTTGATCCTTACCTTTCAAAGCATTCATTTGCGGAAACATGCGTGATTCAGGGCAAGAACTTTAACTGCCTTTTGGTCAAGATATTGCAAGAGATATTGCAAAATATTGCCCTTTGGTCAAGAAATTTCATTACAAATAAATCAATATATCTACCGACCGGCAGGTCATTCTCCTTTTATATTCGTCATATTGACACGACGTTATTATTATTTGTTTACATAATTTCATCTTACATTTATTATATAATTTGCTCGTGCTCTAATTATCTAATAGAAAAAATTAAAATACAAAAAATATTGTATTATAAAATGTTGCTACTCTAAATCACTTTATTTCTCTTGGTTTGAAAGTAGCGCGCTTTTGAATACGTATCAAATGGCGCTTCAATCGTTCGGCGTGTAAGTTTTCTTTTCTCAAGCGCTAGGTGACTCTTGATTTAGAAATAAAATGGAGTATTATCAAATGTTTGATCCTTCGTCTTGTATTACATGTATTTTACTAATAAGTGGTTGATGGCGTTTATAACGGTGAAAGAAAAACGATAGTGATCATTATCATTAATTTATTGCTACCATAAGGTAAACGCGTAGAAAAAGAATGAGGGATAAAATCAAAGCATCCATTTCCTTTCGGATCTTTAGAGAAGTTTTCAAGCAATGATGACATTCATTTGTTAGGTTAGATTGCAATAATTGCCATTAAATTGCTTCTTATTGTTATGCATTTTTAAATAACTTTAACGTTATTAAGCGTATGCGTGCTGCCATAAGATATACCAATGTTTATCCTTTCTTCGCAGTTATGGCTTTTTCTTCTACATTCAAATATTATATCGGTACTTTCTTACAAGTGGAACGAAGTTTGCCGCTTTAACGAACTTTTCAATTATGGTTTATGATTACGTAGCCTTCCATAGGGAGAAAGGTATACATAATAAGTGTTGCGGTGGAAAGTTTTGGTGCATTAAGGTATTATCTTTTGAAGAGTATATCAACCTTTCTATTAACAATATTAATTAATCATATTATTGACATTTTTCTATCATAGGATATTTGCGGAATTATATGCGCGGTTCTAACATGGTTGCTAATCATTTATGCGGAATTTGTAGTTATGGCTGTTATTCTTATCCCTTCTATAAATACTTTATATTCAGGCCTAAATATGGCAGTGTTTCAATCCTTAGCATTTTTGGCATTTGCTTCTCATTTAAGGACAATGTTTACAGATCCAGTAAGTAAGAAGATCTGTTTACGATATAACCTGATAATAATGAAGTATTATGTAGGGTGCCGTACCAAAGGGTAATGCTACGAAAAAGATGATACAACAAATGGGATTCCAAGAAGGTCAGGTTATCTTTAAATGTCCAAAGTGTTGTTCCATAAAGCCGGATAGAGCTCATCATTGTTCAGTTTGTCAAAGGTAAATTAATATAAATACTAATTTTACTCAAGTACTAGCTAGGTTTTAGGAGATGTATATATGGATATATAGAAATAATGGATATAATTTTAGATGTATTAGAAAAATGGATCATCATTGTCCATGGGTCAATAACTGTGTCGGTGAAAATAATCAAAAATATTTTGTATTGTTTACCGTAAGTCATTTTTCTTGTTTAGAAATGAAGTATGCTGTAAGACGAGGTCAAAAAAATGAGAAATATATGATAAATTTTCAGTTTTACATAGCAGGTATATCACTGCAGTCTCTTCTTTTGTGTATACAACAATTTACAACGTGTGTAAGGCAAGAATGGAGAGAATGCTCGACATTTAGTCCTCCCGCTACTGTCGTTCTTTTACTATTTCTAGCATTTGAAGCACTTTTATTTGCCATTTTTACAGCCATAATGTTGGGATCGCAGCTACAAGCTATTTGGAATGATGAAACTGTAAGTACGTACACATATTATCAATGGCTTTACTATTTAGTAATTTGTTCAATTTGTTCTAGGGTATAGAACAACTTAAAAAAGAGGAAGCACGATGGGTTCGTAATAGCAGATGGAAATCCATCCAGGCCGTTTTTGGCAGATTTTCTATTGCTTGGTTTTCTCCGTTTACTTCGCCTCCAAATACAAAAAAGAAGTTAGATGCCTACTTATATACTGTGTAACTGGGATATATGACCGTGACACAAATATTTAATACATGTAAATACATATAAGGTAAATATGACACATATGATTGTATCGAATGTGTGCTTGTGTATCCGCGCATACATCATTTCTCTTTCTCTCTCTTTCGATATATATATATATATATATACTGAAAAAACTTCAATGTGTGTATATATAGATATACAACGTGTAAATGCATATGTATTGTGTATGCACAAGCAGAAAATGTAATGATACTGTTTTCCAAAATATCATATATACAAGTGGCAATGGAAAATACATATTAATGATAACATTCCTTCAGAAAAATACTAATTATCCGACAAATATTTTAGAAAAACCTTTCCAGAAACAATTTCGTTGGAGTACAATTGAACATGTGTATTAGTTAATATGTTATAATTTTGCAAATTTTATGCATTTTTTGTTATATTTTTATTATTTAAAGGAAAGCAATGCAAAGATTAACTCATACAAAAAGTGTAGTAACTATTACATATATAATAGTAGTATTATATATAATAGTAGAAGTACTTAAGAAGCATAATTTTTAAATATTTACAAAAAAATTAAGTTGACATTTATTTGTTGCTCATTTGACTTCGAGTTTTATATACATACACATCATATCTTCGTGTACTTATTGATTTAAGTACGATTGATTTAAGATGAAAGTATTTTAAGGAAATTATATGAGATTGCACGTGTTTGAGTACACGATCTACTATATAGGTAATTATTTCAGAAGAACAAAATATTTATAAATAATTAATTATTATTTGTTATATTATTTGTAATAATAATTTAACATGCCTCGTTTAATAAGACTTTTTCTAATGAAAGTAAGAGGACACTTTATGAAGATGGAAAAGAAAAACTACCAAACCTACAAAATAAAATGAAACTTTTTCTTCTTCTTTTATCCATCCAATGCAAGACATTCTTGTGTATACTATATATCGATTAAAATGTTCGATCTCTTTCTCTTTACGCGCGAATGAATAATATATTTAAATATATTTAATAATTCTTTATCATATCGCGCTACAAACATAAATTATAGTATAAGAGAAATCATAACTTATAGAAATAAAATAAATATTTCTTTTTTTTTTATATGAGGAATTCTCTCTATCGTATAGGTCAGTGCTATATATATATGTGATATATGTTTTTATTTACGATCCAAAAATATGAATATTTTCAATTCGTTATATTTCACTCAATACTATCATTTTCTGCACGATAATAGTAAAGTTGTTAGGATAGAAGAAGCAGTGACCTATCTTGACATATATTTATATTACAGCTAAGAATTGGAAATTTATTTGGCAAAATGATTTGCTTTAAAATAATATTTTCAAATAATATTTAATATGAAGTATATTACAGATTTAAGAAATGAATATATCTCTTTTATTTACATACGCTATCGATGACAAAGATGGAAATTATATATAAATAGTATTAATTTCCTAATATTATTCGACTTGCAAGACTGCTTGCAAAAATGGTACATGTACGTTGTATTTATATTTCATTTAGAATTGTTTACAATCATTTAAAATAAATAGGATGAACAAATGATCTCCTAATCATACGAAAGACTGAAACACAGTGTTGATTGTCGCTCGAGCATACCTAACATTTAGACTACAAATATATTTTTTCTACAAAAGTGTAATTTATATCGATTTGTTTTTTAGAATCACCTTTATAAAACACGAATCTCTATAATCTTTTTAAATATTTGCCTTTTTAGTTATAAAGAATGTATTTATGGAAATTTAATACATAAATTTCGCATTACCATTCTTGCATCCAGTTTCTTAATCGTAAATTATTGTCGTAATTATTATAATGTCCAATGTGTACACGACAACTAATATTTAGTAACAATATCAGGATAGAGAAATTTAAGATATTTTCATATATTTACTTTATATATTGTCAAAAATATTTTGCACCTTTTAGAACAAGAAGAGAACAAAATATAAAAAGTCGATGCACTTTATATACGCTATCTCTTATTTATATTTGGATGTAATATGTGATATTTTATGCAATATTATACATATGCAGAAAATATATTACTGCTAATATTATTAATACTAACTAGATATTATTAAATGGAACGATAATGAAAGTTCTTCGATCATTTTTTTTTTTAAATCGATGTTTATGCCATCAAATCTTTTGTATTTTTATCGATTTTACAGTTTTCATTTGAAACACGTTTGTGTCACGCTCTATAATAATTGTCACGTGTAATAAATGCGCAAATATCTAACCAAACAATGATAAGAATCATTTTTACTTTGTTTCTAAATAATAGTTCAAACATTTATTTCGACGATTATTTAGGTCGAGAAATTTTCGTAGAAAAACTTTACCTATATTTAAATTTTGCGCGAAAATTTGTAATTTGAAATTTTTTGGAGAACCAATCAGCTTCTTTGCGTGTACGATTAATGTATTAGTATCATCGAGAACTTTTAGTAGAGCAGTTTTTCTAATGCCATCTTAATTAAAAGTTAAATTATCTTAAATTAAATTGTCATAAACATATAATGATATAAAGTTAAACTTGGAAATAAATATACTATTCCGATCGAGTATATTTTTTTATTAGAGAAAAAATGAAGTAATAGGTTAAATGTATCTATCGTAACATACACATTTAATTATAATATACTTTTATTAACAATATTATTGATTAAATAAGCTATTTTTGAATAGAACAGTAGTAATAGTGTTAGGATTTTTCGTGATTATTATAGGATCGAGTTTGTATCTGCTTCGAAAGATTCGTAAGTATATTTTTCGTGGCATTTTATATGAGAAACTTTGCAGAGATCGGTGCTTGTTCGGTATAAATTAAGTAGCGTCATCTATACGTAATAATATTGTAACACTTTCGCATTTCGTTCACAGGTATGTAAACAGGTATGTAAAATACTTAAAAAATATTCTTTTAATTATGATTATGTATGTAGAATAATTAATAATATGTATACGTAATGTGACAGCGCAAAAATCGAAAATGGAAGAATTATTTGTATTGAAGCCTGAAAATCTGGATCATTTGTTGCCACAAATAAAAGAGAATTTAACGTTTCCGAACGAGAAATCGCAAATGTCTGCTCTTGAACAACTAGCGAAACTTTTAAAAACTCAAGTCCCCGACATTCGGAGCAATATTTTCACGAAGCTTATTAAATTTGATATAATCTCGACTCTGTGCGATATTTTAAAGACTTTTCGAGAACCACTTCTAACGTAAAATACTTACAAAGTAGTTTTTTTTATTTTAAAATTAACTAAATGATCGATATATTATTACTTTTGTCGATATTTTATAGTTCAGCTTTTGAATGCTTGGCTTTAGTAAGCGAATATCCAAAGTTTTATGAAAATCAAGTCGCTGTGGAAGCAGTGAGTTCTTTGTTTCATCTTGCGCATTACATCGAAATGTCCACCGATATACAAATATGTCCTTTGGAAAAGCTTCTTTCTGCTATTCGTAATATATTATTCAAGTACGTAAATATCTATGTATCTTATTAGAAAAGCATCTTAATAGAAAAGAACTCGAAAATATTTTCTATATTTTCAGCGCGAGAAAGATAGGGATTGAAGTCGATAGCGTATGCACTATCAATCAAATGTTTTCTTTTCTTAATAACTTGAGTCAAAAATGCTTATCCCGTGTATTAAGGTTTATGATTATCGATATTTTAAATACCATACTCGAATCCGTAACGTTGGACGAGAACGAAAACGAAAATAGGAGATTGATTCTCGATGTTTGCATCGAGTCGATTAAATCGATGAAAGATATTGTGGAACATGATTACGAACAAGAGTATGAATGCTATTCGAAGAAGAACGCTATTGTCGCTTTATGCTGTCTTTGTGCTACCAGCATTAGGTAAATTTCAACTTTAACTGCTTAGGACGGAATATAAATATGTATATCTTGTAGATTTTGCGACAAAGATCATTTGACGGATGTTGACGAGGGTGGTAATATGACTCCGATGCAGGGAAAAGTATCTCTCGCAAAGTCTATTTATGCAATCGTCATTTATACCATTATGCCGTATGTTAAAGTAAGGCAAAAACATTAAATATGAGCTTAATTAAAAAGTTATGTGTTAAATAAACGTATATTTTGTGTTTACTGACGAATAGAACGTATCTTTTGATCAAGAGAATTCTCTTAAATGTTACGCTAGTTTTGTTTCCTGTTTGAGCTACATGTATAATATAAGAGATTTCAAACAAAAGGATATAGCTAATCATTTAGTAGCAAACGGTTATCTTAAATATTTCTTACGTCTTAGCGCGCAGCTTCCGTAAGTCTAATAGAATTAATTAAAAGTGTTTACTTCCTTGTAAATATTTAATGCTTTTTTTTTATTCGATAATAAAACTCTTCAGATTACATCAACGACGAAATATATGCATCCTATTGACGCGGACATTAATCACTTTAGCAGAAAATTCTTTATCGATCGACAAATTACCCGAAGGCGTCAATGTATTTTCAAGTAAGATGTTCGATGGACTTGTTTCTCTACCGAACAATGTTGAGCAGTGGACCGATATAGTTGCAATTTCCGATGATCGTAACACAGCTTTAATGATTTCCTTTTATTATCATTATCATGCCACCAGGGAGTGAGTTATTTTTGTTGTTATTTTCTTTTGTGTAAAAAACCATTTTTGAAGACCGGTTATCGTTTGTTTTTTTCAGACTTGATATGATTACGTTCGAATCTCTGATAAAAAGATTGTTAGATTTAGAAGATCTTGGATCGATAACTGTACCAATTCTAAAGCCATTATGGTTTTTATTTGCTGTGAGCTTATTTCTTTCTACCGGGAAGATAAAAACTCTATTCGAAGCGAGGTTTGGTCTTTTTTTATTATTAAAAGATTTATTGTTTAGGTTTCGTTTTTGTCCCACTCATCACCAGGAGAAAATTGTGAATACGAAAATGCGATGAAAAAATTAACAATGGCTTTACAATATTTGGAATTAAGCCAATATTACACCCATCACATTGAGCTTCTACATTTTTGTCTAAAATGCCCAGAGATAACAAACGACTTGCGATGCAAAGTAATAAATATGTGGCTAATAGAATCCGATGGGGATGTTTTACCTCTTTTGAAGCTCGATTGTCACAGCATCGTTAAACATTGTTTATTGGTACATGCAACGTCTCCTTCCATTATATTATTTAATGAATCTTAAACAGTTGCATCTCTTTACATCTACATTTCATATCTCGCTCACTATAAATATCCTTTTAAACATAGATTACAGTACAAAATGGCCTCGGTGAGGTAGTTAGCTTAGCTGTTAAAGGAATACATCAATCGATGCAGACTAGCAATTGCGACGAGATCGCTGATATAGTTTGGAACATGTTACCAAATGTCTTATTATCCGACGGTCCAAATCGAAGTATTCAATTTTAACATTCAGTTTATACTTTCTTTAAAAACTATTGTCGTACAGTACATATTAAAATATTACAACATTATTTATAGTTGAGCATATTAAAGCAGTGCTCGAATTATCAAATATGTCGGAACCCCGTAATTTACCAAAAAATACGATAAAGGTGTGCGCGGATGCTCTCATCAAAATGATATTAACTGAAGATGTAGATGCATGTTTCCAAAAGTTACTTTTAAAGCAGACGTATGCCATACTTGTTGCTTCTATGGAACACAATTACTTCAAAAGTGAGTTGCACCAAATGAATTTAGCTAATTGTAAAACAGAATGGTATTGGAATATATAATACTTAAATAAAGACTAATTAAAAGAAAACATTTACGTTTGACAGTTCTTTCAAAATACGTAAATGAGACAAGATTATTGGAGAAATTACATGATTATGCGTTTTCTGAAAACGAGTTAACGTTATCTGCGATTTCTTTGAAATTCCTGACTTTCATTATTCACTTTCAATCGCTATCTTCGATCGAGGTAAGAAAAAACAATGATAAATAATAATTAACTACTGCAAAACAAAAAGAATATTTTAGGATTAAGAAAAGAAACATAAGAGAGATTTTTTCTTTACAGTGCGATAGACCTATAACGATCGAAATGAATCATTTACGCGTTCTTTTATGGATTTGTCAAAAGTCTCAACTCGTTTGTCCGAATGCTCTTGAATTTTTACACGAGCTGTTGAACCAAAACAATTCAGGAATGGTTGTAACATTGGAAGATGTTTCCTTTAACGCAGCAGGTAGAGATGAAATGGTAACGATCCTAGATATTTATGAGATGCTTCATGTTATTCACTCAAAGGTGAGCTAGCGTAAAGGTATTGCAAACGAAAATCATAAAGAATAGATCAGTCAATTTGACCCTTTGATCATTTTCATGGTAGAGTACTTCAGCGGAAAGAGAAATTGTTTATCAATGTCTAGTTGATGTTCTCCAATTTTGCCACGTCAAAATAGAGACGCTGATGTATTATCTATGTACAGCAATTAGTAATTACGATCTCGTCATTGGAATAGCAAAATCTCGATCTTTATCTTCATATTTTCTTCAATTCGTCAACACTTGGCTTCGATTTCGAAAGATATATGGCGACGACGAAGTGCCGGCTAACACAAGATCCTTGTTTAAATCACCTTTCGATGAAACTATGGAACAATTATCGGAATATGTGAATTTTCTCCAATCCAAAGACGAGGACGAAGCGTCCTCGAAATTGTATCATGCGGTGAGATCGTATCGCCTGTATATATTTTTAATATAACATTCACATTATTACTAAATCGTTACAATTTTTATTTCATTATGTTTGTTTAGTTATCCTTCTTCAAAAATTACAAGATTTCGTCTACTCGTATCTTTGGATGCGAGGAAGGTGAGGTTTTTAATTTTTTTTTTTAATATGCTGTGCAATATTCTATTGGTATTACAGTTATTTGTGCATACAAAAAGTAGAAAAAGATTATCTAATGTCGAATCTAAATGTCGTCGTCAAAGATGTGCGTAAGACGTTTTTTTTATCGTTTAGCTGGATCTTCTTCTCCAATATCCACTTATTCGTCGTTAACGTAAGCAGAACGAAGGTTGACTTTCCCAAGATAGTAGTTAGCAATAAATACATCGACGTTTCAACAGGTCGAAAGGCATGACTTATTTATTTGCGCGGACGTCCGTTACGTTGCATAAAACAGCCCTTAAAAGAATTTAACCTGACGTCGATTTCTCCCTCCTCCAGCTAAAATGAATGAGAAGGTACTTTGAAGAAATATTTTTTACAGATATGACTTTTTTTTCTTTACGTCTATGATATTATGTTATGTTAATAGTAATGGAATTGAATTTAGTGATGAATACCTGATCGAACAAATAAATTTCTTTATAGCAAGAAGGTGAAACGCACTCCCGGATGCATCGTGTTTTGGCGACACTGCTCGCTTGTTGCGATAACATTTTACAAGCGCCGCTCTCTTCGCAAGCTTGTTCGAATTGTCGGAAGAGGAATTCCTACGAAAAAAAGCGTCATTCATTCTATCATATATTTTCTACGTTAAAGATAATCTACGAGTACGCGGAAAAACCAGACAAACGCTACATTTAGCCGAAGGATTATTTCTTTAAGGATTACACGTCAAGATAGAAAGATTCGACATATCTAATAGGAGGAGCTGCAAGCTGTGGATTAGCGTAAAGTTTTTCCCTCCCCCTTTTTCTCTTTCTCTCTCTCTCCCTGTATATATACATATATATGTACCTTTACCGGCCATGCAGCGTCGTAAAAGCGTCACCTTTTAAGTGATAGTTGCCACTGCTATAACCTGTATCAGTGTTCTGCAGGATATCTAAAAGGCGGAAATAGACGTACGATAAGAGGGACTTACGTTCTTGGTAGTCTCTTTGTAGGGGTACTCTGGAAACGTGAAAGTCTTGGTTAGGGATGCTTGCCCTTCCTTAAAGTGTCCGATGACGAAGATCAGACTGAGCGCGAACGCCACTCTCGGCGCCATCTTGGATGGCCACCGACGATCAATAGAGGAGGATGGCGCTTCCTTTCTCTCTCTTTTTCTTTCATTTTCTCTCTTGCTGGCGCACGCCCGCGCTTTCCTTAAATTTAAAGAAAAACGTTGAACTGGTCGAGAAGTAAATAAAAGCAAAAAGAAAGATAACGAACGAACGAAAACGAAGAGAAAAAGTGATTGATATTATATTCTGATCCTTCGTTTGATCTACGATCAAGATCATTTATAAAGAATCATTCATAAGACGTTGGAAAAGAAGTTTGTAGAATGACAAACACGGGAATTACTAGGTGGAGCGAAATTATCGATACCTTTGCGTATAATATCGCAGCTGCGATAGAATTTATTGCTTTTGGCTCGTTTGCTCGAAAGAGACACGATGAATGTTGTTTTTGTTAGTTTAAGCGTAGTGCACTCTACTCAATATCGGCATTCTGTATGCACAATTCGTATCATTAATTCGAAGTAATGGCATTCATTGCCTTCAATTTGCTTCCATTCGGCAGTTCACTTATTTTCTATAGGACAAGTTCTCGAGTAACGTGAGAAAGTACAAGTCATTTTAGCTAATATTCGTAAGATGAAACAGGTAACCAGTACTGTTTTGATATATCTTATTGCTAAACCTACAACATACTTCTTAATATTTTTTCGGATAATGTTTTATATTAAGAGAATAAAATAGTAGTAGACGGATGAGAGAAAAAGTTCTTTTAGAAGCAGAAACGACGAACACGGATGTTTGTCAATGTCTTGGCAAGAATCCAAATTCAGAGCCGGTACGAACCTGACCCCGAAAGCAACAAGTACAATTAAGGTTTAGCTGTCCTAACGTAAATTGATTCACGTAGAAGTCTCACATGTTGACAATAATATTTTTTAAATGTATCGACCAATTGTTCGAGACTAGACTAAACGCAATATCCTGTAGCACAGAAACATATTCTTAGATCGAACATCTGTTATATATTTAATGTCTAATCTCTTTTCCGAAATTTGTTCAGGAACGCGAAACGGCCCGAAAGAAATTTTACGGTCGATTAGATAGAATTTTATTCCATTACGAAGGTCCGTGCACGAGTTCGAGTTTATTCCTTGATACCTTCTATGAATACTTAATAAAAAAACAGAAATAAAAACCGAAGTTCAGATATTCGTTTCACGTATTTTCATTGTAAATTTGTCGCAAACAAGGAAATTTATTTTTTGTTGAAAAAAATCGCACATCGTATTGATGTGTTCGATCGTAGATTCTGGATAAGTGCACACATACAGTTTTCGTTTTTTCTGTAATAATTCTTTTTTTCTATAAAACCAATCAAGCCTCTCCTTCGGTAACTACAAATTAACTCGATTAGAGAATCTTGTTACGTGGAATCCCTTTCGTTGGAACTTTAGATAAATTTATAACAATGTCACTTTATCATTCGTCGACGTTCGCGGTGTGAATTATGGATAGCTTCGGACACGCTGCTACCCTAGCGCATGCAGCATTGCAACGCTAAGAGAGACGGCGACAGAATAAAGGGAAGCGACGTAAACGAAAATGTTTGTTGAACAGAAGTTACGTGCATGGAATTTTAATGCGTCAATGAACAGCTTTTTCAAATTACAAACCTACATTTTTACAATTGAGTTTTAGTCGTTTGTTTTTCGTTTTTTTTTATGTTCATAGATAGATATTGTTTGTGTCGTAATGAAAAAGAAAGACAGTTGTGGCAAGAGTATCGTAACTATTACTCTTGGATCGGAATTGAAGAAATCGGTCCTGAACGGACTCGATGATTGGTCGAGGGGACATCGTGGGCTTAAGTGCGCGCGCAAAGTCGGCGCGCTTACACGCTAGGAAACGAAGGAACGCGCGTTCTCAGAATCGTGCGAGACTTAGAGCCGGTCGGACGTATGAACTTTTCTTCTTTCTTACGTCTTCTATACGTTTATATATGTATATATTAAAACATATTCGTAAATACATAGACGTCTCGTCGGTTATTTATTACAAACGTGGTCTTTCGTCGACCCAATAAAGTGTTATACGCGAAGCGAGGAGTTCCTTTATTTTGTGTATACGTGCGCATATCTTTTTTACCGTTGTTTACTATACAACGTTGTTTATTATACAAATTGATATCTTGTGTCTTGGCGTCTACGAGGAACGTACGTGAAACCTCTTAAGAGAAAGAAAGTGTCATCGTTTCTAAGGAAACAGATAAAAGAAAGAAAGAAGAAAAAGCAGAATCGTAACTCGTCAAAGATCGCCTTGCGATCTTCGACGAGCGCGAAACTCTGCGAATCCTGGAGCTTGGAAATAACAGACGAGGAGAGAAGGAGTACCTCTCCAATTAGACTTATTACCTACGAATCGTAAGCTCATTTCTTTTTATACTTTTAGCTTTACAAACGCATCCTTTCTTATAAACAAGTTCCTATTGTGTTGTTTATCTTAACAGATAACAACGACATTATTGATTAATAAACGAGCTTTCTCTTCCGTTCTTGGAAACATTGCGAATTTTTCCAATTTTCAGTTCTTATAATGTAGTCTTATATAATAAAGTATATTAGAATATTATTTGCATGCGCGGACGAAAGGATGTCGCGCAGTTTTTATTTTCTCTCTTCCTGTTGAAAGACGACCTAGACGTTTATGCGATATAAATTTGTTGATAAACAAAGCGGAGAAAGATTAATTTTTGTATTCCTACGACCGAAGGATGAATTGTTATTTTTAGTAACACCGGAGGATTTTCGATCGTCGCACGAACGATAAGCGGAGAAATTCGTGCGACGGTCCTTTCCTTCATCTAATTCCAGATCACATTCGACCGGATCTCCAAATGACTGAGATATTGACAAAGATATTGTCATTAATGCACCCTCTGCAGTAAATACATATCTTTTGCTATATTTCCTCAAATATCTATTTAAGATACATAGAGAAAAGAAAAAAATCATTATCAATTAATGTATCTGCTTTTGCTCATTACATTGCCACGAAGAACGGTAATTAAAATTATTTGCAAAGGAAGTTTGATCGTTAATTCAAATGTTTAAGCAAAATCGTGCTTGTTTCGTACTTATTTAAAAATGGGAATGCGACCGTGACTAATTTTTTGATTGTATCGAGGGAAAATTAGTAAATTAGACGTATCACTTTTTTCCTTTTTTTTTTATCATGGGCATTGAAGCGAATCAACTCGGTGGACATCGATCGATCGGCGTGATTGCCGAATGAATGCGTATACACGTAGTTGCACATGGATTTTTTACTTTTGCAAATGTTCATCCCTTAATTTGTTAATACTCGGTCTAATCGTTGTGTCTTATTTTTGTCGAGGCTACTGACCTTCCGATGAGTCAATTGATCGGTTTTTTATTAATATTTTTCCTTTTACAATTTTCAAAGATGAAACACACTTTTTTCCAAATAGGAAAAAAAGAGAATTAGAAGAAAAAGAATAAGAAGACTTTTAGAGACTAGCTTTTGCGGAGAAACGAGTCTCTTATGCAACGCTCTTTTGTGTTTTTATTTTCTTGTCAAGTTTGCGGATAGAAGGAAAGTAAAGAAAGTTGTACTCTCGTTGAGTTAATATTACGTCTAGCAATAAAGGAGTAAGTCCGTTGAAAGGACGAATATGGCAATGCGGTATGGTGTATGGTACAAAGTTTCCAAACTGCTTTGAACTCGTCTGCGTCCGGAAGTGCCAGTCTCAGGTGATCGGTAATCGAAATGATACTTGACGACGACCAACTTTGTCCGAGTATTAAGCCTTTTGGGTTAGCATAGTCGCTTTTGTAGGCAAAAAAGAATCCACTTTCCTTTCTCTTTGTCTTTCTCTCTCTCTCTATCTGCATTCAAATTTATTTCGCATGTGTTTTCCTACCATATAGGAGCTGCAAGCTTTCTATTTTCGATTTTACGTGCACTCTTATTTACGTTTTTCGGCACATCTATACTATCGTACGAGTGACCGAATGAATATAATATGTAGACGCGATAACACAAGTAAGCGCATGTAATTGACGATTTATTAAGTCTCATTTAGTTGCTCGACTAAACATCGACCGAGACGCGTCAACAACGATCGTGGCAAGGCTTGGAAAAAATATGCGTAACGAGCGTCGTTGTACATTCGACATCTTCCTTTTACCTTTTCTTTCTTGTTTTGCGTGTAAACACTAGAATTGTGAGAGAGTAAACGAAGGATCGGAGGAAAGAGACCAATGGGGAGAGCGATCGAGGCTTGGATGTTTGCTCGATGCAATATCGGACCATTGCTCCAGGAGATATAGTCGAGGGTATTAAAAACCAGTTCCGATCTTTTGCCATACTCGCATATTCGATCAAGCGCGCTACGATCTTTCTTTACAAACGATATTCTCTCGGAGGTTATTCTTTTGAGAGAATGTAATTTTTTATGGACCTTATAGAAAATGTAATTTACCTTGAAGAAAACTCTTTTAGTTCCTTTTAAATGCGTTATTTTTATTATGACTCGTCAAATGTAATATTATTCTTTAACTATCTGTAGGTATGAAGTAAGAGGCTATTTAAAATTTCATTTTTGTTTCCTTTAAAATACGGCAATCAATTGGAAGATAAATGGGAAAAAATGAATAATTTCTAGGCGAATACTTTCTTTCGCGTTCTTCAGTACAAGCTGTATTTGGAGAAATTGAATTTGTGAGAAAAAAAGTTCTTGTTAACTAGCTTCTGTATACTTTTCTCTTTGTTAACAGCGTAATTTCCATCACCTTGATTGTTTCTAAATGAACGAATAAGAGAAAGGAATCGTCGAGAAGAGGAGGATCGATGAAACGAGTAAAAAAACCTTGATTATTCTCCAGAATATTACTTGAACGTTAAAGTGAGAGGGAAGGAGAGAGAGAGAGAGAGACTTCTTAATAGCGAGAGAACAGATCGAAGCTATCCATTATAAAGAATATGTGATATTTAGTGGGAGTACAGAAGGAAGGGGTGGGGGCAGCATAGCACTGACCCAATGGTACGTATCATCGCTTAATAAAACTTCCTGGTTATTAGAAGTCCATTCAATTAATTCGTATCTCAACGAAAGCAAGGTTGTGGCAATGCAATTGGCGAGATCGATAGCCCGTGTGGCTCGCTAAAGACGCGCGCGCGTATGCGTACGCGTGTATTTACGTAGAAAAGCATGGATACACCAAAGTACGCACACTTGTGTAAAATATAACCTGCAAAATTGCGTGCAGATGATTTCATTCGTTTTATGCGGATTTCCATACATCCATCTGTACGCGCATACATACACGTTACGCTTGCATATCCAAGGCCGACAGGTCTCTATCTTAGAATACCATCGTATCCAGTTCGAACACGCGTTCATATTTTGCGGTTTACGAGGCGTCAAAACGTCAGCCGCAAAGTACGCACGGTTGCGTCCCTCTCTCGGCCCATTATTTGCCTTTTAACGATATCTCGTCGAAATCGATCGTAAAAGACTTCATACGAGCGCAACCTTAATGAATGGATTATTGATATTTTTACCATTTTACCAATCCCACTCTATATATGTAAAACGAGAATAAAGTGTAATTCGTTTACAATAAATGGACGCACAGAAACAAGTAATAAAAAGTAATAAATGTAATTTACTCGTTCGGATTTCTATCGATGCGAAATTTCCGATTGCCGTTTTTGTCGTACTTTCGACGTATCGCGTCGTATCACAGAACTTGGATAGATTTGGAGCTACGTATCCCAGCTAAATATTGTCGTTCGAGCGTGATATCGTTGATATATTTCGTAGCGCGAGTATTCGCAATCGAAGCGGTAAGAATCGCGGAAGCAGAATCGCCGGAAAATCGTACGATCGATCTTACGAGCGTACACAGATGAGCGGTCATTGGTGGCGACGACCACGACGACGCCGAAGCGAACGACGATAAATCGATCGATTCATCCTGCTCTCACATTGCAAACTAGGTAAATATAACGGCCTTAGCATCCTATGGGCGAGCAAGCATAAAAGGGTTGCGTCACAGTTCCTGAGTATACCAATCATTAACGGATTTGCCGCGAAAAAATGCAATTATCTACCTATTAAAAGAAATTCCTTTTATCGATCGATTTTGAATGCCGACCAAGAAGAATTAGAGAGAAAGAGAGAGAGAAAATAGTATAGGCGACGAAGGAACATTTGTAGAATAGATAACTCTTGTAAAAGAAGAAAATTATAGGCCATAAAAGCGTTGCTAGAAAGTACATGGTTTGATTTCATTCCCGCAGAGTGGAAAATCAATTTGTCAGGAAAGAATGAGAAAGAAAGAGAGAGAGTGGATCAGCGGGGTAGAAAGATGAAGAATTTTTTAGAGCACGGAACACGGAGGAGATCGCGAAGAGCGTATTTGCGCAAAGTACTCCGCAAAGCCGAGACTCCGCTACAATTTCGCGAACAAGTCCGCCGGCAAAACTGTGTTAATGCGCTGAGAGTTCCCTATACGAGTTGCCCTATTACCCTCACCGTATTACCAACAATGCAATTAGAATCCCTATACACGATTGTAGTACATACCTGCGATATACGTATATAGCATACCGACAACGATGCGCTTCGTGACCGTTATCCTATTTCGTATCCTCCCACTCGCCGAATGTAGTTTTATTTGAGAACAAAAATACGAGTAGAAAAAACATTATTTTCTTCATTCTTTGCCATTTGATTAATGTTGAAAATGCGACGAAGAAGAACCGCGTCTTTCTCGAAAGGGAAGGAAAGGGGAAGAAGAATCTTGATTAGTCTAGACAAATATTGTATCAGAGTTGTGCTTTGTACGATGAAAGTTCCATTAAACTCGTTCAGACTCGTGTACAAATATATGGGACGCCGGACGAGACGATTCTGTACATTTCGAGCAAGCATCGTTTTAAGGCCATTGGAAATTCGCCATTGATTGGAAAACACGCTAGATTGAATGACGCGCGATGGCTGCGCGCTTGCCAAAAAGTGCAATCAACGAGCGTCAAGTAATTTTTCATGATTTCGTCGAGAATAGTCCATTTGCAATAGTAATCGCGAAGATTCCCTTTTAGTCTTCTTTTATTTGCCCATTATCGCGAAGCATTTAATGTATTTTCTTAGCTCGTAAGTCTTAAAGCACGTACTCATCGCTTCCTTTTCATTCCTAAGCAAAAGAGAGGAACTAATGACGATGAGTCTCGTTCTATGCATTTTATGTCCTCTCGACGACCGCGCCGTTAAATTCTCGTCGCCGCCCCGTCGCCACCTCGTCGCCTAGCCCCCATCATAAACCTCATAATAATCATTGACGATCATTTGCCGATATCGATTTGTTCCTTTTTCTTCGGTATTTTGTTGAAACATGGACGGGAATATGTAGATTTCGACGAATAGTAGTACATCGAAAGTCCAGCAATTCCGTCTAGTCGCTCGTAGAGTTCATTTTCTCTCGTTTGACCCCGATACGAACTCAAAGATTGGCTTCGTTAAAGAAGAAGCACGATGTTCGTTCGTATCCATGATGGAAGGCATTCGAACGAGAAGAAGACACACGTAAAGATACGCACGCGTTCGTTCCTTCCTTTGTGTACGTATGAGATGGATGGTGGATTTAATTAAAGGTCGACGAGTGTGTTGCACCAAGTATGTTATGCATCAAGTCCTGCCTCTGTATACGCGAGTGCTCGACATAAGAACTTCAACAAGGAAAAAGAAAAGAAAGTGTCCGGTTTGTGTTCGTAAGAAAAGTGAGACGAAGCGTTGCCGGAGATTTTTTAGAAAGATGCTGTGGTAAATGCGATCGACTCCTACCTATTTCCTTTCACCTTGAGAATCGAGAAGGCTTTCTCATCAGCTGTCACAAAAGTGAGGATCGAACGCAGGTGTCTGGCAAAATGTAAATCTAATATTCTACTAAAGTTCCCTTTATCGATAGAACCGGCTCTTAGGTTGTGTACTGCTTCGATTATCCCTTAACTTGGGTTACGTTGACAGACGCTAAAGAGAGAAGAAAATTCTCGATCGATTATTTCGATGCGTACAGACAGTTCGAAAATGTCTACAAATTAGACGTTAACTTATGTACGATCGCATAATCAAGAGAGGTATGCGAATTGTATGCAGACTGCATAATTCGGCTGAACGTTGCGTAGGAGTGTTGCACAGAGAAGGGCTCTTTTCTCTTTGGACAAAGATGCCTTTGTACATTTCTTCGAGCAAGCTCGTATCTCTTACTCCGCTCTCCCGCGTTTATGACGAGTCAGCTCGAAAACGCTCAAATATCTTCCAGAAAATGATTCAAAGTATCTATAAAAGGTATTTTTAGAGTGTGAATATATCAGTTATTGCAGAAATTATAGACTCGAACAGTAATGTTTATTGATTTATTTAAAATTCAATCAACCGAGTTCGATAAATAGGATTAGTTGAAGTAGTCGATGATACGTGTAGATAACAAGTAGATAATCTCCGGAGATTTAACTTTGGCCTATCGACCGAGTTGGCCTTTTCCGAGAGCACCGATACCTACATTATACTTTTATCGAACGATAAATATAATTAAAAGATAGGTTTAGAGCGATCAAAGGATACCTTTAACTTGGCTAATCGATCGTGGGAGAAGAAAAAATAAGTAACGTTGAGCGGATCGGATCGTTCTTTCTTTATTTCTCATTCGAGAGACGACCGTTTATTGGTGGTACGGTGAACCGAAAAATTTGCTTTTCATAGAGTGGAAGTCTCTCGCTTTGCAAAAGACATCCCGTGGGTCCATTAACCTTTCTCGACGCGATAGAAGAAGAGGAAAAGGGAGGAAACGGAAGATGGGGTAGAAATAGAGGGGCTGGAAAATAAACAGACGAGAGCTAGGAAAGCGTTCAGGGGTGGTGATGGCGTGTCTGGATATCGATCCTGACTTCCGGAACGTTACCACCGTGGCCTAGCTTTGTCGTTCTCCTTTGCCTGGCCCTCTTCAACTCGGACTCGTTTTTCTAATTCGAGAGACGATGATGAGAAAAAGAAGCATCTTTGCAAAACCATCTCCTTCGATCTCATATCTTTTGTAATCATTTGTACTTTCCTTCTTTTTTTTTTTTTACTTTTTCTGCGATCCGCAAAGATCCTTTTGTCGAATTAAAAACAACGAGGACCGTCTTACCGCGGTAAGAGGTAGCAAGAAAATGAAATATCCCTCTGGATTTAAACTGGCGATCCTTCCTACTTTAATTTCTTTCTTTTAGGAAGAGAGCAAACGAACAAAAAGACTAATTCCTGTAACATTGATCGGACTCTTTGTATTTTCGAATTTTTTTCCAAGTGCGTAAAAAGACCAAGAGAAAGAACGCGGCCGTCCATGCGCGTAAAACTTCTTCTCTCATTTCTTAAATAATTACGAGCATCGGTGAAACTTTGAGAATATTCAGAAAAAGTACTTTTCAGCTTTATTAACGAAACCAAGCGGATATTTCGAGAGGTAATAATACACGAAAAAACTATATAGAATGCACTTTTTTTTATACCATCAAAAGAGGGTTTATACTTTTCTTTTTGTCGGATATTCAACTTTCCAAAATGTGCTCGATTAAAGGATAATGGAAGGCATCTACTTTCGCAACGTGCAACGCCATCGTCATTGTCATTATACTCGTAAATTCAAATCATCGATATAGAATCGAAATCTGCAAGGCCATCTCTCTCTCTCTCTCTCTCTCTCTCTCTCTCTTTCTATTTCGCGACCGCGTCCTTCTCGGTGGCCTGTAAAAGGGCCACTAATGGAAATCCAGGAGAACGAGGCGATAAACCTCCAACTATTCTCATCGATCTGGCATTTCGCCAAAGGAGAATGTACTTAAATATCTGCAGACATCGTGCGCGTGCATACTGTACGCGCGATTAAGGGGAGAGCCGAACGAGCGCGCAAACGGAAACCGGAAGTTTCAAGATACTCGGGAGGAGAAATTCCGCACCTTTACGAACGACGATCCATCGTGCCACTTCCATTCGATTATCGTCCTGAATGAATTTTCTTTCCCACCCCCTTAACGTCGATTGAAAATTTCTAATAAAAGCCAAAATTACGTGATATACTCGTATATTATATACTTAAATATATTTTCAAGTCGCAATATTTTCCATTCTTTGTTGGTAATAATCTACTCGACGCTAATCTCGAGGTGTTTCAATGGCGGAGCGGTTTCCATTTTTTCTCCTCTCGAATGGTTCATGTTAGATAAGAAGACTTTCTCTCTATCTTCGTCTGTATTTGGCCCTTACCAAGGGAAAGATCGATTAATCAAAGAAGCGAAGGTAAGAGCAAACTGGCGACTTGGCTTTGCGCCACGAAACAAAAGTTTCCCCGCTATTTCTTTTACAGCATAAAAAAGAAAAAAAAGAGAAGGATATATCAGAGCTAATTTCTTTTCCGACTCTTTCCGAAGTTTGACTCCTTCATGGATTGACGTGATTCGAATAGACGATCGGCTCTATTCCATCTTTCTTCTTAGAAGAAACCGATAAACAAATAGCTAGCTAAATCCACGTTATCGTAAGTTTCCAAGTATCTTCGAGATAGGCAATTAAAGATAAAATTGGAAAACTGAAAGAGAAATGAAGCGAGTATTGTCTTCCTTTTTTTTTTTTCTTTAAACGTTGCCGCGCGATGACTGCAGGACAATCGCAGGTTAATTTCACGGTGCGACGAGCCACGTCTTAGAATCGGAGAAACGAAACCTGACCCAGTTAACTTGCTTCGCTATAACTAGTAGAGTTGCTGAGACGATGCTCCTAGTCGGCACACAATTATTACAGCACTCGGAGAAACCGAGAAGAGGACAAAGCTTCGCCTAGGAAAGTATTCAAGAGTGGAAGCTAATATAGACTACTGAAAGAAAATAAGCTATAAATATATATATAGGTTCATTAATAAAGTCGTGGAGAAAAGAAAAAAAATGAATAGAGCTCGCTTTTCCTCCATGCAAAATCAACTCGCTTCTTTTAACAAAATCCCTTCTCCTGGCACCGTACTCGATGCTTTCCGATAAATATTTCAATGAATCTTCGATGTCGTTGATATCGTTATACCATTTGAAGTTCATCTTTTTACAGATGTTACCTTTCGATAGCTTCAAATAATTAACTTATATTTTAAAACGTGAGATCTATCAAACGAAATTTCATCCTGCAAGATTAAAAAGGTCAAAGAACTGAAGTAATATTACCGAGACCGAAATAATTTATTGTTCGCGTTTCGTTCCTTTTTAATAGAAGGAAATATTTCCGCAGTAAGTGAAACTACTCGGATAAACGGAATAAGATGAAAATTCTGAAAATGACCTCTACTCTGAAGGATTATATATCGCATATACAAAAAAATAGAAAGAACAGGGCAATGGCGATCCTTCGCTAAAAATTCCGGAGAAGTCGACAAGCTGATATTTCATTGTACGCGCGAATCGCTATTTCAAGGAAAATGCATTCGCATCGATTTTTCCTCGGATCATTTTTCATTGATATTTCCATAGTTCGCGTTGTTCAAAATGAACTTCTTACAACCTATAGGAGAGAAAAGCTTCGGGAAAAAAGGTTTCGTCATTTCGTTCGATATTCTTTAAATGCAAAGCGCCCCGCGCGTTTTCCATCGTCGCGGAAACAAGCTCGAATTTATATCAATCGCAAATGAAAAATAAATATTAAATAATAAATAATCAATTTTGCTGGCTATTGTTGTTCAATATCTGCTTATTTGTGGTATCATCGTAAATATATTATATTAACGTATGCATCCTTTCTCTCGTTTATCTTCATTCCTAACTATTTGTCCTTCTTTCTTTTCTCTTTTCCAACAAATAATCAAACATTCTTAAGACGTTTAACAGGTGGCAGATTATCCGAATCGAACCGACAAAGGAAAAATTAAAAAGGGAAGATTCCACAACGAATTTCCTTTTTTATTAATTTGGTAAAGAAAAATTGTTTACCTAGCCAAACTTGTATTATACAATTAAAGAAGCACACGTTAACCAGAAAACTCGCGAAAGTATCTCTAAAAGATGCTTGAAAATGTAAAATCCGATGCGTTATACGAGTGTATATCGCATTGATCAAAAAGATTTGTTTGTAGGTTGAACAAATTCAAACATGAAAACATATTGACAGCGCGTAGAGAAAAGAAGAAAAACGTAGCTCCTAACGGAATAACGGAGTTTTGTGGCTAATGGATTGTCAGGATAACAAAGTTTTGACTCGACCGTATTACTCGCGAGTAACTTGTTACGTTGCCTCCATACCAATGTCGTTTATGTTACGATACGTTTCATTCGAAATTCGTTAAATCGAATCGTCTTTGATATCCTTTTACTCTTCTGCATCTCTTTCATTTTCAGACTTGTTCGCCTTCCAGCGATACATCGAATTTTACTCCTGCTTTTCACTTGACTCGAACATTAGCACGCCCTGCTCAGTAATGTATATTCTCTGTTCCGAAAAGTAGTTAGCGAGGGAACATTGTAGTTGCACGCTCTTTTGATTTTTCTTTCTCTTTCATTGCGCTTTCGGTGTTAAAGTAAATCTTGTTAGAATAGGAGAGCTTTGTCGCGTACGAAAGGAAACAGTTTCCCAGTCCATTTAATTCCATCGTTTTGTTCGACGAAGTAAAGCAATGGTATATCTGTCTCGTCTTTTGCGCGTCGATCAATAAATTATCAAGCTTTACAAATGGAAAAAATGTTCAGAAAGTGTGATAAAAGTTGAAATAATATCTTTAAAACTCGATTCCATGTTAGCGAAACGTTGTCCATCATTAGCGAGTTGCACGCAAGTGAAAAAATAAATGCGAGAGTGAAGATAGAGAAAGAGCAAAGTATCAATTTACCTGACGGTGGATGCAATTAGGTTTGGAGATAAAGTAGAAAGAAAGGGAAGACGAGAATAGGAACGTGCGCGTGCGATCTTTGCAATCTCTCGAAATAAGGGAAAGCAAGTGTGATTCCTCCTTCCACCGACCGACAAAGGTCTATGAACGAGTGCGTTAAGGAAAAAACGAAGCGTGCGTTCAGCTGAGACAATGGCCGCGCGGCGTGCTTCCTCCTGAAGAAAGAATTGCGAATTGCGAAGAAAAAAGAGAATCCGCTACAGAGCTCCGACGCTTTTCAACGCTGCAAAAGTTGCGCCGGATTGCGTTGAGTTGCGCGCTCTATGTAACAATTCACGGATCAAAATGAAAGGGGTGGTAGAGTGGAGGTGGAAGGAGGCAGTGGGAGGGAGGGAGAGAGAGAGAGAGACTGCCGAGTGGGATGTGATAAAAAGGAACGCTTCTGTAGTGGAAAGATACATTGGAGGTTTTCCTCGACAACCGAGTCGGTACGCCTCTACGTAACGTCGTACTCTCTATTCCTTACTCGATGCATGTTTCCTCTGCCGGTTGCCTCAGGATTACCTCCAAAAGAGAACAAAAGATTTTATAAGACAAAAATAACAAGAAACAAACATTCACCTTACCAATTCACCGTTAATCAATTATTTTTCATTTTTGTATTCTTCGATCTGAAGTTGAAAAGGCAGGTAGATCCATCTCTCCAAAATATGCATTTTGTTTATATTTAAAAAAAAATAACGTGCGTAGACGGCATCTTTTACTTTCTTCTTGTCGTTTCTGCCCTTTTTCGTCTGAACGACTCTCAAGTTAGGAGGAAAACTCGAGTCGAAGAACGTGCCTGGTTATTCGAACGCGTTCTCGTATTCACGATCGTCGGGACTTTTCAAGTTCTTCAGAGAGGAAGAACATTCGCGTCTCCGGGAGAGAGGAATGTTACCGATCTCCCCGACTTGCGGCCAAAACGTCACCCAATCTTAACCAATTGTTCTCTATTTTTCGAGGGTCGAGTTAATTCTCGACTAACGAGGGAGAATTTACGTTCGTTCGTGGTCCGAAGTTTTCAATAAAACGAGTCAAGCTTTCTGGATCTCGAGCCACCTCATTACTTTTTTTTTCTTTTATCGGAAATAGGGTCAGTGAATCGTGTAGTTTTATAATAATTTATCATTTAAATTACTTTTATTTCGATCGATCGAAGAAGGAAGTCTCGAAGAATTCACATTATCCTTCTTTTCAAACTCTTACAAACATATTTTTTTCCGGTATTTCTAACAGAAGGAATTTATTTCTCTCTCTCTCTCTCTCTCTCTCTCTTGGGCAACTTCAAATTAAATTCTAAACGACAAACTTTCTCAGTTGCTTAACGAAACGATCGAAAGTTATATCGACGTTACGCTTTTATTATGAGTTTCATCTTCCATTTTATATTTCTTGTTGTGGAAGTCGCACAATGCTTTGCAATATTTTATTTTCATCTCCGTGCTCAAGGCAACACTTTTAAAAACTAATCATTGGTAATATTCTTTGTAAAAGAAGTCCCATAATTTGATGTCTTATTCGAACGGAAAGCGAAAATCTTTGTACGTTTCTGTAAAAAATCATTACTTTACGTATTCGGAATGAATAGGAAATAGTAAATTCTTTCTTCCTATCATCTCTTATCGGCTATTAACCTCACTGATACATGACTTGGTCTCGTGTAATCCAAAGTAATTCGATCTATTCGATCGGTCGTCTTTGCCTGCGCAAGTGGCGTTCTGGTTGCTACTGTAATAGTCGAATGGAGAGAGTACAACTAATTACCTAATTGCTAATTGCCAACCCACCGAGCAAGCGAGCAAGCACCTTAAACAAATACGTTGGTATATAGATATCTCTCTCTCTCTCTCTCCCTCGCTGCATATATATAATGCATATGTATGCATTATATACCTTTGTGCAACCCACTAGTGCGCGTGCGCATGCTCCCATGTTTGCGGATGTATACATTGTGCAGCACATAATACGATTGCCTAGAAAGATGCTGTTGGCAAGATCTATAATTTTATTAATACCGTATATATAAAGAACTCGTAAGCTGGCTATTTTTTGCATTCACAAGCTCCATTACATGTTCAAATTGGATGGTAAACTTGATTAAATCACTCGAAATTAAATCGATCTTACGTTTTATTGTTCAATTTCTCTTTGTTCAATTTCAACAAATACATATTTATATAAACTGTTGACATTCGCCGCAAATTTGCACGGTCCGCGTTCATAGTCGATTTAAATTTCTAGATCGCGCAAGAAGAAATATTCAAAATTTTGGGGAACAATCGGATAATAGCGTTTTCGAGTCGCTTTAATTGATAACGCTTTGATTGGAGAGCTTTAATGACACTGTTTCGACCTTATAGCTATACGATTTCATTTCTACGGATTCACGAGTGACATATTAATAATTGTAACGTTCAAAGGACTTCTCAAAGAGAAGGGAAGAGAGAGAGAGAGAGAGAGACAAAAAAGGCAAGGTTTTCGCATATGGTAAGTCGCGAGTGTGTGTGTGTGCGTGAAGGAAGAGGAAGTCGGTCGCGCGAACTCTCAGTTCCATGCGTGCTTTAGACTCGGTCGGAGAACGGCCGCGAGCTTCGACCGCAAGCTCCTTTGATCTGCACCATTATGCACCGGAGCAGCTCTCCGGTAGTACTTGGGCGCGCGCGCGCAACCACGTCTTTCACGAATTCGCAGGAAAACCGCAGAAAGCAATTTCGGCAGATAACTTTTTCGATTAGATCTTCTCTCGAAATAGAAGCTATTAGTTAAAGAGCAAGTCACCAAGATGAAATCCTTCCTACCATATAATCTCGATTCATAATTAATAACAGCATTGAGTTTACGGGAAAGAGAGAGAGAAAAAGAGAAGCGGTATTGTTTTTCAGGAGCATCGAATTTCTTATTAAAACATTTCTAACTAAGGTTGGAATTTTATACGAAGAAAATCGTCATCCGTTATTGTTTCTTTTTGCGCTATCTTTTTTACAAGATATTTACCATTTGTACCTAAGTTGTATATGTCGCATGTACATATCTAGATAGGCGTGCCATCGTAGCAGCTCTCGACGTCTCGAATCGAACTAGCGAACGAGTTCTTTAAAAGTTTCATGTCCCAGGTGATTCACCGAGCGTCTAGAGACGTCATTACTTTCGCATTTTGTACTAGCAAGGCGACCACGTTACCTCTGCGTACGTTACCTTCGCGTTGCCTCCGTGGTACCTTCCTTTTTCCTTCCTTTTTCCTTTTACCTATCGCGTACCAACAAAATACGCACGCGCATCAGCGAACGTTTGGACAGCACACTTTACAAGGATCCGCCGAGAAACAACTTGGCATTATTTATTTCTGGATATCAGGTGACTTTTTTCGTGCTCATTAGTACGATAAAGTCGATGCTGATAGGTGGACGAGAAGCACAATAAATTTTGGAATATACAGGCGAGACAACAAATTTCTTGTTTTCCAACTTACGGGATGATACTTAGAAATTCTATTCAAATTCATCCTTACATTCTTTTTCTTTCTCCCTTTCTTTCTTTTTAGGTACAAATAAGCGACGGCTTTTTAAGTATTCTCTTGACTCGGTTTTCATCCCTATTTCTTTCTCATCCAATTAGCCGATACAACAATACAGTCGGACGCGCAGGCAGACCATTATATCCAGCGAGTCTGAAGTGGCAAGTTTGCGGAGAACTGTTGTCATTGGTAGGTGATAGAAACGTCATTAAAGATCTCCATAGAGGTAGAATTACACCCCTACTTGCCTGATAATTGGAGACCTTGCGAAATGGCAAAACAATAGCATTACGTTTCTTTATTTCGAGTCATCGACGAAGCTTCGATCATGCGACAATATTTATTCTTCTCAAGTTTCTCTTTGAAGAACATATGAATTTTACTCGCCTCCTTTATTATTGTTAGACATAAGATGAGAATAATTGCCGTAAAAGTGGAAAATCAATTATAACGATTTTCGTATCGATCGGTTATTTGTATTTTCAATCTTTGCTTCTCCGCTCGCATTCAAATTTTATCGATCGAATTATTTATAATGTATAATATACGTATAAGTACAACTAGAGCAAATCGTTTGTCTTCCATTCTATTCTATTGGTGCATCGGAAGAGCGCTTAGAATTGAGAGAGAAGAGTTAATTATTGTCGAGATACAAGAGAACGACCGTTTGAACATAATTTCTTGCGATAAGAAAAGGGAGAGAGAGAGAGGGATAGAGAGAGAGGGAGGGAGAAAGAGAGAGAGAGAGAAAGAGCGGCTTTCGATGGCCCGCTGAGCTATTTCGAGGGCGCATATACTCTTTGGTCTGGTTATTAACGTGAATTGGCAATTTAGATCGCACGATTGCCGATACAAACGAGCATCCACGAATGCGCTGAGAAACGGCTCATTGTACGCTGTATGGGTAGCTTATACCGTATAGTCCGGCTCACGACGAACGAGCGTGCATCGTTATGTAATATTAATGAAAGGAGCCTAGGATAATCCTTTATAACAAGGACCGCTAATTCGCCACGCTTTGCCACATTTTGTTTCATCCGTTTTATGAAAAATACTTCGACCGGGAGTCGAGTTTCCTACTTCGAAGAATTAAAAAAACTATTATTTCGTTAGTTAGTCTTACGACAATTATTATATTTATTTGTCAACCGGAATAAGCTAACACGACAAAATTAGGAATTGTTCTCGCTTAGAACAATGAACTTATCGGAAACGTATTTTCTCGAACGTAGGGAGAATACGCGCATCCTCGAATTTCGGATAATTCAACGCGTACGCTCTAGGTGTGGGTTCTACACGTATTTTGTGTATACGTAGGTATACATTCGACGATATTTAACGCTCATGCCATCGTGTTTCGGTATCGCGTAGCAGAGACGCTCAACCTCAAAATCAGTTTACCCGCCAGCTGTGCCGCATCGTTACCGTTGTCTCTGCGGCAACGGCACTCCGTTCACGCATAGACGTGGACCACCCATATTCAAAAAGTGCGCGATACCGACGTTTAATACCGTGTACGTGCTTACCGAAGTTTATCATTATCCGTGATGGAATTAGCATTACCTTCCTGGATGTTAATCCGTGTACACGCGGAGGACCATTAATGGAAGAAGAGTGCTCTCAACGGAAGCATGCTCCATTCGGCACGTTTCATTCTTCTAACACCACTATTTAAAGAAACAATCTATTATACGGAGAGGAGTCTATCGAAAGGAGCAATATCAAAGGACTTCCAAAGAATTGTAAAGATGCTCGATAGGAAGTCTAGTTCACGAATTGAACGTACTGAGGGAATGGATTAAAGGGAATTCTCTCGTCTACTCGCTTTCTCATTCTAATTTTCAACTCGGATTGTTTCTGGCTATCGAGTACACCGAACAGAGAGGACTCGATGCGATGGCGTTTTTAGAGGAGAAGGAAGACGCGGCGGAGGTGGAGGAGGAGAAAAAGTGAAAGAGGGTGAGCAAATGGAACAAGCTTTTATGTGGCGATACGTACTCTTTTTCTCTCTCCCTCTCTCTTGTAAACACCCTTTCGCTCTCTATCTTGGCTCGGTGTACATACCGACGGCACTAGTCGGCGCTTTTATCTAAAAAATCCCCAAAAGGCCGAAAGGCGATGCAGCTAGTGAAATATATTGGAGAAAGGTAGATAGATGGATAGATAGATAGATAGAGAAAGGCCTTCGTTGTGTATATCCAGAAACGAATTTGATCATTTGCCGACTCACGGATGGACGGTTTAACGGCACACCGCAGACCCTTTAAATATGGGGCAAGGATATTTTTATTTTTGTTCCCAGGCCATCAATTTGACGTTATAATATTGCGCGAGATGAACAAAATTGGCTAACTGATTTGTTTATCGACGTCTCTTCTCGATTCTGCTTTATCAGTTAAAAGCTAAAAATATTCGCATCAGTTTTGAGATTAAATAAATTTTATATAGCAATAATGGAGTCATTTAGTTGGCCTCGCAAAATATCGCAAAATATTCGTTTTCTTCGTTGAATGAGATGAAATAAGAAAATCGGATATAGTTCGTTTGGATTGTCGACGAAGTGGAGAATGGAAATTGACGAAGCGACTCATAATTAACCGTTGTTGAACGTTGAATTTCGGCCAGTGGTAACACGTTTTCATTTATTTTATTAGTTTCCTTCGTAACTCGTATTTGCAATTATTTCGAGTAATGTTACGGCTGAGCAAAGAAGTGGTAGCCAACGAAAAGAAACAAAGTACCAGACGAAGGAAACGTAATCGAACGGCCTATGCAGGAGAAAAGTAAAGAGAAGAGAACAAATTATTGTTCAACGACGAATTTGAGAAATCTAATTGTAATTGATTACACATACATGCTGTCACATCTAAAAAAAAGTCATTACGAGTTATGACGAGCGAATGGTGAACGCTATTTTAATCTTTGTATTTTCAAAGAAAACAATAAAAGCTAGAACAAAAAGAGAGAAAGAAGATAAAAGAGAATTGTTTGGAAAATGAAACGAAAAGTAATAACGCTGATCGTGAAATTAAAGAAATTATAACCATGGAGGGGATTGTTCTTTTGAGATGAAAGGGAAAAAGAGAAAAAGAGAAAAGGTTGTAGGCCGGGAGCAATAGCGGTGGCAGCAGTAGCAACAGCAGCAGCAGCAGCAGCAGCAGCAGCTACAGTCCGATATTGATTTAGCGCGATTTTGAACGAGCGTAATCTTCTTATCGGACGGCGCTCAATGTTTTATATCCCTCGTACAATTTGTCCGTGGAAGCGGCTTGGATGGCAAAGATAACGAAGCTTCGATCGATATACATATACCGGGTGTTAAGAGAATGCCGAAGCTAGTCGCAAATCTCACAGAAGGAGATCGTTGAAACTCGATTAGATCTTATTGTTAATTTTGCAGAAATTTATTTTCAAGGTCTGGTCCACCTTGTATGCACTCACTTAGGTATACTTAGGGGTTCGCGAAAGGATAAGCCAAATAGTCCTCTTCTTGCGTGTCCGACTCGTCCGAGTATCTATTTGTTTTCTCTCGTCTGTAGAGTTGTTTATCTTCTTTACACGGAGAGACACCCATAATCTTGCTCCACTCGACGGTCCTAGTTTGTTCGTGAACCGTATATCTTCTTATTGGAAGATCTACGCACATATTCGAACGCAGATTAGTGTACTTATACGCTCTCTTCTTGAGTACGCGTTGTACGTATTTAAATGTACTTTATATCTATCTTACAATTAGTTGAATCTCCTAGATGTTGTATATAAGTACTTAGGTGTATCTTAGGACTCCAGTAAACAAGCTGCGCTCCTCTAGTTTTCAGCTCTTCCAGATTTTTCAACTCGAAAGTCGAGATCGGACTAGTCGGTCGAATTATGCCATTAACTAGATCGGAAAGTCGGTCGATGGACTAAACCCAAGCGAGAAGAACTAATGGACGTAAGAAAACGAATCTCTCGAGTACTCGAAAGATTACATTGGCAATACATTACAAGTTCTTTCCCCTTTCGACTCTTAAGATCGAACTTTTTCGTGAGAAGACGTTAAAAAAATTTGTACGACTTTGGCTCTTTCACGCAAGTAGCAAGTTTAATGGTTATTGCGAGAAGCAAGAGTATCCATGCGCGAACGTGTTTGACTACATTTTGTGAGAAAGAGCATGAATGTTTTAATTAAATCGGATAATATATAATGTACCGCAACAAAATGTTTGTTTTCTCTTTCGCATTTTCAAAGTTACTTGGAATTACTTTTTCCTCTCCGAAACAAGTTTTTGGAATTTCATCCGTATCGCGACAGCAATGCAAAATGCGGAATAAGTTGTCGTGGATTAGCTTCTCTCTTTCTCTTCCCCCTCGCGCGAATTAGTTTGAATTTCGCGAAACTTTGCTTCTCTTGTTCTTGGCGTTTTCTCGCTAGGGATCCTCTCGAATTCGTCTTTCCTACTTTCTCTGTGATGCTCGACAGTTAATTCCAGCTTGTCGAAAACAGAAGAGAATAAGGATCCAGCGCTCATCGCCCAGTACCATTTCGATGAAGTCTACGAGGTCAAAGTTTTCTACTAGAGAGAAATTCAATCTGGTGCGGTTTCGCCTGACGAGAAATGAGATGAATAGAAAAAAGTTATACTTCTTTTGCGTAACAAAATATTTTTTTTTCTCAACCTATGCGCCTTACAACGTTCCGTCTTTGTTTGTGATGAATACTTTCTTTTAAACACATTTTTGTAACGATAGTAATAGGCATTACACTTTTCTGCATTAGTTTTAGAAATCTCGAAAACTGAAACTGAAATTTAAATGTATACTGATACTGGTCAAAAAGCTGCAAGAGATTATAGTTTAATAAGAATTATTGTAGAAAATAATTTATAAATAATTAAGATACATTCTTTTTTTAATTCTTTTGATAGAATACTAATGCACATAGTTTCTTCCCAGTGTGAATAAAAAGAAGAAGGTGTTTTCCAAGATCTTTCATGATCTCGTCGACTTTTTCTTATCGTTGTTGAAAATAATATGCGCACTCTCTTCCAGTAAAATGATTGATCACCTATGCGGAGAGAATAAGTTTTCTAATGCTTTGAATAAATATATTTTAAAAGAATTATAATATTTGTTTCTTCTAGAATCAAGATTATTATTTTTACCTTTCTACAGATTCATGTCTTGTTTATTCCTTGTAACTGCAGCTGCATTCTATTCACATAATAATTTACATTGAATCTCTACAAAGGAGACATTAGTTAAAAGAAATTTGTATATCGTTAACCATTGGAAAATGAAATTTATATGCATAGATCCGATGCTAGAATGGAGTCTTTTTCTTGGGTGTGTTACAGTCTTTGATTGGAATAAAAAATGTAGAGCCGCATACTTAGCTAAAACTATTTAAGAAAGTAGTTTATGTATGAAATATAAAAAATATAAAAAGAGAAGCAGAGCACCATAAATTGAATTAAAAAATAATATAATACATTTATTTTACTCGGTAAAAGTATTTTAACTGAACATAATATTTTGCTATTTTACTTACTATTGTCTGTTATAATATCAGGATAAAGAAAACGATTGTAATTCATTGGTATTCTTAGATTAAAATCAGAAAATTTTTATCGTATGGTTAAGGCATAACAAATCAAATAGCATGTTATCTAGTTTATTCATTTTCAACCTAAATTGATGATCACTATAGAGAAGAAATGAAACGAATTAAAACTAATGAATAATAATACATACGTTAGTTTACCTCAAAAAACTAATAAATAATAATACATACCTCAATATTAACTTCAAAAAAGACTTTTATTACTAATATTTATAAATAATCAATGTTTTTGAAGTTATTTTTGAAGATATTCACATTTATTTAATGTCAATCACCATTGTATGTAATAATTAAATAATTTCAAAACACATAAATAATTTTTATTTGTATCGATATAAAACACGTGTTGTGTATGTAGAAATATCAGAATATAGATATCAGTCCACGCTAAATATAAGGGAGATATATCGACTTACTTCATGCAGTTAATTTCATATAGTTTTGCCCGCGCATCGTAAATGCCGACAAACTTCATCCTGTCAATTCTTTGGTCGGTGCGCGCGCATCGTAAAAATTCACTCTCATCATTTTTTCCCAAACGCGCTAAAAGAAGTATAATTTCAAAAATGTCTTCCTTCGCTCATTATTTTGATTTCCTTAGGTATCGACGCGCATCCTCGTTTTAGTTTTTCCAAAAAGATCTGCTCACGTTTTTTTCGAGGACGAGGCGCTTTTTTTCTGTCTCGCAAGATCGTAGCAAAAAGACTGAAATCTCAGAGAGAATAGTGTGAGAAGCTCTTTTCGCGTAGAAGTTGTCGGTTGTTCGAAAAGAGAGAAGAAAGAAGAAAAAGAGGAACGAGGCTAGCGGGTCCTTCGTTATTTATTTCTCGGCTCGGCCGTATCCCCTGGTCTACGGATTTTTCTCCTGCTAGAATCGCATAGTCTCTCTATTCGGATCTCTCAGGAGGAAAGAAAATATGTTGGTTCTCTTTCTTTCAGTACTTTCTTTCAAAACGTAGACTGCACTTTTCTTTCGTTTGCCGTCGGTGGATGCCATCCTTGAAAATTTTGGCGAGGGGAATAGTTAAATAAGGAAACGTTCGAGAGACAAAATGAAAAGAAGGAGGCGGCCGGAATTCCAGGTGGAAATAAAATATCTACGAGGAAGCTTTACGACAAAGTTCCTTCTTATAAATTATGCGAATGCGATCGTTAAGGTAGATTTCTTCTACCGTTGTGAATCGCGACAGACGACGTACAGAGGCTTCTTTGAAAAACTTTTATCTTTCCGCCCACCTATTCGTCGCGAATATTTTCACGGTTGAGCGACACTCGAATCTTTCAGTCCTTCTTGCGCGGAAAGTTGATGAAACTTAAGCGCTAAATAGGAAGACGTACATCCTCTCATTTACTCCTTTCTTTATCCATACTTGTTCCAGTAGTTTGAACGCAAGTTGCACCATCTCAACCTAAAAGGACGAAGCACGATCGTATGTGCAACATTTGATTAATCGTTCCTATTTGCACCAACTTCGACTCTGAGTAACGATTATATAGTAATTAGAGGCTTACGATTGAAAATAGCTAATCAGCATTTTCACGGTCTAAGAAAGAATGCATTCATTGGTTGCATGGGATCGCTCCTCCCTATATTATAGTTTTATTTCTTTTTATTTTAATCACAAAGAAAATAATAGCTGTTACGATTCCACAGTTGCAACGTTCGCATCATATTACCTAGTCAAATTGGAGCTTTAGTTTCTCGCAAAGTTTCACGCATTGTTTACCCGATAAATGTAGTTTAGAGTGAAAAGTTATTGAAAAACTTCATTATGTTATAAAAAAGAGATATGATTCTCGCTCAACGAACTTCTCCTTGTATTTCATTTGCGATGAAAGATGTCTTTCTTTTCGATCAATTTCCGTAGGATTTCCAACAAAAGTAACTTTCTCTCTCCCTCTCTCTCTTTCTTTCTCTCATTCGACTTACTTCGAGAGCTTCTTCCTATAGAATCGTAGTCTGACGTTCGCACGATTTATATGCGCTTTGCTCGACCGATTCGCCGAGCTAGCGGAGAAAATCGAAGAAGCGGAAATATAGTTTAGCGATTAGAATTCTCGAAAAGGAGGAAAGAGGGATCGCGATCGACGATGCAAACTTTTCACGGGTCAAAGTTTAACACGATTCGTTTAGCAAGGAATTAAAGTGGAGGTAATGCTAAAGTGGAAATAAAGTCGATGAAATCGAGTTAACTCGGAATCATATAATCTGCCATCAAATTTAGTTTTCGTGACAACGAAAATAAGAAGGTTCGTTTATATCGCAAAACATTCGATACAACATTTTAGTTGCGTAAATATTATGAACGTTTTTCAACGAACAGAGATCGCGCACTGTAAATATGTGGGAAAGAATGGTTAGTTTCATTCACAGGCGAAAAAATATCGAGGCATTCGTGTTCGCTTTTAACGCCTTTTTCTCTCTTTTTTTGACGTCGCTGGAAAATTCCTCTTCTCGTGCACGCAAACGTACGAAAATTTTCATGAAAAATTTGCGTTTCCGGAGGCGATCTTATGTAAAAGATAAAAGTAAAAAAGGAGAAATCGAGCTTAAAGATCTTCGAGCGAACGCGAGGGACACGTCCAAAATTTTTCCATTTCAAATCAAAATCGACGAAAGGTCGATCGAAAATTTTGCGGATATAACTTTGGCGAAATAGATGGAACGGGGGGATTAAACGAGAGAATCTCGAACGGTCGAACAACGAAAACTCACCGAGCGATCGCGAAAGAACGATAAGGATGCATCCGGTTATCGCTTCCGGTCGATCGAACGGCTTATCGGAAAATCGTCGGCCTCGTCGTCGCTGTTGATCGAAGCAATAACGGGGAGTACCCCTCGATTTCAAAAGCGGAAACGAATTGATTTTTTCTTATACTATTTTCATTTCTCCTCCCGCCCTTGAATATCGACGAGTGTATGTACATCCTTATAGTGTACATTTTATTTTTTTTCAGGATTATCCAGCACTCCATTAACGCCTCGCCGGATACCGCTACCCGTAGTGAGTAATTTTATAATAATCCCATATTTCGCGGAGAGATCGTAGATAGAAACAAAAATATTGTATTTTATGCGCGCTAAAGGTGAAACGAGTCCGCTTATCGATCATCCGATAGTAGAAAAATCGAAAGATTAGTTTCTTTTTTGCTTGGAAACAAAATGAAGCGCTCGAACTCTATTAAATGGATTCCGATGCGAGATGATGCGAGCCGCGACGCGAGCCGAGTTGAGCCGATGCATCAACGAACATTCGCGAGGACGAATCAACCGGTAGGAATTCGAGTTTGCCGAGTTTCTCTCGAGGAGGTAAAGAGGATGGGTAATCGAGAAGGAAAAAGAGAAAGAATAAAAAACTTGAAAAGTCGGAGGATAGGAACTGTAGTAAGGTAGCATCTGTAGGAAGCGTCGGATTCAACGGCTACAAGAAGAAATGAAAGACTCGATCCTCTTACGTTCGCTTCTAAAGAAGAACTACTGAAAAATAATGTTCTTTACTCGGCCCGTCAAAAACGCGGCAAGAAATTTCTCTGGCAGTTTCATCGATCAAACGAGAAATTGGACGCGTAAAATTTCTCGAATCGTCTTCCGATTCTTATCAACAAATTATTGCGGCCGTCTTTTTCAAAAATTCGAAAAATAATGAAATATCTTTCATATAATATTTTATTATATATTTTTTTATCGATTTTCCTACAGGAGAGGCCGCGATTTAATTCAACGAAATAAGCAGCGCCGGAAAGTTATGTACAAGCTATATTCTCGTCTTCTTTCATTTATTTCGAAAGATTCTGGTATAACGTCCAGAAAAAAACGTACCACTTGAAAGAGAACAAGTTTCGAGAATTTGTTGCAATTTTTTCTATCCCCAATATAAACCATTCAATAATGCGTTGATATTTTACGTCGTTGTGCATTATTTATTCCACAGTTTCTACTGCAAATAAAGTGTCTCACATACTGATATATTATAAATAAATTACATAAGAAGTACCTACATATATATGTTCGTTTCTAGTACCTACGGACTTTACACATTATTTACGCATATACATAAATCTCGTTTGTTTCAATTACCCAAACCTTTTTCTTAATTGTATATTCCGGAAGTAGAAAATTGGGTAGGTTTCTCGCGACCAATCTAGTCGGGTTAGACGGATACATATAGTACACATATCTATATGGCATTATTCGATGGTAAAGATTTCCTGAGAGAAAATCGTGCTATTGAATTAGAATCGAGAATATGTGGAATATTTCCGAGTCGAAAGGCTGAAAAGAAAAAGGCTGGGAGAGTTCGAATAGGTGAGAAAGAAAGAATAAACCCATGGGAAATGCATTGAAAATTCGCTGAAAAATGTTCTCTTATCTTTTACGCAAACGACAAAATTAATAACGTAGATGTTTCAATAATCCACAAAATGAAGATGAGTAAATAATATCATTTTTGAATCGAAAGTAGACTCTTAGAAGGTCTCTTGTTTCGTCGGTTTCGCAAACAAGTTTCACGAGAAGAATTTGACAAAAGAACTGGATTAATAGACTGCAATTAGAGAGATAGGCGTAAGGCGATACTCGCATCCCTCGGCGACTGGCTTTTTTTAGCCTTTACCAATTAAATCGCAGTCCGCTGAAAGCTTGGACCGCGCGATCGAAAGAAAAACGGCAGATGGAACGTTGTGGACTCTGCAAAATGAGCCAGGAACAATGTGAGCTTTTAATTCTACTTACATTTGCATGCCGTTTTCACCAAGGATTTATGTGGAAGCTGCAAAAACGCGAGTGCTGTAATAAAGAAATTTCATGCGAAAGAAAAAAATCCTTGATTTCCATCTATATAATGTTTTTTCTCTCTCCGTGCGTTCGTCTTTCCGTTGGTCTTTCTGTCAGTCGAAACACCCGTTATGCGATATGACGACTTTATTTATGCAAAGGGAAAATAATGAGAATAATTTTCGTTTCTCTCCATAGAGCACACTCGCGTAACGCGTATTCCTGCACGTTTGATCATAAATTTGTAGCGCGCTCGAGGCCAATCCAATTTCAAAGTTGTAATGTGCGATCAAGTCGAGCGCGATTTATTTGACGGCATCGATAAAAGTCCGAATAAACATTAGTCGCATCGAGCATGCACGAATATCGATCTTTACCTCCAACGACGTTCTACTCGACGATAGTGCTTTTATATTTGACGATACTATTCCGATACTAATTCGATACTTTATACGCTTCTGTCAAATTTCATCATTTTTTACCTCGATAAAGTTCAAGAAGGTCCTCCTCGGTAATAGTAGTACTACCGGCTAGGAGCTGATTCTACGTGAAAAAATAAAACAAAACTTGTAAATTGATATGCACCTAAAAGAAGCTTTGAATGAACAAATATTTTATCCAATTTTTCTCTCTTCCCTACCCAGTTGTATAACAAATGCTACTGTAACGTGTGAACGACGATCATCGAGCAACGTACAAAATAAATTTCTATCGTTGAAATTATCTTTGGAGTAGGTTTTTATTTTCGTAAAATAACTTGACGATAGACCACGCAAGATGACACCACCGTCGCTCATTTTGGAGAAGCGCGCCTAAATACACGTTCGAAAGCAATTTGCACCATTTTCTGGCATCATGCGTTCCTCTCATAGTATCAGCAAACAATTCAACGCAGAAATTCTTCGAAGAGTACATTTACGTAATGTAAGAATCAACTTTTCCCTCAACTATGAATGGGAGCATCTAAATATGGAAATATGGGTACGTTCATCCGAGATTTATCTACTTCAAAAGAATGTCCCGATCGGGTGGTCACGATCAAGGTCAACAATTCCCAACGAATAAAAATGCTATTTCGTAATATTTGTGGATTTTATAATAAATGTCAAAAATTACCTATTCCAACATCAAAAGGATAGATTTGAAAAATTAAAGCTTATTTGCTTTTCATCATTTATTTTTCATCGGACATGGTCGTATTCATTACGTACATGTTTTTTACAAAGAATATTACACATGTAAGGATTTTTTGGAGAAAGATTTTCAAAAATAAGTATTTTACTTTTCTTCAATTTCATTTTTATACACATTTATGTCAAATAACTTTAACATAGGTAAAGTTCAAGTAATGGTAGTAGCCATTTTCTGTTACATGTATATCGTATCTTTCTCTCTTTCTCTTTCTCTCTTTCTTCTTCTTCTCTTTTCGCGCCAATACATTTGCCAACATTATAAATTGAGTTCCTTTTAATCATTGAAATCAAAATCGTAGCGTGCTCTCGTGTCGATACTAATAATAAATCAATATTTTATATTTTTTTGTATGAATTGTGATAAAGTTTCAACGATTCGTGCATATTCCTTCATATAAAAATCATAAATTGCTTGATAGCAAGTAGCACGTTCGAACGAGACCAGTAGTAAATTCTGCCTTACCGACGGTATTCGTATTCTGTATTATCAACGTTTAAATGAATCATACATGAATTTTGTTAAGACTACAAATTTAATTATAGAATTAATAAAATATAAAAAGCGATTAAATATTGGATGCGTTTAATGTTTTTATATTATTAATAATAATATAATCGTATCTCAAATTATAAATGTATGTTTATCATTGGTCGGTATCAGAAAGTAGTGTGCGTCGATATAGTAGTTTTCTATTAGCACATCGGATAAGTTCTTCCGTTAGTTATGAAAACATCAATTTCTGATTCGCGGTAAATCCTCATCATACGACTCTCATTAAAATTAGAAAAAAAGAATGATTTCAATAGTCAGTAAAATAACTTCGGTGAGTCAGAATTTGTAGCATTTTAAGAAAATAATGTTTTTGTAATCGAGAAGTAAAAAAATGTGCTTCTAACAATTTCTCAAAGAAATCGTAGAATTTCTCTCTCGTGTTTATAGAAGAGAAAAGCGCAGAAGTCGAACTTAGAGCATGTTTAAAAGCGACGACGAAATATTTACGCGCCTGTAAAGCCTCTCCTCATATTATACGGAGGCTTACCACCGTATACGTATCCTTAGAGAAATAGACAAAGTTTGGATATGATTAGTAAACTAAAAAAAACACGTGAAGTGACGTAATCTTTCAGAAAACACAGACCAGGAGAAAAAAGATGAGCGTAAAAAGACTCATATTTAGGGATATTCATTAAATACCATTCAAGTAACTTTTTACAAGATTTACGGTTATTATAATAACATTTTTTTTTTTACAATTTGGATAAACTAATAAATAAGAAAATACTAATATACCCGAAGACTTTTTCAAGCAATAGTTGGAGTGGAAGAGAAAGACGGAGAAAGAGAGAGAGAGAATAGCTGAAAATTACGATCGTGCTCGAGGATAAATTTAGTACGCGTTTCTTCTTTCGGGGCCGAAGCTGAAGAGAAGGGACTTTCGAGAATCCAAACGGCAACTCTTGTCATCGAGTGCCACTCGTCCGAACTTTATTTCTATCGCATCTCGGGATGTAACCTTTAACTTTCCTCGGAATGAAATCTCACTCCCTTGCATTCGCCCCAGTATACCTGTAGATATATTTCATTTTATTCTCCTAGCATTGATTAGAGAAAGAGCCTTTATATATATTCCTCTGATTTATTTGGAAAATGTTATTTCATCTGCGACGGGAGCATGCAAAATATTAAGATGGACGATTTGAAAAAGTTATTTTTCATCCTGACCAAGAGGTAGATGGTTTTCAATGGTGTCAGAGATCGGTAGTTAATTCTGTACTCGACTTAATACTCCCTCGTAGTTGTCATGGAGACGCCACTTCAGTATTTCCCCTTCATTCATGACGGGAGAAATAGAGAAAGATAGAAAATGCTTTCAAATCGTATTAGCCCCTGTCGATGTCTCTGCTACTACTTTGCGGTCCGAGAATGTTACGCGTGTCCTTAGAACGTAATCGACGTTTATTCAAAGCCGACAAGTATCTTTAAAGATTTATTCTTTTTTTTTGCATTTCAATCCGTTGATAAATGCTTAAACACATTCGGAGGATATAAATCGACTCTCTCTTTGTCCAGCTCCCTACGAGATCGATCTCCTTGCCGCGATATAACGTTAGTTCTATTTTCGAGCCAAGAGGATAGCATAGAAACAAAGCTTTCAATAATGTATCAACAAATTCAGATAGATCCGAAAGCTGGTTGGGATAAAAAGACGTTCGATCGCAGCATCAACGTCGAAGGAGTTTATATATCTCTCTTCCTTTGGCTCGATAAATTGATTCTCCCACTCCCTCCTCTTTCTCTTTGACCCTTGGGGCCGAGGTAGGGGACATAAAACATTTATAGTGTCAAAATGGTGCGAGCAAGAAGAAGACAGGATTTGAAATGGCGTAGCGTTGGGATCACCGACGAGAGCAGGCGCATATGCGTCGCAGATGCAACTTCCGAACGTATGAGGATCCATCCGTACGGACGTGGTTCTAAAAATATGCAGTGCCCTCGTCGTTAACCATTTTCAAGCTGGAGAATATATCACGATCGTATCGATCGACGTCCGTTCCAGTCAATTTTGAGTAGCTGTTATAAAAGGCCGTGACATTTTTTTATTAAAAATAGATGTAGAATAATAGACAAATAATTGTTGTAAAAAAACTCAAGCTCGGCGAATATAATTCGAGCACCAGGTATATTTGTAGCAAGCGAAAGCGCGCCGTTTGGTTTGCTAGGCTACCGTCGGCTGTACCACGGCAAACGGCAAGTAGATGGCGCTGAGCGCAACGATGGCGACGGGTGGATGCGCGAAGAGTCAGTCGTAGAGGCACCACGCACGGTGACGGTTGTTGCTAGATTTATACAGACGACGAATAGAGCGGCAAGTAGCGAGCCGAACGAGTGAAAGAAAAAAAGAGAGAGTAGGAGAGAGCAAGTTTGACGAGCCAAGACGAAAAAGAAGGACAGATTCTTTGCTTGCGTATCCCGACCGTTTGTGGACCGGATCGTGCTTTCATCTTCCTCGTCGATTCCTCTTCGGCCGTACGCGGTTGTTGGTGCGTGCGAGAAATTGCCTTGGCGCGCGCGCGCGCCCCAGTGCGTGCGCGGAGTTAGAAGAGGGAGAGAGATCGCATCGCATCGCATCACACTCTGTCTCTTGACGACGCCGCGTCTTTCTCTCGAGCGAGATACTTTCGAGTGTTGTGTTATTCTCCGTAAGCCGGACGCAAGACAGGATTCGCTATTTGCGTGGCTGCGCGCTGTCCTGAAGGGGCCGGAGGAAGAAGATACACGCGCAGCAAGTAGACAGCAAGTAGATAGAAACCGATCGAGAATCTAAGAGAAAGAGGGAAGTGGAAGGTGGGTGAGAAGGGGAAACGGAGCTCCGGAGGTTTCCAGTGACGGATTTTTGTTCGCACAACGGTGGAGCAAAACGGCCTCAAACTGTGGGGCTCTGGGGCGTTCTTCCTTCCTCCGCAAGGGATGTACTACCCTGTAAGTCTGATCTTTGTTTATTCGCCTTAAATCGTTGTTTCCGCCTCTTATTGGGAGGCGGAAATGGAACGTTTTCGGGTGCGAGGAAGAGAGAAAGCTTGCGCCGGCCTCTCGGCATGACCGACGTGCTTCCGAGGCGTCGCTTCACCAGATGGCGCTTTCAACGTCCAGTTCTGTTCTATGCTCGAATCGTCTTTTACTTGATCTCATCCAAATTTTGTACTACGATAGAATAAAAGTAGACGACAAAACTAATCGATTCTTGATTTTTTCTCAAGTACAAAATTTTGGCGGGAAGCAAAAAAATATTCGTAAATACTTTTTTTCATATCCTTCAGTTATTTTTCACTTTCTCCTTTATTTATTGGACTTTGTATTATCCCTTGTTAGCATTAGTAAACATAGGCTAGGTGCGTTTTATTTCATTCACGAGTACGAGACTTATCTTTTTTTATTCTCATCTTCTTTCTTGGCAGTGCCAACAAAGGCATCGTTGAGGTTAGTATGAGCAGTGCGAGAGAGAGAGAAAGAGAGAGAGAGAGAGAGAAAGAGAGAGAGAGAAAGTGAGTGGGTGAGTGAGTGAGTGAGTGTGTAAGCAAGAGCAAGAAAGGAACGAGTGGGGGAAGCGGGGAGAGCGATAGTCTCGCTTTCGTGGTCGCGGACAGAGGGACGCTTCGTCGACTGCGTGCCTCCAAAGCTATAGGACGCACCGTGGATTCCCGGAGAGTTTATTTCAGGAATAGAGAGATCTTTATTCGTACGCAAGGGAAGAGAAGGAGAAAGATCTGCTTCTTGGAACGTGCTCTTTCCAGATCGATAACATACGCTTTAGCTCGAATTTTTTAGTTGCAATCGAAAAATGCGCAGATTTCTTATAAAAAAAAAATGTAAAACTTTTGATCTTTCAATAAATGCTAAAAGAATATTTCGACAAACTCGATAAAAGCTTTATTGTCGGGTTTCTTTCGTCTTAGAATGTGCCCAAGAATAAGATACTTTACGTAAAAGAGATAAAAAAAAACAAAAAGAAAAAAGAAGAAGAAAGTATGTTGTACGGAGAACGGAGTAAATCGAGCAGAAGGAATAGGTAAAACGGTCGATAAGAAAAATAGAGATAAATAGAGATTAACAAAGTTGGAGAGGTAGAAAAAGAGATACGTAGAGACAAAGTTAAATATCAACCCACCTTCCTTTTTTATTTTCGATTTTTGCTAGAAAAAAAGTTTGTTTTGTTCTATCCGCGAAAGAACGAAGAATTTAGCACTAGCCTTGAGATAAAGAGACAGGCTTTCCTTCGCGAACATGGTTATCGAAAGAGCCAACTACCTGCATTGGACCAAACTGGTTATGCTATTCGAAATTCGTCGGTTGCTTCAGCTACGGGGCGTCGGGAAGCTTTGCCAAACGAGCTTTTTCGCTTATTGTTAAATTTGCTATTCTTTTATTTGCTTTTTATTGTTAAGTCCTCAGAGGACCGAGTACTTTTCATTTTCTCAGATTTTCCCTCGAACTAAAGTTTTCTTCCTAAAAGCAGTATCGTTTATTTTACAGGAAGGATTGGTTTTTTTATTCGCCACAGAGTATTTAAACCAGTGTACCTTTTAAACGCGCTTGTATTTATTTCCATTTCTGTCCGATACTATAGTATAACGATTAGTAGGTGTATCTATCGCATCGAACAATCGGAGCAAGTTTCCTTTTTGTCTCTCTAAGAGCGGATGTCTCAAGATCATAGTTGCGTAACAAACATCGTTTCTCCTTAACGATTGGACTTACTCGATGTCCTCTTTCTCTCGTCTCGTATTTACGCTCTTATTTGCTCGCACGCAAACCCCAAAATATAATAGAAGCGTAAACCGCCGTCGACCTCTTCACGAGTTCTTCCCGCGCATCAGAGATTCACGCGTCGAATCGATTTTCATTCTAGTAGATTGAATAACAAGTTGTTCAATCGCGAACACTAGCCGCGTATCAGAATCAACTCCGTCGATATATCAAAGATCCTTTTCATAGTAGCTGCATCGAACAGCTGTTCGTGATAAGTACCGAGATAACGATTACGGGAGTCTTTTGTTTGAGTCTTCGAGATCGCACTTCCCCTTCTGTTTGACGGCTGTCAACGAACTCTAGAAAATATCATCTTCTTTGTCTGGTTGTCTTTCGACTTGCGACCCTTCGTAACACCTCTTGCTAGTTTTCTAGCAAAAGACTTTATGACGGAAAGGAAACGCCGAGTAACGAGAGGATGAGTATTTTGTCCCAAAATTTGGGAACTCTAACAAAACAGCAGTCTTGGAAAATATGGCTTTGCCACCTACGTAAATATTTGCGAAGCTTGCTCGTAAATAGACATAGATGAGTCACAGCTGAGTCAGAGAAAAAGAGAAAAGAGATGAGAAGATAGCGGAGTAGCCAAATTATTTTTCTTCAAACTTGACCGACTCGAATCGAAACAAGATCCTTCGATGTTTCGATTTTTTATTGGTTCGGTCTAGCGGGAGATACGGGCTCTTTTATTTTCGTTGGCACAATTTTAGAGATGCAGGTACCGTCAGAATCGAGAAGACGCGAGAGAGAAAGGAGCTCGATTTCCAACGTTTCTTAAAGAAGAAGGTTATCTTGGAGGAGTGTTTGCTTTCGTCGCTAGGGTCTCTATGTGTAGGGCGCCGCGGCACTGCGGTGTAAATATCGATCGTGCCGGGCTAGTCGCAGCTTCTCTCGGAGTCGTCCAGGACCACCCACGCATCCGTCCCTGGCGCCACCCTCTCTTTCCCCGGACTTGACTCTTCGACTCGGCTGCCACCTTTTCTCCTATCTTTCCTACTAATCAAATATTTCCAGAATATATTACACGTATATAAATACGTATATGTCACTTTTGAAGTTTTCTTTTCGAAAGATTGCGGGGAGAGGAAGAAAATGTGTCCGCTCTATTTTCCTTCGGAACATGTCGCTTTACTTTCCTCTGCTCGGAGCTCGAAGCTTCCGAGTATCGATCCTCTCTCTCTCCCTTGCTTCTTTTTTGCTCCCCTCTCGAAATCGTATTATTTCTATCTAAAGAGAGAGAAAAAGAGAGATGGGGGAAGGCAATTTGGAAAAAGTGAGGCCTGATGTTGATAACGGGTGACGATAACGAGGCGCGGTCATTTCAAAGGTTATCCGTATCAGAAGCTTGCTTTCTCTGGCTTCTACAATTTTCTTTGAATTCTCGAGCAAACGTCTGGAGGCGTCTCGCTTGTGAAAAATACGCGTCGATCTATTTGGAGCGTTCGCCGAAGGGCTGCGCGCGCCTGTTTACGAAGATTTACGAGTTTACCGATATTAAAAGGCAAATGTTATTTACGATTGACGGCTACATTGTAGCGGAAGATACTGGCTAAAAGCGTGTCGGTGGTGCGATCCCTTAGCTTCGCGAAAGATAAAGATAGAAAAATGTCCACGAATAACGCACCATATTTTAGTACAAATTACATCCAAATTGTATTATTCTTTTGGAAGGTGCTTTTATCTATTTTTGCTTTTTGAACTGTAGTCGTATTGACATTGTAAGCGATAAAAGAAGCGACAAGACTGCATAACGAGGGGAAAGTTGATCAAACTATTTGAGCAAAGAGTCTAATCTCGAGTCGAAATAGTTTCTTATTCTCTTTATGCTCATGTTAGATCCTTTCTTTGAATTAGTCTTTTTATTTTTTTCTCTGGAACGTTGACGGATTATAAAAATTATACGCCGATATTCAAATGGTGACTAAAGCGAAATCCGAAAATAGATTCGTGCATCAAATCTTAGCGCGCGAGAAACGCGCTCGAATCGACCAATATCCGAGTTGATGCTATTGATCGTATGTTTTGCATATGCGTGTAACATCGATCGAGTTAGTTGTCAAAGAGGAAGGAAATTTAAAAGGCGTCGTTATTATTCATTTTGAAAACGTCGATCGGAGCGGTCGGTCGACGGTCGGTCGATAGGCGAGACTCGAAAGAGAGAGAGAGAGAGAGAGAAAGAGAAAGAGAAAGAGAAAGAGAAAGAGAGAGATGTTGTCTCGCGTGGTCACACGTACACACACCTATATGCCTTTGAAGAAATAGTCGTCCATGTACGTAGCGACACACCCGGTGTGCATGCCTTGCTTGCTTCTCAGGACGCGCACACTCGACGGCGCGCATTCTGAATAGCTCTTGTCGTCGACGTAAACATACGTACGCTCGTCTCTCTTCCCTATCACTCTCTCTTCTCTCTTTCTCTTCTCTCTTTCTAGCGCTCCGTCTTCCTCGCAAGCCTGCCGTCGGAGATTGTATCAGCGAGTCTCGACTCGAAGGTTCATTGATAAAATCGTTTCGTCTCCTCTTTTTCTCCTTCTATTGGAGAGAAATAAACTAATGATACATTTTTCAAATCTTCCAAATAGGCGAAATGACGAGGTCGAAAGGTCGTTCTATATCTCCTTGCCCGGCTCCTTCAAATTCCGATAATTCGAGGGTTATCGATATCGAACGAAATACATACCTATATTTTTTCATGGACTTTATTTCTCTCGTTGAAATTGATACGAATCGATTGACTCAAATATCAGTCCAGTGCGAGTAAAAGCTAAGCGAAGGAAGCATTGTTTTTTTTCATAGCATCTCGGTGCAGGGCGAAGCTAGAAATCGGGTTCGACTCGGTAGAGATCGATTTCGAGATCATTTCGCGTAATTCGAAGCTTCGCACGAATCTCCTTGCGCGGCTGCTGGGTTCTCGGCGTGAGAAAGCGCGCACACGCGGCTCCAATTTCCTTGCTCGAAACGCACAGCTGTCTTTTGAAAGTTCATCATAAGCGGCTCTTTTCCAACTAAACTTTTCATCTCTTCTCTGAATTCGTAACATCTGCCCTCTGAACAAAATTTCATTCGCAATAGGTGCGTTTCTAAGGATCCTCGATCATTTCGATTCATGCAGGATCTTCTTGTCATGCACACGGAATAAGCGTACCTCATTAAAATGCTTTAAGCGGGGCGCATGCGCGCGATGAATTTCTCCCGAAGTAAGGACCAATCGGAAGCCGCGTGTGTGTAGTTGATGAATAATTCAAACTTTAGTCGTCGACGACTGCCATGCTCTCAACGTCTCGACGAGCGAGTAGTAAAATAAACGGAAAGAGATAGAGGAGGGGCTCCGACTTTTTCCAATTTTTTCTTTCCGATGTTTTGTTCATTTCCCCTTTTCGATTATCCTTAGGTTGCACCTAGGTTGTGTCTAAGTTGCGACTTAAAGCTAAGCTTAGGACTCGAAAAGAACGGTTGGAAAAACAGAAAACTGTTGCGTCGTGTCGCAACATTTTATTGTACGCGATAATTCCTGAAGGCCGCTAACGAAACTAATTGGGTGTAACGACACTCCGTCATAAGGTCGATTCTGCCTCGACAATAGTTTTTTTACAACGCGCTTATCGTAGTCTCCCTTTTCTCTTCGTTCCTCGAGTCGACGTCGAACGATTGGAGCGATTAGGCCCGCATAATCGGGGTTGTCTCTTTGATCTCGAGAAGAGTAACTCTTTCTTTGAAAATCATTTTAAAGGATGTTTTTTAAATAATTTTTCTAATCGGTATCACAGAATCATTTGACGAGATAAAGCAACGGGATAAAGCAAAGCTGATGAGGCGCGTGGAGAAATTTGGTGAAAAAATTAGCGCGATCATCATTATCGTCGTCGTAGTTCAAGTCGTAGTCCACATCGTAGCCGTTATTGCGTCGTCCCAACCAACACAGCTCGATGCGATCGTTGCGTTGATGGTTTTTGATTGGCCGGAAGTGACGTCACGACACGCATCGCGAGTCTACTCGCATTAATCCGTAGCAGCTCCCGCGTTCTATACGCCATACGTTCCGAGGATACCGTACGGAGATGCACCATCTTTTTTTCCTCTTGCTAGTTCTCTTGAAATGACCGAAAAAAACAAGCCTTTCTTATTTACAAACAAGAAACTCCTAGATATCGTTAAAGTGAAAAATTCTATCGAGGTGATAGGAGAGGAGTAATATTTCATAACGATTCGACCGGCAGACTGACGGATTGCGGTTTTTCAGCGCAACACGTAAGATCGTGGTTTCGATTGGGTGAATAAGGTTGGCAGTGAAAGGCGAGAGGAGACGCGTAGCGAAACATCCAAATTCGACTGGGAAAGAATCCCATCGGAGTTAAAAGATCCTCCACAATTTGGATGTTACGGCTTCTATAGAGTAGCTCGGATAGTAGGAATCGGTAGTAGAACGGGGAGGGAGAGGAGAGGCAGCCTTTATGACCCCTCGGAGGCAGCAGGCGGCAGGCGGTAGGCGGGCAAACGGGCAAGCAGGCAGGCAGAAACGGTCGAGTAGCGTGGGCCTTTGTGCCCGAGAGAGGATGGCTCCGTGCCAAAATCCGTCTACGATCCCTTCGTTCCATGGCTCCGTACTAACGGTCCTGCGAAAAGGAGTCTTTGCGAAATAATCGTCTCGATCATCTCTTTCTCTCTCCGAGTTTTATCTTCGTTCGACCGAATTACAGCGCTAGACTATTTCTTCTTCTCAGCTCTCCGCGTATTATATATTGTATTATTTTTATATGTCGTTTAGAAGAAGACTGAAGTCAGTTAGCCAAATAGAGCGAAAATTTGGTAAGAGAGCTTGATTGGTACAGGAAGAAAGGGAGGATTCCCTTTGTAAAGGAGGCTAATACTACTTCGCAACGGGACTCCGTACCCTTTCCACAGGGATAATAACTTTACGTTAAACTAGTGGTTCTCAAATCGCTTCGAAAGACCTTGGCTAGCAGACGAGAAGAAAATTTGAGGAGTGCTCTCGGTCTCGAGCCTCTTGTTCAGGAATAACCAAACGAAATGAATTTTAGCCGTTTCTCGTGCAGTATCGTCCAATTTTTCTCTTCCAGCACGCTACCACGTGCTACCACGTCGGACGTTATCGAATCGCTCGTTCGAGTTAATTATTAATAACACGCGCTTATATATATATATATATATATTTCTTCTTAGCGTTTTTCGCTGACTAATCTCGTGGCAAGAAAACAATGAGAAGAACGACTCTTGTCTCTTTCCTCCTCGAGACATTTGATCTTGATATATTATCCAAGTACTTAGCATTTTTCCGAGCTGCGTCTAAATGAATTTTCTTTAAATTCAGTTAGGAGAACTCGGTCGTACGAGTCGCCGACCGTGGACTGTGATTAAGATTGAATGATTTCATATTAAGAGAGTTATTAATAGTCTCGGTTTTTCTCTTGGCTCGGTTTCAAAATCTTATTACGTCGACTTTTCTTCTCTCGTACGCACACCGGAAGGAAACCCTCCCTCGGTCTGTCTCACGATCCTGTCTCTTTTCTTTTTCCTCGCGAATTTATGAGGATCTCGACGACGAAATTGCAATAATCGGTCGTAGCCGGGATATGAGAGGATCGTTAAACGGCGAGGTTATTCACGTAATCGCGTGAATTATCGTCGCTGCCGTTGCTGCATTTCGTTAAATAGTTTTCAGTCTTTCCTTTGGATTTACAGCTTTCCATCTATTTTTACGCGAATGAGTATTGCTAAATTTGTGCTACGAGAATATAAGGAGAAAGAAGAGAAACATAGGAATATTTTCTAAATCTTTCTTCCCGCGTTAAAAATGAGCAAAAATAATTGATTATTTCAACGTTTCTCGTATTTTTCAATAAAGAGAGAAAGAAAATAAGATGCGTCCAGAATGGCTTTCATCGAAACAAATATCCGTTACCGGACGAGTATGAACAAATACGTGGAATAGCGTGGAATTACCAAAGCATGAATAAATGTAATCAGGTCGCTGGAAGAGGCGCTGCTTTAATACGGATCAACACGGATTTTCTTCATTACCATTTGGATTCGATCACCTTTGGAATTTATTTTTCTCGATTTGACTCTCGCGTTCGTGTATTTTCTTGTTCGTTATACGTTAACAAAATCGAACAAAATTTACGTCCCTCCCCAACCGTAACTCTGGAAAAGAGAGAGAGAGAGGGAGAGGAAGATACATATATCTCTCTGCTTCTATTCGTTATTAAAGTTAAATTTAAGGTCGTCCTCGTCCCCGTCCTCGCCCTCGTCCTTGTTTGGATCGGCGAATATCTATCAGTAACGAGAGGAAAGGAAAAAGAGTACGTACATTTGCGGAAAGTCAAGGATAGAAGTCGCGGACGACCTTTGGGCCGCGTTCCTAACGAAACCGGAGTGGCTCGCTTTAATCGCGTGCCAGATGCTTTGAGATATTCAAAACTAGCGTGGTCGGCGTCGTTGTTAATCTTCCGAAGCATCCTCCTTTCCTCCTGCTAGCTTCAATAAAATCTAAAACTTAAGTACGTCGTTCTTGAGAAAGATACGCGAGAAAGATGCGCAAGAACGTTAATGTTCACAGTAAATAGCTTTGCCGTTCGTGCAAGTGGCTGGCTTCTCGTTATTCGGCCTCTAGAAAAAAAAATCATTGAAATTTGTAGCGATCGAATAAACATTTTTCACAGCGCAACTGTGCCATCGCGTATTATATCTTCCGTATCTTGCGATCGTTTCTCACACGAAGCATACGTGCGCGCGCGTGCGTGCATACAAGGCTGACGTATGCGTGCTAACCATCTCAATTATTTAATTCCGCTACGAGCAAGCGAAAACCGTCGATCCCCGTCGCTTCTATCTTTGCTTTCGACGAAAGCGATTTTGCCTGGCGATATTTCCCATTTCACGTGCTCCTTTGCTCATCGATCCGCTACACGCACGTAGCATACCCTCTACGTTTATTTGCCTTCTGTGCCACCTTCTGCGCCAATATGCAAATGTCTACGATTTCTTTGTATGCGGATAGCCGGCGATAATATAAGACGAACGACCGTGTCCGTCCTTCTAATCTCGTTTAGACGAACATGTTTCTTGTTAATCCACGTCCGAAAGTAGTCGCCAGAAGTAGCCAACTAGTCTTCTCGCCTGCAACTCTTTCTCTTCTGGTGCCTCAACCATAACGAACGCGGGGAATTGAAAAGGATCGTACAAACTTAGGTCCTAGATGAGAAAGAAAAAAAAGAAAGTCACGGAAGCTCAACCTTAAGGTGATTTATCGCGACTAATTTATTCCGACTCGAGTACTCGCCTTCTCGAATTCAAGCGGCTATTTAAAGAGCCATTTTCCAGGCATCATCTTTTCCCTTCTTTCTCGAGGGAGAAACGAGCGCAAAGTGGAAAGGCGAAACGGCTACTCTCGGATATTGCAGGTACACATTTAGAGAGGAAGCGAGCGGTCGGACGTGTAATATCTTTCTACTAAATGTTATCGCATTTATCTTCCTCCCTCTTGATCCCTCTCTATTTCTTCGTCTATATGAAAGAAAAATATTGGTATTTAATCGTACGTCGAGGCGAGGTAGAAAGGCGTCTATGGAAACTAGCCAAAAGTGTCGTCCTCGCGACACGGTCACGGTGAGCGTAACCGTCTTCGCACGCAAATCCATCCCGGTCATTATCCTTTACCGATGTAAATAAGTCAAAATAATATTTAATATTAACGACGAAATTTGTCCGTTTCAGCATATGGTGCAGACAGGAATGGCTGCGCCGTACGGTGGGGGTGTCTTCCCACCACCGGTAAACGGTGTCGCGGGCGTCGTGGGGGCAGCTGGAGCGGCAGGCGAGGTTAAACCACCCCCGCCGGTCCCGGTTAAAGAAGATAACAGCGGAGCGGGTCAGCAGGCTCCTCCGAGCGGGGCCCAGGTAGCAGCCCCGACGAGTGGACCGCATCCTTCGGCACCGGGGCAACCAACAGCAGCTAGTTTTAGTCCACCTCCGCCACCTAATGGCGTCGATCAGCAAGCCATCGTAAGTAAATTCAAACGCATTATTAGATTGAAGATAATTATTAAACCGAAAAACAAAGCACGTCGTTGGCTTTGTTCCTCTTGGCGGGATTTTCACGAGGATCATTGAGAAAGTCGATAATCTCGGTGGCATATCAAAATATTGTATATCTGGAGGAATCTGACATAAGTAGATCTCGACGGGGGAGATAACTCGTACGCTTCCGCTTCGAAATGGATTTCCCGAATCGTCGTTCGTTCGTTTCCTACCTTCGTTTTCATCGCATTATTCTTTACACGTATTCGTAAGGTTGTAATAGAAGTGTGTCCTCGATTCCGCAGCGCCGTTTGCACGACAGTTTTACGTTCTTACGAGCTCTCGAAAGGATATATTGCCGCGTCGAACGATATCGCTCGGTGAGGTCGCTCGAAAACTAATCCCGCTCGATCTCGTCCTATTTCGAACGCACAGGATGTTGGTGGTTCGTGCGTTCGAAGCTTTTTCCGAGGACGCGCATCACTTTCTCGATTATAACCAAACTCCTCTCGAGTTTCTTATAACGGTTCCTCGGTATTAACCTATAGACATTACGCTCCGAACATTCAACTCGATAAGAATCTACGTATTATCTACGTGGCCGAGCATTACCAATGTATTTAAAATATTATCGTCACGTTATAAGCAAACTCATTGTCAGTCTTAACGCTTGAAATTCTGTTTCAACGCGCGGAACGTGTTGCTTTCGGGCTCGTTAGTAGTCTGAACGCGATAAGCTTGGCATACCACTTGGGCTGACCACTTTCAGCCCTACTCCACTTGACTATGTCGCGAGGCGAACCGACTTTGTCCGCGAAACAAATATCCTTCGGTTATTTCCTATTACTTCTAATCTATATTTAAAGCTTCGTCGCATTTTGAGAGCGCGCTACTAGTGCAAGTCGCGAGGACTTTGATTGAACGGTCCAGAATGAAGAGTTTATATTCCGGAATCTATTTATCTCCGAAAAGTCGGAGGTCTTTCAGGCGGCAGTGGCTGCAGCGGCCGCCGCCGCGGCCAACAGTGGTGGACAACAAGCTTCCGCGACGCAAGGAGGAAACGAGACAAGCCCGGAAGGAGCAGTCGAAGCTGGCTCTCTTGTGCCGGTGACTTCCGGTGCGACGACCCCGGCCACTGTAACGCAGGCCACGGATTTGAAGGGCCAACCTAAACGCCTCCACGTCAGCAATATACCCTTCCGTTTCCGAGACCCCGATTTAAGGGCGATGTTCGGGGTGAGTTTCCAAATGTACCTATTTACCAAGATAATGCTATCGTCTCTAAATATTTCCTCTTAATTCTTGCTCTTTTTTTACTTTTGTTGCAGCAATTCGGCCCGATTCTCGACGTGGAAATCATTTTTAACGAGAGAGGAAGCAAGGTAAGCTCACGTCGATCTCTAGGCTGCGAGCCACCCCTTTCAACCCGTCCTCGGACATTTAATTCTATAATTCTAATTTATTAAGAAAAACGATTTCAGTGACTTCGATCGATCATCTTAGCGCTTTCCAATACGATTGCCTTCATCTTCATTTGACATGTGATTCTAAACATTTTCATATCGGCTAATCTGTTCTTTTTGGATTGCCAAGAGATCGATCGACGGGTTTCAGTAAAGGTGCAGCGTCGCGGTAAACATTTCTCATTTTTCTTATCAAAGTTACTTGCTAAAATAAAAGAAAGAATAAGCGAGAGAGCATGCGCTCTTAAGAATTAGTTCGCGGCTCTGCATCTTCTTATTGCTTATTTTCCTTCTTTTTCAGCGCGTTGGCAACGTTCTCTTCTTGCGTGCTCAATCGTCTCGAAATCGAAACGCTGAAAGCAATACTATTGGCAATGTTAGGATCGGTTGTCGCGTAAAAATGTAGGTAGCGGCTAATGGCGTGGAAGAGGATCAAGGGGAGATAACGGGGCGGATAACGGTAGGGGTTTCGCATCGTGCCGCGGAAGGTTCGGAAACGTTATGTAAATAGCTTTCAATATGGATGACAGAGGTCTGGATAAGATCCGCAGTAATACATTGTGCCGACAGGCGGCATCCGGTGAGCCTGCATACTCGGCGTCTTTGCGTCAAGTACACACGAGTGCACTTCATCAAGTTCCCGTGGAGAGTTGCGAGGAAAACGGCTCTACCAACGGGATACTTGTCCGCGCTATGACGTAGTCATAGCGAGTTGCCTTCGTCGATCGATTATTGACTTTTTCCTTTCCTCTTTTTCTTCTTTTATTCTCCCAATCTACGAACCGACGATTCTTATAAAATTCTCCTCTACATTCATCCAACTTTCTTCTATCAAAAATTAAGTAGGGGAAGAAACCGATCGTAACTTGACGATAGGACAAATCGCCTTGGATTATGAATAGTCACGAAAGTATTATTTGCTTGTAACTCTTAAACGTGCCTTATTATTTTGATTGTTCGTTTGCCGTTGTAATCGTGCTACTCACGCGACGAACTTTGTTCTCTCTCTTTCCGTTCTTTTCTCTTTGTATAATAAAGCGTGCAAAGTTCGCATTCTAAATTCGTCCCCTTGTTGTACTTTCTTCGTTAGCTCAGCATTATTATTACCGCGTCTTCCATCCGGTACGAATTTAATCTCGAGCAAAAGTAGGAAAGTGATCGGTTTCTCTTTCTAAATTCGCTCGATTTTCTCGATTTCTCAACAAATGGAGTCCCAGGACGACGAGGATAACTCGAAGGTCGTTTAATAAACGACGTTAAATCGTAAAATCGTTTTGTCTTCGCGTCGGAAACACTTCCGCTACCTCCGACTGATTTCCCTCTTCTCTTGTGCCAGTTAAAGTAAAGAAGATTAAGTAAATCGGAAGTTTGTAAAAGGCAATCATACTTATTAACAATAGATTAAAGAGCCGAGTAATGATCGAATAAGCTTCCGTCAGGGCGACGCGACGAACGGGAAGTCGACAGCAAGGTACATCCGTAGTCGTAACGACCAATCATCGACCGAATATGGAACGCAAAGTGGTCCATTTCCATGTTCTGCCTCTCTCAGGAAGTACTCTTAGGAGGGGGGATTAATTTAACTCCCGTGCAACCGGTCTGCGCTTATCTTCCTGCTCGATCCTTCTCGACGACCTTCTCTTGTAAAGACATCTTTTCTTTCGATAACGAGACGATCGAGAATTAGAAAAAGGGAACATCTTTTCAGCATTTTCTACTAGAAATTAATCACTTTTTCGACCGATTTCATTCTAATTCAATTACACGACCTCGATATCTATTTGTTTTATTTTTAAGAGAGCGTTGCCATCGTATTATATAATATATATTTTCATATATTTTAAGTACGTATATATTTCTATTTGCCTTTGTGAAGTGCATCGAGAATTAAACATTCACTATTTCTTTTCTTCATTAAACTTTATTTCTAGGATTGATGTACGTGTTATTCTCTTGTATTTTGCAAAGGCTCATAGGATAATATTTTGAGGAGTGTCAGACTTCACTCGAGTACGAAAGAGAGCAAGAAAGAGAGGGAGAGATAGAAAGATCGTACGTGTCGTGTGTGCCTGCTGTTTGTCTGGGTTTGTGTGCGTGCGGAAAGAGTGAGGGAAGGAAAAGAGAAAGAACATTTTTTTCCAAAGCTTCGTCAATGTAAATGGAATGTGGCATCCCTAATAAAGTGCAGCATTTTGGAAAAGAACAACGTATCTGCAGAAAGAAAGAGAGAAAAATAGAGAAAGCAAGTGCGACTATCTATCGTCTCCGAGTCATCTTATTGTTTTTCTTTTTATTCTTTTTTTTTTTTTATTTCAAAAGGAAGTAGAGAAAAGTAAGAAAAGAAAAACGTTGAGAGAGTCATCTTGTCGCGCTTGCTCTCAATTTTGCGTATGTGTCCCAGTGACATACACGTACATACATATAACCAATGGCGTTAGTTCTCTCGTAGTTGTTAGACGAGCTGTTGCATTTTTACTAGCTAGCCTTCCGCATTTTATCGTTATTTAGTTCCCATTGGTTATATATAGCATCGATCGTAGCGCCTCTCGTACAATATGCTCGTTAAATAAAGTCAAAAATGTTGAAAAAAGTATTGAAAATTTGAAAATAAGGGTATATAACTTTCGGTATAACTTTAGTAGAGTTTTCGTAGAGGCTATATTTTCGAGCTATTGTGTACGTCTGGCGATTCCGGTCGAGCGTCACTATCGCTCGCGGATGAACAATTTTCGGGAGATGCCTGCCCATTTGATTTGATGAAACTTTTTTGCACCTATATCACCCTTTTTATTATCTAAATCCAACAATCCCAATATTTTCCAACCCGATCCTTACGAGTTTTCGTTACAAGCAGTATTCCCTAAAGACCAAACACGAGTTTTAAGAAATTGTCCTTATCGTTAAATCCAAAGTACAAAGAACGAGAGAAAATAAATAAACGACTAAGGAAATCGAATGATCATTGTTACCAAATGCAGATCAACTAACTGTTCCAATTTTTCATCCCTATTCTTCTTATCCCCTTTTCTCCTTTGCTCCTTATTTTCCATCGCGATCGCCGAGCCTTGACTAATCCACTTGCAACGTGACCAGCATGATACGTACATATAATATACTGCATTTAGCAAAACTTATATATATATATTTACACGCGCACTATACTCGTTGCATAGATATGTGCGCATATACACGTTATAATACGAAAGGTATCTCTATATTTAATTGTTACAATCATTATTATTATATTATTACTATTATTATATGTAAATAGTAGTCTCGCACGCTTTTTTCTAGGTGAGTGGAAGGTATAATGTGAAGCCAATGCTTTTATTTACTTTTTCCCTATATCTACTTTTTTTTTCTATTTTTTTTTCTTTATTAATCACGTATGTGTCTTAGAATAGAGAACGCTGCTTTCGATTTCACTATCGTTCGGCGAATCGCATTGTATTCTCTCAAATCTTCCTTTAAAAAACTCGTTCGTTCCGTCATCTTTACTCCGATTCCCGTCTGATCTTGAAAATCATTATCCGCATCCACGAAACTTGAAATAGGAACCAAAGAAAATGTTCTCCAAACTCTGAATTTCCCTCATTCTAACGTCTCTTCCACGCATTAGTGTGTATCTTCTACAATATATTAAAGAATATTTCAAAAATGGAGTCGAGTGTAGGAAAACAGATATGAAGAGAGAGAGAGAGAGAGAGAAAAAAAAAGAGAGAGAGAGAAAGAGAAAGAGAAAAAGAAAGAAAGAGAGAGAGAGAGAGGGAATGAAGAGAGGAAGAAAGTAAGATAGACGAAGGAAGGAAGGAAAAAATGTAAAAAAATCTCCTATACCATTTGCGGTATATATTTTGATATGAAAAAAAGCTACTCTAAATCTCGTTAATTTCCTTGCTCGTTTTTGGTTTTCTTTCCTTTCCATCTTTCTCTGTTTCTCTCTCTCTCTCTCTCTCTCTCTCTCTCTCACTCTCTCTCTCTCTTTTTCTTTCTTTCGTGTATGTGTATATACAGACATACACTAATATGTAATCTTGAATCTCTCGTATTGTTTTGTGCGCTTTTATATCGTTGTTTGGCAGCTTCGGTCACACTACTTCGAGTACTTTTCAATTTCCTGCTCTTTATACTTATCCACTCTTCGAATGAAAAATCTCCTTCCATATTTGACTTTCCGTCCTTGAAAAGAGAGCCATGCCCGCGTTCACGACCACGGAGAAAATAACGATCAAACGAAGGGGAAATTGTTGTTCGCGCCATTATTCCAGAAGATGATGCGAGGTTCCTTTTCCAACGTACGCGACTTCATTTTTCGATTCGAGCCGAGAAATAATAAAAGTAAAACACGAGCAAAAAGGAAGAAGAGTAGAAATATCGACGCGTATTTTTCTTTTTTCTCCATTATATATTTGTTCTTGGATAATTTTTAAAGATTCGAGGATCGCGCCAAGTGGGGGAAAATGGGACAAAAGAAATATCGAATTTTCTTTTAAACGAGAAAGCTCTTTCACTTTCCTCTTTCCTTTGGCCATTTTTTCATTTTCCGAAAATCTCCCTGCCGTGTTAGCACTGACTGTATAGCGCATATAATATACTTACATAACAACACGGTTGATTAATTGTTTGACTTGGTTGTTCATTGAAATAGGATCGCGCCAAGTGGGGGAAAATGGGACAAAGAAATATCGAATTTCTTTTAAACGAGAAAGCTCTTTCACTTTCCTCTTTCCTTTGGCCATTTTTTCATTTTCCGAAAATCTCCCTGCCGTGTTAGCACTGACTGTATAGCGCATATAATATACTTACATAACAACACGGTTGATTAATTGTTTGACTTGGTTGTTCATTGAATATAGTTGTCTCTTCTGAAATACAAGCACACGCTCACACACCCGGTCGACGCGAAAGTAGTGTTAATATCTTTTTATTCTGTCTTGCTATGTTTCGCACCTCACTGTTAATTAATTGGGTAATTATTGTTATTCGCCACGCTCTTCCGTGTAAGCGGATACTGGACACTCGGACACGCATACGCACACGCGCGTCTTTCTTACAATTAAAAAGACATTTTGGCACTCGCGCTCCATTCGTTTATAATTCCTTTATTTTTCTATCTAATTTCTTCTGAAAATTAATCAAAGTACGGTGAGGGAGAGAAAGAGTGGCAGTAAACAAATAGAAATAATAGGAAATTTGGATAGTAGCGGGGCTAATCGATAACAAGGAGCGTTCGCGATTCCGAGTCACTGGTCGTTGGCTTCCTTGATGCTGGTAGTAGTGTAGTAATTGTGACAATAACAGTAATATTAATCGTAATTATAATAATAGTAATAATAACAGTGAATATAATAATTCCATGTCCAGTGAGTGTTTTATGGTTGTTCTATTAGAGAATAGAAGAATATCAAGTAAAACAACGAAGAAAGAAAAGAAGGAAAGAAAGAAACGGATAAAATGTATGTACAATGATTGCCCCTTTTCCGTGGTACCAGGGGGCGCTCTTTAGTCTACGATTTAATATGCGACATAATCTATACGATCGCTACCGCTAATCTTTCACTCGGTTGATAAGGAATGTTTATTAACGTTGGTACTTTTTTGTATTGCATTACGAATGCCGAGACCTTTTTCCTCCTCTCTCGGGCATTGGTGCAACAGTTATATGCCGCAATGTGCAAGTGCAATTTTTTCGCTCTCTGGTTATACATTTATTACGCTCTTTGTACTTATTCTTCTTTTTATTCTACTATTATTATGTTCTCCTTTATTTGAATTTTGTTTTTCTTTTATAATTTCGTCTTTTATTATTGCTATTTCGCTTTTTTTTTTCGATCGACGTAGAAGGATGAACTTTCACGATTACTTGGAATACCTGCACGCCGGATGTGTTGATATTTATTTTCTTTTTATATTACGAGTATTATTATTATTATTATTATTATTATTATTATTATTAGTATTATTATTATTATTACTATTATTATTATTACTATTATTATTTGATCGACAGTTATCGTTTACTTTATTACTTACTTACTTACTTACTTACTTACTTACTTACTTACTTACTTACTCACTTACTTACTTACTTACTTACTTACTACCACCTATTTACTTACTTAATTATTTACTATCGTACGTACTTATTTATCATTTCACCCGAGCTTGCATGAGCAGTCATATTTACACATGCGTGTAATTATTCGCTTTCTTCTTTTAAACGGAATGGATTCGTTAGTAGTGAGGCAATGAGAGCCCGTATGTCCGACGACGATAGAAAAATCGTTGTTGTAACATTGATTAATTTCATTTAATATGCGGTAGTCTCTTTATGCATTATAATCACGTATATAATATATCGCAGCGAATATTATATTTCAACTTATTTACGTATATAACGTCCAATAAAATGGCAGGGGCTTTAAAAAAAGAAAATTTCCGTGCCTGATCTGTAGTCGGACCTTTTCTACTTTGCTGAAGAAAACGTCTGGTAATCGATCACGGTTAGGGTAGCAATTAATCGTCTCGTCGAACGACTGCGGACGATCCAACGATAGTCCCTTTTCTCCGCTAAACAAAATCATATCTGCTCGACAAGAATAATTACTAAAAGGAACATTTATTTCTAAATATGAGAATAAATAATTTAACGTATTCGTCGTGTAACGTATTCTATAGAAAAAGAAAGAAAGGGCAAGATAAGGAGTTAGTTTAATTTTATGTTTTTGTGTTTTTAGCGTGGAATTGGCCCTGAGAAAATGAAGCGATACGATCGACGAAACTCACGGCTCGGCTTTATATTTGTATTATGTTTTCTTAACTTTTAAAAGATTCTTTTTTCTACTTTTCATCGCAACACCTTTATGTCGCTATTATTTATTGCTAGGTCATTAACGGAGAGGCCACGCTTTCGAATGCAAGTTATTCTCGGGGCGAATCAGATGGTCGCATGGTCAAAGAAAATATTTATTAAATTTTGCCGCACGCACGTTAGGAGGAATAATAAAAAATTCATAGGACGTTTTGTCGTTTTTGAAGTGCGCTGCCGCGGCCACTGGAGCCCAAGATGGCGTGCAAAATGGTGTGCAAGATGGCGTGCAAGATGGCGATCTCCAATACACACGTGGCTCGAGTAATAGTAACGAAGATACGTGTATCGCTTCTTTTCTCCCTGTAAATTTGTGCGCATAAGTAGCTTTTGGTTTGAATCGTTCCCTTCGACCGGTGAATGATTGGTTTTTAATTGTTTGGAGAACGACGTGTACCGAAAAAGTGCCGTAGATTGATTTTCTGCAGGATTTTCTCAAATTTATGCCGATACCACCTACCACAAGCCGCAATTTCCCAAAGTCTGATAAGACCTTTAAAGGAGGTTCTCGAATCACGCTTAGATCTCCCGTCACGAGAACTCCTACCTCTTGTCGTAGAAAATGCGAGTGCCTAGAATAAAAGAGTTGGAGAGAAAAAGAAAAAAAAAGAGAGAAAGAGAAGCTTTATCTTGCTAGTTTCAGTTCGGACTGGAAATTGCCGTGAAAAAAGATCCGGTATTAAGGTGGTAACAATGCACGCCAGGGACTATGTATGCAATGTCGACGTAAATTTAAACAAAATACAAAATCGCTTTCTTTATTCTCTTTCGACTCGTCTTCAAAACATATCTCCCGACATTGATTTTTCATATCTTCGAACGTTGATCGTCGCGTAAAGAAAAAACCAATGGAAAGTGTATTCGTTTACTCAACATTGTTATAAGAGAGGTGCGGAATAGATGTGAGAAAAAAGTCAGCTCGTTTATTATGCATGGAATATGTAAAATATGTAATTACGAAGCGCGATGTCGTGATGTCGTCGATGCACTACCGTTTCAGCGCTGAAAAATATCGATTATCATCGGTTTTGCAAAATGCCGGCCAAGAATAACTTTTAAAGTTTTGCCTATCATTCTCCTTCTCCTCTTCCTTCTTCTTCTCTTCTTCTACTTCTTCTACTGCTTCTTCTTCTTTTTCTACTTCTACTTCTTCTTTCGTAGGAGAGAAAGCTACGTCTCGATGTCGTCAAAGTCGAAGCGAGAATCAGACCGCGCCCTTAACCAAACTGACAGTTAAAAGGAGAAAAGTCAATTATCTTGAGCTTTCCCTCCTTCTGCCTCGTTCTATTTCTGTAGGAAGAAGGTATATAGGCAGGGCAGGAAAACGTTCGAGAGAGCTTTCCTCTTTTCTACGTCTAACGTCCAACTTTATCGGAAAGAGGAATTTATCGACTTTATTTTTTGTCCTTTCTTTCCTACCTTATACTTGTTCTTTTCTTATTCGAGATAAGGTCGAGATAAGGAAATTAGAAGAATCAAGGATCAATCTTTTGTTGCTTCGGTCGACCGACCATTAATGATTGTGGTGTGAGCGTGTCGAGATCGATTTTCCTTTCTTCCGGTTCCAAACTTGTCTTTTATTTTGATTCGACGATATTTATACATATATGGATACATTAATATAGGAATTGCGCACTTTCGACACGATTAAATACATCAACGAATCTCTCTTCTTTTCCCGACAAGTAAAGTCCTGTCTTGATCATCGTCCAATAATTAAGATCCCGATGGCAACCTACCTTTGCCTAACTTATTTTTATTATTTCTTTCTCTGGTACACGCACCCCCTCTCGATACAAGGAAGAATCTGTTATTCGAACGATATGACGATTATCACAATGACATGACACGATACGATTTGATTATATGATATGGTATGAGATGACTATGAGATGATTAATGTGACCATGACCATGATTTTTTACCATGATTTTACATTTACTTATTTGTTGCACGTTGTTTGGTGCGTCTCCGTAAGCAGTATGAGGCGCTCGCAGATCTCCGCTGGTATTTCGACATTTCGATCTTTTAGTATCTTCGAGAAAATAGATCGAGAAGAGTACAAAGGTGGCGCGCTTGATCGTTCTTATGCTTTTATCAAAAAATCGCTTCAGACAAAGAGGGCGGGGGGGGGTAGTGTTAGTTGACATTTCCGATTTGAGGATAAGTTAAAGTGCGAAATGTCGAGCCAGCCAGTCGGCTACTTGCGAAGCGCTGGCAGTCTGTAAGTTGAGTTTAATGCATGTTGTTTTGTCTGTCCTTGCATGCAGGGATTCGGTTTTGTAACATTCGCAAATAGTGCTGACGCGGACCGGGCACGTGAGAGGCTACACGGCACCGTGGTTGAGGGCAGAAAGATTGAGGTGTGCATGAACTTTCTTATACTTTTGCCATATAAAGTGTCATTTTATTTTCAGGAATCAAAAGAAACTGGAAAGCGCGCATTTGTCGAGATCTACGAATCGAACATTTCGCGCGCTTTCCAGGATACAAAGAAAAGACGGAAAATACGATCGAAATCGAAGGCAATTTCGATCGTATTTTCCGTTTTATTTCATTATCGCGTCGAACGATTTTCTTCTTATTCTTAATTGCTTCTCTTTTTCATTTCTAACAAGAACATGTTTTTATCTATGCAATTTTAACCAATCGTTCAACGCGATACGAGCGATATGAATGGGAGAGAGAGTAAGATAGGAATGACAAAGAGAAAGAGAGAAAGAGAGACTGAGAGAGAGCATGTGAGAGAGAAAGAAGAAAAGAATAAAAGAAGAAGAATAATAATACGAGTAAAAGTAACATAGTTTTTAAGATGGTTTAGAAAGCACGTTAGAGCGTACCGAGTTGCAATTTTCGATGCGACGAATACATTTCCGAACAAATCGTCTTCGATTCCTTTGGAAACTTTTTTCGTCGTTTTCGAATATTATTTTCGACAGAGTTTGTGATCTACGTGAGATGTAGCTCCGAAGAAATGTGCGTTTCACAAGAAGTGGAACCCACAAATTCAACCAAATTGTAGCTTGCGATCTAACAGAAATATTATATAGGATACGCGAGAATGTACAAACAAAAGAGAACACGCCGTAATATTACGTTCCTACGAGTAGAATACGTATCAGTAGTCTTGAAAGTGTAATATCAATCGCTATTTTTGTTTCAACTCGTCAACTTCCTAAAATCCTAATTTCGTATTGAGATCTCAATATCCGCTTAAATATTATTTTCCTTTAAAGTACGATTATTTGGAATGGTCTCGATGAATGTAATCCTGAGTCTCTGTATATTCCAAACTCCGTCGAGCAGAGAGCGGACGCGAGATACCGATTTGCCAAACTTTATTAAACTAAAAGTAGCTTAATTGATAAAGAGATAGGAAGGGAGGAGGGAGAGAAAGAGAGAGAGGAATGTTTGCAATTGCTCGCTACGTGGTAGACCACAGAGTGCATACGCTGCGTCCTATCTATTGTTGTTAGTGCCAAGTAAAAGCGGTTTAGATTGATCGAGCAACTCAATCAGGTAGTTGTTGGTTCGTATACTCTCTTGCTCTCATCTTTCTCCGTTTTGGAATACTTGGCCGAATGTGGCTGCATTTCTTGTCTTAACACACTTGCGATGTTTATTCATTATTTGCATTTGTTCGAATTCATAGAAATATAAAAATCGGTATCTTCGACGTTTCGTATTATTGAGAAAAGATTATATTTTGTCGCTTATAGAGCAATCCACCAACGTGGACGATTTCCGTTAGGCCTTATCACTGAAATTTGATTAAACATTTACAATCGAATAGCATTTGACGTTAGGAATAAAATCAGGCTGGCGGTTATTACGTCCACGTTCGTAGGATCGCCGATAAATTGAAACATCGTTGACGACGTTGAAGGGGTGGAAGCGCAACGGTTTAGGGAATTACAAATAAACCGATTAAAAAGGTTCATCTTATTTGAAGAAAAAAATCAAAAATATATTATGTCTTACGCAGATCTCTTGAGAAAAGAAACAAACAATGTCAGAAAGATGGGAACGAATAAAGAGAAAAATAAAAACGCGAGATTTGAGAAAAAACGCGAATTAGAGAGAGAGAGGGGGAGAGATAGAGAGAGAGAAAGAGAGAGAGATTGAACTAGAGAATAAATGAAACGATCGATCGCGTTAGATCTGCTATATTAGGATAAATCGATCGAGAAATATAATAATGGGTGAATGCCGATCGAGGACACTGAAGAGACTACTGAAAAATCAAACCTCGCTAAGTGTCCAAAAAGGTAAGGAACAAAATCAAAAATATACAAAATCTCAAAAAAAAAGTTATCACAGATGATAAAACACGGAAACAAGACGAGTGAGAGTAATGATAAAGAAAAAAAAAAAGTAAGAATAAGCTCGTCTTGGGTGCTCTCTCCCGCGTTCGCAGACCAGGTCCAAATCCTATATCGAACGGTCGATCTTTTTCAAAGCAACGTTATTGCTACGTGCACGTACTTTTCTTTCGCGCAATACTTTTTTCTTGCCTTTATTTTTTCTCAAATTACAACGAAAACGAGGAATATCTCTCGAATGTCCATTTATGGATTTTTTCTTCTTTTTTTTTTTATTGCAATATTTTTTTGACATTCATTAGAATAAGGTAATAGAAGTTCGATCGATTAATTCGAATGTTCTCGAACGCTTGGCTAAGGAGAACGCCGATAAAACTAAGAGTTTATCTATACGTATAATGGAAAACATAAGAGAGGCAAGCTATACGTTAACGTTAGTAAAAAATAGATTGTTTTACTCACATTCGGAAAAAAGTTAGCGCGTTTTCAGATATATTTCGTGCCGAATGTCAAAATTAGTTTCGAGTTACAGATACAGAATGTAATTTTAATTGCTTTGTCTTTTATCTTATATACGTTCTATTAGAATTTAACGAGAGGAAAATCGTTATTTGGCGAATAAGGAACAAACGCCTGGGAACGCGAAGGAGTTTAGTTCGTAAATACATATATAGATTGGTTTTCTAAATCGACGATGAATACGTTAGTAGATAACGTCGTCATTTGACCTCAACGAAGCTCGAGTTTTCGCATTTTGCAAGTCAAATTCGGGCGGAGGTCTTGCACTCCCTAGCAGTAACAAGGAAGGCCGCAGCGTGGTTAGTTTTCGATCAGGAAATTGACCAAAGTATCCTTAACAAGACTCCAAATCACCCACGTCGTTACTTTTATCGCGATCGCGGCCCGTCTTTTTATTTATATTTACATACGTACGTTAGGAATTATACGTACATATATCATATATTATAATTACAAGAGGAATCAAAGAAATAATACGAAAGCAGAGGAAAAGGAGCCCTCCTTCCGCCAAGCGTTCGATCCAATGTCGATGTAGAAAAACATGAATTATTGCTCGATCGGACCAACGAGCGAAATGTTCTCTATACCTATATGCATACCTATGTATGTATATCGTCTCTATCTAGCCGTTCGTTCTATTCGAATATTTCGCTTGGTCGTTTTTTGTAAACACGAAATTGTCACTTCAATTAAACTCGTTCTAATTTAATATTTCAAATTGCTGATTCTCACATTTTATGAACGTTCTACGAACAAAGCTTTGAACGGTATTTCTCACGCTTAATAATTAATTTAATACTATGCCTTTTTGATCGAACTTTAAATTCAACGATCGTCGTAAATTATCCGACTTCGAAACGTATCTCTAATGTCAATTTACTTGAATTTTCTTTCCAAGTACGTTATTTATACTTGAATTAACATAATATTAATCTTATTTGTTGTTGTATTTTCGAAGTCGGAAATTCGAGTAATTATAAGAGAGATTCTTTTGGTTGTAGGTTCTGTTGATGTTTTCCCGATGACAATGTAAATTACCTTGAAATCAGATCGATTTAACGTATAAAGCGATGAATAAGATGAAACAAGACGCTTCATCTTTGAGATTATTTTGGAAATAAGAAAAAAGAGAGTTATCTGAATTCAAAGTAAAAGTGTTCATCCGTCGATCGTGCGCGCGTCGAGGATACGTTGGACGAAATACGTTGTAGTTTCAATTATCTTCTTAATCTTTTCTTTCTTTTTCTTTTTCTTTTTCTTTTACTTTTTCTTTTTTTTTTATGAAGAGATGTACTCGACGCGCGAACAGACGTACAATCCTAACGCGAAGAATGTCAGTTTTTGGAGAGAGAAGAAAAAGAAAAAGAAACTCGAATCGATGCACATCGAGTAGTATCTATTCATTATCGCCTGCTTTGGCGGTTATCAAGAAATTACCGTCAACGCTTGCTCCGGTAATCTATATCGAACAAGCATAGCATTAAAACGTAGTAGTGCATCGTTCGAGCGTTCTTTTTCAAATATTCGACTCGTGCGTGGCCGTTAACTATTCCAAAATTAATAATACATTTACTACTTCGCATATCTGATAATTTTATAGTCGCGAACTTTGCACGAGTCGAGACAATTTATTTTCGCGCTAAAGAATTAAGAGAGCTTTACTAATACAATATTTTCAAATTGACAGGTGAACAATGCAACGGCGAGAGTGCAGACGAAAAAACCACCGACGGTACCCAACGGTAGGTTAAAAAGTTTTTTTCAACTATATCAAATGTATCGTCAATACAGTGAGTATTTATCGATTGTTATCGCGTTTGCTAAGATAGTAACGTGACTCGCAAGGTTAATCAGTGTTATAAATAATTAAATGATCGCGTTTCCCTGCCAAGTGTTTCTTCATTCGAACGCGTCGCTATTTAATTTTAATCACATACGACTCGTTCTCGTTTGACAATATAAACGCGTTTTTCCATTCTATGCGATAAAAATTCGATTGTTACACTCATGTACGCGAATTTAAAATATTTTACAAATGAGTCGACCGTCGGAGCTGACATAAGTCGAGGAGGAAGAAATTGATCGTAGACTTGGAAATTTAGATCTCCATTACCCAATCTCGATAGCCTAACTCAATTAAATAGATCAAAACTCTTTTCGTACTGGTAGATGGGAATAACTTTGGTAGCACTAGTGACAATAAATTGATAGCTAATTTTATTATCCTCCCTTGTAGCTATCTATTTCTCTTTCCAACTAGATCTAATGCGGGAACGTAAAAGGACCGCGCGCATTTAATTATAGCATTATTTATCCAATTTATCGATCCAACATTTTCTCCGTAAGGGCGAAAGAGATAATTCAAAGTCGTGATGTCAATAATAAAGTCACGTTTTTTATGTTCAATGTATTTTTGATAGTGAACGTTGCTGAAATCATGTTTGAAGGAAGGGTAGAACCCTTTTTGTTTTCATTTCCAGAGAGTCAACGATAAATTTTCCTTCCGTTTAATCGACTTTCATTTCACGGGGTAATCTATCGTAAATTTATTAATTTGGTATGCGATTAAGCCGGGCGGGTGGGGGTCATCATCGACGTGATGATTAGAAAATCTAGAAAGGGGACGGAAAATTCGAATAATTGTTCACCTTCCGGTTCATTAAGAGCCGTTTTGCCGAATGATACAGATGGCGACGAAGCTAATCACGCAATAGTACGATCAATCTTTTCGTTTGTCGCGCTTCCCAACTAAAACGCCATTGCTACGCTTTCCAACATGGCGGCAATTATCGTCGAGGAAAATAGAAAGAAAGTAAGGAAGAAAATTGTTTTCTGTTGCAGTTTGCGTTCAATGGCCAGAGGGTAGGTGCATCCACGACGTGTCCGAGTCGGCACTGCTGATTCTCTGCTACGAAATCCGTGAAAATTGCCACGGATTTTCGTAAAGGCGATCTATAAACAAAAAAAGACAAGGCAACGACGTTAATGAGACGACAAAAGACGGACGGTGTAGAAAACTACGAAAAATAAGCAAAAAACAAATAATAAGAAAAAGAAAATCTTCTCGGGCAAGCCCAAGAAAGTGACTAAAAAACGCAACCGCTTTCTTGAAACGCAAACCATAAGTTTTCTTCGTTTCGCTAAACGGGAAAGAAAAATAACATACGTCTCGAGTGAAGGAAAGAGAAAAGTTAACAACACAGAGCCGCCACATACCACGACCAAGCCAAACAAAACAGCCACGAATATGTTATAGATAAAAGTCAAAAAGAGGAAAAAAGGGGGAAAAGAAAATACATATTTACAATTAGGAATATTTTGTCCTCGTCCATCATTTTGTTTGCGATAGTAAAAACGTAACGATAATCCACGCGTAGTGCTTTTCTTTAAAAGATTTCGATTAGTTTCATTGGCGAAGAAAAGAAACGCTCAACCTTCTTTCTCTCTTTTTTTTGTCTTTTTCTTCTTTCTTTTTCTTTAGTTTCTTGTCTCGCACTCAACCACATATACCTATACTTATACTTATGTATCTATATACGTATAAGTACTTTGTCTCAATCGATTCTCCCTTAGGAAATATGCTTAGTTAAAAAAGATTCTAATTCTATAATTTATTTTATTCCTTTTTTTTGTTTATTATTATTTTATCCAACGACTTAGAAGAGTCATTACAGTTAACAAGCGTAAATTTAGGAGGGACGCGTATGAACAGCATCGAACGCTCATTGATTAGAGGCAGATTAACGAGACGTTTCTGTTTAGAAGAAAAAAGGGACAAAAAGTATGACGGTGCGATAAGATCTTTCTATCATTATTAACCTCGACAAAAAAATACTCTTTTTTACAATTATATAACTATTAATCTTCGCGTGGTTCGCCAAGGTTTGATAAAGCTACTTACATATAACGAAATTGTAACAGGGTATCGAATAGTGCCACTTTTTCGATAGGTATTTTTTAAGAGCGCACTCAAGTGATATATATTTTTTTTATACACATACACACATTACTATAAACAGCGCTACGACAACATCATTTTGCGTATATCTATATTCATTTGAAGATTCAGCGATATTTCTAGAATTGGAGACATTGCCGTGGTCGCTTTTTTCTACAAGATATATAAACTTTTCTAATCTTTTTTAGTCTTTCTTAGAGAATATTTTGCATTTCAATACTTGGAAATTTCCGAGATAGAGAATTACTATTGCTGATATAAATGCAAACAATCATGTCACCAAATTATTCCAAATTTGTCGAAAGGTCGCTTTTTCTTCGTGATATAATGCTTTCTAGTCTAATATAATATTATATTAATAGAACAATAGAACATATTGAAATAATATGTATTCCATAATGATAAGGTGACTATAACTAAACGGAGAGAGAGAGAGAGAGAGAGATTGAGAGATTGAGAGAGAGAGAGAGAAAGAGAGAGAGGTATAATGTGTACGGAAATGTTGGTTAAATTATTTTTAAATAAGTAAATACTCAAGGTGAGAGTATGCAATGCAAGACGAATTGCAAGGAACATATTTTATTCTTTCCAAGATATTATAAAGAAAAAAGGAAATGTACGTTGTTCTAATGCCGAGAAAAATATTGAAGTCGAAGGAAAGCGGAAGAAAGCAACAACGAAGAAACGCAGAAGAAAAGAAAAGAAAAGAAATCAGGACGAACCGTTCATTTTGCGGTGTACACTCGAATCGTTCCTTTTCACCAGTTAGACAGATATCGATTATACCAAAAATTCCTTTCATTGGAAATGCTTTCCAATATAATCAACGATACCAACTTTGACGATTTATCAAAGTTTTTCTCTCTCAAATTTTGTCTCTGAAAGTTGTTTTTTATCTTCATGAATGTACGTACACTTGAAACTCTCTTTACATATTTACATATGTGCTTTCGATAAGGCCAAAAAATTGTTTTACGTAAAGAAAAAGTAAAGATAGCGGGCATGCGTTTTATCGTACAAGAAGCGTCTACGAACACATTTTTATCAAGGGTACGCTCGTAGTATTTTATATAATATATAATCATTTGTGAAAAGAACAAATTCTCCTATAAGAACGATTTGCTTGAAGAAACAAAAAAAGGAATTGGTTAGATCGACCGTTTGCATGAGTCGTATTCCATCTTACGTTTTTCTCTTATATTTTCTATCGTTTACACGTTGATAAGATCCCTAGGTGCTTCATTATCCCTCTCGACCCATCAAAGAGAGCCCCTACATTCTTACCGTACTCACGCATTCTCTTTGATTAGCAGACGCCGATTTCGGATGTACATATATATATATATACAATAAATACGCACGCACACGGATCGTGAGTCATTTTTATGGTAAATGGAACGCGATTAATTTTCCAGAAGCTTCATCCTCTTAAAAAAAAGAAACCAATTATTATTGCTTGTCTGTTGCTACAACGAAAGTCAAAGAAGGGACAGACAACGCGTACGATTGATTTTTGGAAAAACTTTGCTCACGGAATTTAAGAAGAGGAGACGACGTTGCTAAAGAAGAAGGTATCAAAGAAAATTATGACCGCGATGCTTGCCGATTCCAGTGGAAGAGAAGGGATAAAGTATTTGAGGACCGAAAACGGAGGAGAAGGAAGTTACGGGACCAAAAAGGAGCAAAAGGAGTTTAAAAAATAAGGTCAGCACTGACGACAAAGTAACAAAAAAAGAAAAAACAGAGCCGCGGGCATGGAAAAGGAAGCGCGCGAGAATGCGTAGATTGCGGGGGAGAAAAAGATATAAGTATACGAACTGAACGCGATCCGATCCGATCCGATCCGCGTGTAGCTTCTCTCACTCTTTCTTTCGCCTCGTTCTTCCTTATGTTCTTCCTCGTCTTTTTTCTTTTTCTTCTCCCGCCCACGTCTCTCCTCTTCTCACCTCTATCGTATCTAAATACGATCGTACCCCTCTCTATCGTATCAAAATTATTAAATTGTAAAGTAGATAAATAGAGAGAGAGATACAGGAGAGGAGGAAAGACGGCCATCCTCCCACGATCGATCCCTGTGAAAAAGCATCTCTTATATTTATTACCGACCACCGTTCTTCCGAACTTCTTCTCCTCTTTCCTCTACCATTCACCCTCAGTTCCTTAGGAGAATCTCGCCTGGTAGCTTTTAGTCTAGGGCTCTCTCTGTCCAGTGGTAAAAGCATGAGGTATTTTCGTATGTGATAATTCGTATGATTTATTAATTATCGTATTTACCATTAACCCACATCGCCTTTCTATGTTCCCTGTCACGAACAACACTCGACACATTTTATTCTCCTCTTCCTTTTCTTCTTCCTTCTCTTGGTCAATTCGTCTCTCGCTTTCCGACCGAGAATTACCTCTTACTTCCTAATTCCCGTTCGATATAAAATCTTTCATTACGATCGGTCGAAACGCATCTTCGCAGGATAGATTTTTTGTACTTGTTTTCTAATATTTCATAGCTCGATATTTGGCCTTAATATATTTATCATATACTATATTATTTTTATGCGTGTCGATTGACGATTGCCCGGACGATGGCGCAATCGTTTCGTTGAATTCGAATAGTTTTGGTCAAAATAAGAGACCCGCGTCTCCTTTCATTCGCCCGATCGATTATCCTCTCCAACCTCCTTCACTCTCTTCTCTTTTCGCATCTCATACGTATATATGTATGTGTAGACGAAACATACGTACATAAATACGTACGTACGTACCTACATAGATATACATATGTATATTCATCTAATATGTTCGCTCTCAACATGCATATATATATGTATATTATATAGATTTTTAAATTGTTACTATTACACAATATATAATCACGGTAATGCGCCACATATTCACTGGTTGATGACTGTCTCGTTGACAAAGGCCCGTACCTTGCCTGTGGTTGTGCTTGGTTGTGGTTGGAGCGGTTTTGGGAGAGAATTTTTTACTTGCTTCTTTTTTTAATATTATTACCTTTTTTAATTTGCACGTCTCATGTCGTGGCCTTGGCTTGCCTTCATATGAGATTCACCTATGACTTATGTATATATGTATGTATGTACGCGATCTCGTATATCTTTGCAAACGTATGATACTTTTTTATATTTATATATATATATATACAATTTATTTATTGATGACGTGTACATGTATAATATGTATGCACGCGTACCAAAATACGTATATATAGCGTACATATAGACATAAAGACAGGCGTATATATAAGAAGCGCTTGCGTTGCTTCACGAGTACGCTCGTGCAGTACGTACGCGTTACGTGTATATACGCGTATTTCTCTGTATACGTATCGTAGAACATGTCTATACATATATGCACGCATGCATATATGTATGTATTTATATCGCTCGTATTCATTGCGTAATTAATCACTCGATTTACGAATTAATTGCGATTGAATACGCGTATAATGTATAACTACATAGAGATACGTATCTATAGATTATAATACATTATAATTTCATACGTATGATACGTGCGTCCTGGCAGTCGTACGTCAATTAACAATAATTGCACCTACATGTTATGTACATTACGAAAGGCTGATGTAAGTAGATTTTATTGAGGCCGATCTCTTTCCTCTTTCTGTCTCCTTTTCTTTTGTACTTTGTTCTTTTATACTCTTCTTTCGTAGTCTAATTTTATTCATTTTTATTTTTTTTTTTTTTGACAAATTTTCTTTTTCTTTTCCTTTTACTTTCCTCGGAAGTATCTATTGTGCGTATATTCTTTTTTCTCTTTTTTTATTTATTTGATTTTCTCATTTTTCCCTTCTATTAGTCCGATGCGTACACATGTATGTATCGTATATCGTCTAATTGCTATTAGTTTCAAAGGGAGTAACGATTCTCTTTCATCGGCACGATAAAAGAGAACGAGAAGCATGCTGGCCTCCTTTTATGAAATCGCTTTATTTTTCTTCAAAATGTATGTTTTTCTCTTATATATATATATATATATATATATATATCTTTCTCTTTCTCTTGCTCTTTCTCTTTCTCTATCTATCTGTCCACCTTTTCTTTTTTCTTCTCTTTTTTCCGTTCATCTTATCATCCTGTAGCTCTTCCTATGCAGGCTGCCATGACAGCACGATCTTGTTAAAAATTAATATTGATCTTGAAAATCGTTTAAAAATATGTAGTATCTTATTATCGATGGAATCGTGTGGCACGGCGCATCAGTCAGCTAGAGACTCGAGACTCATTTTTTTGCCGGCAAAATATTGCTCTGTACGAGTTGAAATATTCCGATTCCGCGTACAAATCAAACACGTTTCTTTATTTTCCAGTAAATCTTGTAATTTAACATTAATTACGTATCAACGACTAGGATCTCTATTGATAATTCTTATATTTTGTCTAATATATTGCAAAACTCGAATAGAGATAGGGGAGGGGCTGGATGTAAAAGCGTCCTTTCAATATCATTTCCCCTTGTATTTTACGAAGCAAGTTGAGAGTTTTATTTTTGGACGAGTCAGCGTCCCGCACGTGTTTGACCTCTGTTCTCCTTTTATGTCTGGTTAACGTTCATATCGTTCCGCTAATGATCTCCTTTTATACTTTTTTTCAATTATCTACTTCCGATCGGTCGATGATTGCGCAGAAATTCTTCAAGATTATATTCAATTTGGTAGAGATCAAGCGTTATTTGAGAAATACGTTCGCGTTCGATCGTTCCAATGGTCAAATGTTTTCTCTTTTCGTTTATGGCACCGCACATAGACGCACAAGTTGTGTTATAAAAGAATGATAGACGAAAAATGTGTATTTGTGAAAAGCGTAGAGAGAAAAGAATGCAAAAAAAATGAAAGGTAGTGGAGAATGACAAAGATGGATAGCAGAGAAGGAGAAAGAAACGTATAGATGGAGAGAGAGAGAGAAAGAGAGAGAGAAAGAGAGAGAGAGAGAGAACTGGTTGCGGGTGGATGCTGGCAGCAGCATTTATTGATCGCTCAGCAGCAAGCACACCTCTCCCTCCCTCTCTCTCTCTCTCGCTTTCTCTTTCTCTTTCTCTTTCTCTTTCTCTCTCGTCTCTCTACGGCATCAACCCCTTCGTAGAGGCTCGTTCGAGCCTCTCATCTCCTTCCGCTGCCACCCCTCTATTCTCTTTCCCTCCGTTTTTCGTAATTTCCATCGTAGTCTCGAAGCCTCTAGGCACTGGATTCGATCATAATAATTACTCGAGCAACCCTCTTTTCTCTCTCGCTATCATTTCCTCTAGTCGTTATCGATGGTTCTTCGTTTCTCTCGTTTACTCATTCTCCCGATATCTTTGAACGTTCGAACAAACAGCTTGTTCTTTCTCGCATTATTTCGAGGCTTGCTTATGTTAATTACAATTAGACGATCGTTAACGACGAAGCGAAGAAAGTTAAATAAAGATCGTTATTAAAATATCGCGGAGAAAGATCGGTTAATAAGTATATCCGGCCAATATACATAAACTTTTCAAGTGGTTTGAAATATACGTCCCTCAGTCATATCACGAGTTCTTTCGTGGCGGAAATTAGGCGAAAAAGACGGCACCTCGTAAGGCACGTCACGTTTATCGAGCTCCAACAGATGGGATCATATCGCGGCCAGTGTTTCGGTCTTAATTACGGAGAGCACGCGAAGTACGAATCACTTCGATCGCTTGTCCACCAAGAGAAGCCAATTGGAAGAAGGGAAAGATCTTTCTGAAGAGGAAGGAAAAATGACTACCGAAGAATAGGTCGTATAGAGGACAGAAAGAAATAAAGCGTTTACAAGGGATAGTATATAAATGAAGATCGCGATAGAGGCGAACGGGTGTTATCGTGTGTATTCGGCGACACGCGAACAGTGGCTTCGTAAAATATCGAAATTTTCGTAAGAAAAAAGGAAGCTTCCAAACGATCCTACCGCAAACTCGCATAAAGATTGGATGAATGACCGACCTCGTTGGAAAATTAATCGTTTTCTCGATAATTCCCCAATGGACCGTGTGCTCGAAGATAAGACTTTTCTCTGACATTTGTATATTCGGACACGCGCGACGGGACGTCCACGCAAACATCCCAACGTTTACCTAAGACTAGTCGAATTAAACTATCTCTCTCCTATTTCCCTTCGTCCTCGATAAATGCGAACGATTGACCTGCCAATTGAAAATAATCAGCAACCTCTTAACGTACGTCACGAGATAAGTGGAAAAAATCTAGGTCGCGTGGGATTAAGGATCGGGGATTAGGTTGTAGTGGAATATCGTCGTAACGGGTAATCGATGGAAAGCAAAAAAAGAAAAAAAGAGTCTCGACCACTAGACCGAGCGCCGTGACGCGCGCCGTTACGCGATCGACTAGGAAAAAGGGATAGAAAGGGAAAGAAAAGAAAAGAAAAGTGTTTAAGGCAAAGGACTAATGAAAGAAAAACGTGGGAAAACGCAGGATACAGGTTGCCGGCGATGCCGTGGAGCTGGCTGGGTGCGGCGGCGCCATCGGCAGCCGCGGCTGCGGCCGTTGCAGCAGCCGCGGTCACCCCATCCCCCGCAGCTGCACCCCTCGTCCTTACACCAAGGGCGGCGGCGAGACGAAGGTACAGACAATAAACACGATTTTCCCTTTTCCCGAACATTAACCTTAATTCTTAATCCTCTCTCTCTCTCTTTCTCTCTCTCTCTCTCTCTCTCTATCTCTCTCTCTATCTCTCTCTCTCTCTCTCGCTTTCGCGCTCTAGTTTACGGCGTTCAATAAAGCGCGGACAAAGCTTCGGATCTTTCCCACGACATAACGCTTCTTCTTCGTCCTTGCGACTCGTGTAATCATATTCATAATTGTAACACTTCCATCGCACAAGAGATCAAAATTCTCATTGCGTTTGTGTTATAGCTTTTTTCTCTTTCTCTTTGTCTCTTTGTTATACCTCTATTTATCTCACACCCCCCTTGGAATGTGCCTGCACTGTTTATGCATATAACACCAAGCATTGCTCATGATAGACCTAGTAGACTGTAGAGTGCCGAATATAGTATTATGTATCTACTTACATAGCTCGAATCGCTCCTCGATGAATCAGCCTATCGTCAAAGTTAAATGATATACGCGCGGCGGTGGATCAAGAGAGCCAACTTGTTCGGTAAAATTCATTCTTATCGATTACGTTTTTGGTGTTGTTATTGTTTCGCGTTGATGTTGCTAATGTTATTGTTGTTGTTTATTATCGATATTCACACGTTTTAACCGATTTATCGCATATCATCCTAGTCTCATATTTTAAAGAAGCTGAAACTGAAAGAAATATTTCGGCCGAGATTGCGTTTTGTAGTTGTATAGTTTTAGACTCGCGTATCTCTTCTCTCTCTCTCTCTCTCTCTCTCTCTCTCTCACTTCAGTCGTTGAATTTAACGAGTATACAATTGTTCGAGTCGGTTCATTTTGAATTGTTCATTGAAAAAAATAGGAAGGCTCCGTAAGTTGTAAAATGGAAGCGTGCTTGCCTCTTCGTACAATATACTTCAAAAACCCTACAGCGTATTTTCGCGAAATGCTCTTCTTTTTCGACATCGTTATATTTCGTTTGGAAAAAAAAGCGTGTGTAAATTAATGACGGTCTCTTTCCGAGTGCGAACTAGCATCGGTGAATGTACGCTTCGTACGTGCTCGCACTTTTCAAGCAGTTATTTAACGCCCACGAGTCTGACGCAAAGGATGCTGGCTAAAGGTAGGCAGAAAAGTATCTCCTCTGTCCTCTCTTCTGCTCCTATTTTTTTCCTTAGTTCGTCTTTAGTGAGAGAGAGAGAAAGAGAAAGAGAGAGATGATAAAAAAATGAAGAAACATCGAAGAACGTCTCGTTCGACGAAACCAAGAAAGTCTCTCATTCGATATTCCTTCGTAGATGTTAATTCTCCAATTCTGAAAACTGACTCGCGTAATCCTTCTTATCTTCTCAAATACGACCGAGTATGATTTTGCTCACAAATCGTGCAAGCTCTGGAATATTTCAGATTATACGATGCTGAACATTCTCAAAACTTTTCTCTCCCCCCATACCTTTACTTTTCTCACTCTTTCTCTCTCTGTCTATCTCTATCTGTCTATCTATCTATCTATCTATCTATCTATCTATCTAAATAAATAAAAGGAAATCTCGTAAGACAGTCTGTGCGCTTCGTCTCGGGCAATTAGCCACGCGGCATTCAACCAGTATCCAACCAGCCGATCAATGTATCCTGCAAAAGTTGACAAAATGAGGAGGAGATGAAAATAATAAGAAAAAAAGAAATGAAGAAAAAAGGTAAGAAAACAAAATGTTGGCATGTGCGCATTGTTTCAGCTGCAGCATTAAGAGGAGTGGCAATTCAAAGAGGAAGAGTTGGAGCGGCAAGGGCAGCTTTTCCGAGCAGTGCGGCGGCATTGGCGTTGGCCAGAAACCCAGGGCCGCTCGCGGCCGCGGCCGCTGCAACGGCTCTTCATCCCTTTGCGCCTGCGTAAGTACACTTATTTTCTTTCTTGACGCTTTTGCTCTCTCTTTCTCTCTTTCTATCTCTGTCTCTCTCTATCTCTCTCTATCTCTCTTTCTTTCTGTCTATCGTCTTTTACTCAGTCTTTCCACTTTCCCAGACATCTTTGAAATTGTATCATACAAATTTGCAAAAAGCTTCGCGTCTCAACGGTTCATAGTAAAGATATAAGCGATATTGCGGTTCCTCCAATGTCATTGTGATAGGTAAACGATCAAAATTATTTGTGAATGCGACGAAAATAATTTGAAAAAGAGCATGTCTTTTTTGAGATAGTCGGCCACGCTTTTCCGCCAAATTTTTCTTTCAAGTTTCTTCTTGGCATCCCATCGATTTCACAAAGGATCGAGGAGATCTTTGCATGAATATTTTTTGTCCGGATCGTAAGATCTATGTGGTAAACAATGCTTCTTTAATCATCGAGAGGAAGGAGATATAAAGCGTACACGCGACAAACGATTCGAATTCCAAACGACTGCGAAAAATCTAGTAAAAGAACAATATTTATTTTATTACATTAACGATTTGTTTATGAAGTATGTAAAATTGGAAGGACGATTCGTTTGTCGCAAAGAAAGAAGAAGCTTCGCTACACGTTTTGCCCGTTTGCTTTTGTGTATTTCATAGATAAATAGATACAACATACATGGTGTGTAAATATAATATATAATACGTGAGAATATGTAGGTTGCATCTGCACGAACTCGGGCCGCAGCAAGGAACTAATCCTAATGCGTTACGTAAATTACGATCATTTTGTAGCTACGGAGAATGGAGGAGAGAGCCCCCTAGTTCATCTCCCTTTTTTGCAAACACATCAGACAAAGTAACCGTTCTCTGCCTTCGTCGATTTTTTTCGAGCGCGTTCAAACAACAATTTTTCGAAACGAGAAGATCGATTACGCGACAATTACACCTAATTTTTCCTAAACTTTAAATCGGATAGTAAATCGAGGAAAAAATAAATAATAGAGCAGACTGACGCTTCGATCGACTTTCTTCGACCTCCTCAATAATATATAAATCTCCTGAACCCTTCCCCCTAAACCCTCCATCTTCACCTAAAATAGCTGAGATATAATCGCTGATTTTGTTGGTTTTAATATTTTTCAGCGTCTACTACGACCCCTTCTTGGCAGCACACGCAGCGACACAGGACCCCAACTACAGGCTACAGGTGAGAATCTGCGCTTCAACGTGAGAGATATATTTTTCTTACGCAAGATATATCCGCTTCCGGTGCACGGAGCGACAAACGCGGCGGGAAGAGGAAGAGAGACGTAAGAAGGAGCAGCTTAGGAGCGACGAAAAAATATCAGAGCGTAAATTTGGCAAATTTACCAAATCGGTTACGTTTTCATGGAACCGCGTCCTTGTTTTGCTCCAAAAAATATTTCGAGCTTATTCAGCCGCGATTGCTTTACGCATAAGTGACTTTCACAGTGTCAACGTATGCGTGCATGTGCATTCGCGAGATCGCTTCCAATTTGACAATAGAATCGAAACGAAACGCCCTTCCATGATATCTTTCCGAAATAAAGAAAACAAGGAAAATTTCTGTTACGACAATAGTTAGGGTGAAGAATCGCGCGTGCACCGTGTCAGAGCGGAAAATTTCGATTTGGTAGGAAAACGTTAACTAAAGTCTATTGATTTACGGACCCGTTTAGTTGGAATGGCCACAAGCTACTGCCGAAGTTAGTCGTCATGTTTTCTGCAAGCCTTGCTATCACACGAAATGCAAAAGAGCACCGAATAATGATCTTCGGGTCACAAATCATTCTAATCCTTCTCGCCTCTATTTTGATCGTCGATCAGGCATTGTCGTTGTTTCCATGCTCTCTGCATACACACGCATACTTGTTACTCGTATACTCTTTCTCTGCCTCTGCCTTTCGCGTTGCGACGTGCGCTATCTCACTTTTTTTCTATTCTCTTCAAATCTCGAGAAGAGCCCAGCCTCTCTTCTCTCTCTCTCTCTTTCTTTCTTTCTTTCTTTCTTTCTCTCTCTTCTCCACTCTTCTCTTTTCTCTTTCTTTGTTTCTTTCTTTCTTTCGTCTCTTTCGTCTCTTTATATAGGTAATATAAAGAGATGTGCAAAGTAAAAAGGAAATCGCAAAGAGTGAAAACCTCGCCGTCGAAGGGAGAGAGAGCAAACGTCGTCTCCCTTCGCTCTAATAGAAGAGAGATTGTTTTCCTTTCATCCTTTTCCTTCTCTCTTATTTCGTGTTTTGTTTTGTTTTTCTCTGAAAGAAGAGAGGTAGAAAGTGGGAGATAAAATATTATGTAAATAGCGCAATATCGAAGATCCTCGCGCACTGAAACTTCTTTTCAGGTTTGCCGTTTGTGTTTCAGGCTAAAGCACCCGCTCTGGAGGTAGGATTTTTATGGGTGGTCCGCCCATGCAAACGTATTTCTCTATCTCTCCTTTGGTTTAACTATTTGTTTCTCTATTTTATTTATTTTCATTTTCTTTTATTTTCATTTTCTTTTATTTTCATCCGTTACAACAGCATATTATGCTTTCCTACCGTCTCTTTTTATTCTCTTCTTATCGTTCTTGCTTATAGCAAAAAATCGTAAAGGATGTTCGCCGATCGATCGTAGAATAGCAATTAAATTAAGGTCGCTTATTTGGAATTTATAAAAGAAAGGTGCCGAACTTGTGTTAAAGCAAAATATCATTTCGCAGAATAGTAGTTGCATTTTATAAATACGCTTGGGCAAATATTTCTCTCTTACCTCGAATCAAGCACGAAATAATCTTTTGTCTGGAAAATGAGAGGAAACGCGTGCGAGTGGGTTTTTTTTTATTTGTGCTCTCTGGCACACGGTGATCCTATTTAAGAGACGTTTCGCACTGAAAACGAGATTATCAATTCCGTTCCTTACCTATCAAGGATTAATCCTAGAATGTAGGAGTACGATTGCAATCTTTAAACGTTATACACCGTTGAATTAAATCTCTTTTCTTAGCTCTTTATCCCCAAATATATTACGACCAAGGAGGAAATTTAACGAGATCGGCGAACGCTTTGCGACAAAGAACTCTTTCGACAATCGAATCTCTTTCTTTCCTTTTTGGTTCATTTCCCCGGTGAAATTAAATCGCTGCTACGCTTTCGTTTTTTACTGCTCTTTCTCCTTTCTTCTTTCCCGTCGAGATCTCGTTAGTTGCATCTCTATTGTTTTTCACTTGTACCAAGTTACAAAGTTACGTAACGCGCACGTCGATTGCGTAGATCGTACGTTTTTCTTACACCAGATAATAACTCTATATTTGTTATTCTTATTTACATATATATTTTATTTCTATTTATTAACGCCAGATTCTCTCTTTGGGTTGCATATAGGTACTTGTATACCCCGATGCATTCGTAATAACTTGCATTGTACTCGCATTGTACTCGCATTTAATAAACTTGTGTATATCTTTACGTAGGCGTAGGTATACATACCTGTACGTACGTATACAGATTTAAATATTGCATAAACCCACCGCAATACCTCTCGTAGATGGCTTCGAGTTTTTGCGTTTCCCCGCAAAGTATCGACAGTGTCGAAAGATGTACAATTAGGTAAATCGACCTACACTAATGTTTTTAATACCACTAGGCATGCTTCTAGTGGAACCAAGTAGATACCTCCCCTTTAAAAAAAAATAACAGGAAATAGTTCATGAAAACTCCATTGAATGAACATTACCGTCATCGTTCTTTGCGTGTTTTCGAACTCGTCCTTCCGCTATCCTTTTTTCTTTTCTTTCTTGCACCTAAAATCCACGCGTAATGGCTTCTTTCAAATCAGCTGACAAAATAAACAAGCTAGTTTACGAAAGAAGCGAAACTTTTCTGGCGCCATCTAAATTTTGTTTTCGCTGCACTCGTTCCTGTTTTCGCAATCGAAGTTTTGCCTTTCAAAAGTAAAGGAAATGGGAAAATTTTGTGGAAAATTTGTCTACTGTCGAGGTTGATGATTTTTTTTTGTTATCATAAACGTAATCGTTAGACCGGATTAAAGAAGGACGTCTTTGGAGAGTAACTGCAAATATTTCCTCCTCCTTTTATCTTTCTCTCTCTTTTTACAAACACACACACACCCTCGCTTCGGCATCTCATAGATACCTACACGCTATAATCATTCAGAATTATCTATGCACTTTGGCTTTTCTTCTTCTCTCGAAAAGACGCTCTTCGTCTTCGCATGAATCGTATACTTTTTCTCTTTTGTTTATCACCTTTCTTCGCTTCATTTTTCATTGGAAGAAATTTTGTACCTTTTCGTTAAAAGAAAATCTCTTGCGTAAGATAAATTTTGCTAAAGTTTTACTATAGTAAATTCATCCAATAAGAAACGTACGCAATTCGAGAACGTTTCCAAGTTATTAGATTTGCTAGACAGATAGAGGGTCGCGTAGCGAATATTCCCTGTATCGTAAAGACGTTAACATAGTCGTTAACGTTGCTTTTTTGGCAATGACACGAGAGCGATCTCAACAAAACACCGTTAAACATCGTTTGCTCGCAAGAGGTCCATCATCGTCGGCGCGACGCTACAACGAGAGAAAGAGAAAGAGAAATAAAATGCCAAAGCCCCCCTCCTCCTCTTTGCGAGATACGCGTTCACGTATTTTAAGTTCAACCGACGAAGCTCGAGACTTTTAAGACGTTGCATCGCTTTTTCCCTTCACCTCTCTCTCTCTCTCTCTCTCTCTCTCTCTCTCTCTCTCTCTCTCTATCGATCGAGATCTCCTGAGATATTTACAGCATTAAATTTCCTAATTATTTATTACTATTATAAAGAATATTTGATAGATAATTTAAAAGGTGTGCGATACATAAATCGTCGACGATGATTTGAAAGACCCCCTATGCGCGAGTCATCGTCATCGTCAGTAATGTCCTAACAACAATGTTATATAACATTAAAAAATATGATTTATATCGTTTTCGTGTCGTCATTCTTTTCCTCTTGTTCTCTCGATCTTTAGCCATCTCTTTGTTCAGATTCTTCGAGCTTGCTTTTGAGCCTTGCATGGCGGGTCATGATTATTGTTTCAGGCAGCTGCAGCGGCAGCCGCAGCATCGCCATTGCTAAAGACGCCACTCTCGACGGCACAGCAAGCGAGTTATGCAGCTGCGGCGACCTACACGGCGGTGGCTGCGCGCGCATACGGCGCAGCTGCAGCAGCAGCACAACCGGTCGCAGGATATGCCGCAGTCGCGGGGTGAGTATTATCTTTATTGCAACCTAACGAGCAGCCCTCTCCTAGTCCTCCTCTTCTAGTCCATGCGACTACGTTTTTCATACATGATCCGTGTTGCACTGTCGACTTGCAGAAGGAATCGTCGTCGCGGGCGAGCTCTTAGGAGTCGCAGATTCGAGGAAAATGCCGAACTCCAATCCTTTCCTCCTCAAGAACATCCCAATGAAAATCCCGATGAAAAGTTTTAAACTAATCACGACTTCGTTCGTATATCCTATTATTTTACTTTTATCTTCTAATAACTGTATACCTGCTCCTTTCTTTTGTTTTTGTCGATACCAATTGCCGTTTTCATATGATTGCCTTCGATTTAATCAACATCTCTAAATACACATTATGATTTTGCAGTTATGGACGAGAATATCCTGACCCTTATCTCGGACACGGCATCGGTCCAGTCGCAGGATACGGGGTAAGAGATTGTTGGACAATCATGGATATATCAAATATCGTTGACCCTTAACTGAAATTTTCTTTTCTTTCTGTTTTTTAGGCAACGGTTTATAGAGGCGGATACAACAGATTTACGCCTTATTAAATAAGAGCTTAGAGAGAGAGAGAGTGAAAGAGAGAGAGAGAGCGAGCTTAGAGAAAAGGTTGGCAAAAAACACGAGCAGAAAGCGACAATGACAACGTCGTCGCCAATAACAATCGCAATACAACGGCAGCGATACACGTTCGCGCACACGCATACGCAACTACATAGAGGCGACATATTTAACGTTTACACGCAAAAGCATAAAGGAAGAAGAGCGACGTCTGGACCCTTCGCGCCTGCCAACGTTCGAAAACAGCTGTCCTCCCTCGTTCCATCCACCATCACCGACGCATCCTCCTCGATCGCTTGACCAAATCATCCCACGCTATTTTTGTCCTCGAACATTTACATCTTTTAAATCATTAATAAGAAAGAGAGAAAGAGAGAGAGAGAGACCTTTCCCTTCTTTCTTATTCTAATTTATTTATCAAAAGCAGTCTGGAGAAAAGCTGAAGAAAGAAAGCATAAGCATTCTACTGAATAGTTGCGGATGAAAAACACCTATCTCTCTTAGAAAAGTGATTCGCGTTCTTTTTAAAAAGCGCTGAACAACGAAGAATACAGCTGGACGTTGCACTGGATTTCAACGGGGTCTAGTCAGATACTCTCTCTCTTATCGGTTCCTAATCGAAGCACCACCGATTTTTAAACATCGCAACGTTTTCAACGTCGAATTCAAGATATAGATGACACTAACTCTGATTCTCTAGAAAGAAGAATTTAGACTTGAAAACGTACTCAATACTCTGGCAAGGCGAACCGAAGGACTCGCTGCGCGTATGCCTAATATATGTCCCTTCGAAATATTCGTTCGCCTTTCTATTTTTTTCTTTTTGTTTTTATTCTTTTTCTTTTTCCTCTTTATCCCTTTACATTGTATTCTAGAAACGATAGAAATTAAGTCGATAAACCAAATCGAAACGTACGTTTCTTGTGCAAATGTAGCTTAACACGTTTACGTTCAGTTTCTGCGCACTTGCTATTTTTATTATTATTAATATTTTATTATATTATTTTATCATTCTATTACTATTATCGATATTACGATCTTTTATTGAGAAGAAAGAAAATGCAAAGAAAGAAAGATAGTGGTCAGCCTCTCGTTCACGAGAGAACACATGCGCGCATTCGTCGCTACCAAGTTTTAACATTAAAAGAAATGTGTTTGTGGCTTAACTATGTCGAGCCGACAATCGCCCTTGTATTTTTCAAAGATCGATCTGTCGAATGATCGGGGAAACGGGAGAAGGAAAAGTCTCGATGCCGACGAACAATTTGTATCTTTGTTTCGCGTATTTCAAATAAGCGTATAAAACGTTTCTATCCTTGTGTATATTTTTGATACGTCGTTCTTTATATACGCGTGTGCGCGTACAATTCTTTGTGAATTTTTATAGAAAGATTTTGGTATTAAGCTTTGCATAATTGTTTTAATTGAATATCTTAGTAAAGATAACGGGGACGAAGAAAATTAGTCCTTATTTTTGCTCAAAATAGTTTGTCTCGAGAAACGTATCTTTCGCAAGAAAATTAATCATTGAAAGATTCGTAATTCCTTGCTCGCTTCTTCCGGTTGTAGTTAAGGATTAAGTAGATATCACGGAAGAGGAAAAACAAAGTCGAATTTACACTTTTCCGTCGAAAAGTGCGAATTAACTCGAAATGGAAATTGAACGCACATTGAGACGAGTGAGAGTGATATATTACCCTACACCCTTATCTTTTAAGTTATAATTAGCGCGCGAGGATTAATCTAATATTATACGTAAGCGAATAAGACATTTCTTACGATAGAATAGATAGAAGGAAGTAAGGACATCGTTGCGCGCGCAAGATTTACACTCCTAAAGAGGAAACGATATAAATGGAAGAGGGAGAAAGAGGACGGTGAACGGGCAATAGGAAAATGCGAGGAATATACGATAGTAGCCAAATATGACGAAAGATTTATTTTTACCCATCTAACGGCTAGAATAACCGTTATTTTATCGTTTACTTTATACATCTCCCTAGAATATTAGAATAAGATTACCAATGCATAGCTCTCTCTCTCTCTCTCTCTCCCCTCCCTCCCTCTCTCTCTCTCTCTCTCTCTCTCTCTATCTCTATCTCTATCTCTATCTCTATCTCTATCTCTCGAGACTTTTCCAAATTGACTAATGTAAGAAAAAGAAAAAGGGGTCTTTTTGCTTGCGTGTGCATGGCTGCCAGTTATATAAATGTGTAAATAGAGAACGATCGATCGTCGAGCACAAAGAGCGTAGCCGAAGAGGATTCAAGATATACTCATAATTTTCTTTTAAGCGTTAAAATTAATGGATTCTAACAATATCCAACAAATATGAAAATGTCTAAATGAGGTAATCTTAATTGCTACGTGATTACAGTTACGATTAGGATTAGAAAATACGATTACGATTACGATTAACTTTATTCTACCAAGAAGATAGCTCGAAGGATGGCTATTATTAAAGTCGATAATTCATTCTTTTCTTTAAGAGAAAAAGAAGAATTGAAAAATAAATAGAACCACTATAGTATTTAGAAGAGTTCATTAATCCCATTGAAAATATTGAACATTTCAAAGAATGCGTCTCGAATGAACGAATTGCTTTCAGAATTAATTCTATGTAATGTAAACTGTGACTAAAATTTATACTTACTCGTAATCGATATCTTTATCTGTAGGCTATCACTATAAAATAGTTACTAGAAATTAAGTCAAGCTCAAATTAAGGAAAGCGCGTCATAACTGCACAACTATATATTTCGTTCTTCTCTTCTCTTTCTTTTCTTCCGTTCCCTTTTTCAAACGTTATATTAGATTTTCTTCCTTCTCTTTCTTCTTAAACCTTGACTTTTGTCTTTAATTAAGTGACAAAAACGTGTTAAGACAATTTTAAATACCAGTGTTTTTTCATTTCACTCTTAGTCGATTATTCCTTAGAAAAAATCATTGAGAGCACCGAACGGAAAAGGAGAAAAAATATCCAAATATAATTGTAATAAAATTAAGGAAAAACGTGAACTAAAGCACTGAATATCTAAATTCATTTCATGATTTCTCGCGTGTCGGCTTGTATCAGATTAGTTATTACAAAAATGCGAAAAGAAAACGAAACGAAAAAAAGGAAGGAAGAACAAAAAATCAAGAGATAAGCGAGCAGAATAGAACGTTATTCAATGATACGCACCGTATGTTATACGTATAATAAATCTTACAACTAGCGATATAAAACATTAATTACCATTAAAGGAAATTTTTAAAAAAATTTAGATGAATACATAACGTAATGACACATCTAACGAGCAACATATCCTAGCGTATTAGGCAGGGCGTAAACCGAGATCTCTCTGTGCTTTTTACCGTCTTAAAATTAGTTCTACGAGAGAGTCGACGTTGCGTGAGGAGGCAAAAAAGGACAAGTATAACACGTTTAACACTCATACAAACTCATTCACCCGTAATACTCGAAAGGAGTTGGAATCGTTGTCTCGAAAGAAAAGTAACAACTCCTTGCGATAAGATGGAAGAAGAAAAAACAAAATTTAAAAAAAACATATATATATATATATAGATACACATACAAATAGATAGCGTAAAAGCAACAATATAAAGTAAAGGAAAGATGGGCCGAGCAACAAGGACAAATTTCAACGCTCTTCATAATGAATCTTGAAAAAAGTCGTGCCCATTTTTGAATAATTGCAAAAGAAATTGTTAGAAAAAAAAATAAAAATATGTAATACGAGGAAAAAGAATGTTCCATGACATTACGGCGTTGATGGCACAACAATGATTATTACCTACATTTAGGTCAAAGATTTGCGTGCGTGCGTGCGTGCGTGTGTATAAGCGAATGAATGTAAAAAGTTTATCGTGTGTGTGCGCAAAAAAGCGTAATAACGTATAAGTAAAATGAGAAAATGCATCTCGTGTACCTCTTCGAATCAAGAACACTTTTTTCCTTCTCGTTTTAAAAACTTTATATTCTGAATTATTAATAATGTTATCATTAATTAAATTGTAATGTGTGAAAGTAAATGGAAAGAACATGCGGAAAAAAACTCTTCAGCGACACAGAAAATAAAGCAAGAGCGAACAATATAGACGAGCGATACCTGTCAATTTTCGTTTTTCTCTCTTAGCGCGCTAAACAATATACGTATTTATATATATTCTAGTGAATACGATTCGCGAACGAAAATGATGCTTCCAATGCTTCGTCTTCGTTCGCAAATTGACAAGAAAAAATTTGCTAATTCACAGTGCGAATCGTTTCATTTTTTTCTTGCACATTATCCCTCAAACGCGCACGCGCGCGCACGACTTTCAAAGTAAATTGAAAAGATACGCTATAGCCCTACATATATATGTGTATATACAAATATATATATATATATATATGTATATATGTTTGAATATATACATACATAAATATGACATAGCAAAGGAAAAGGAATCAGAGAGAGAGAGAGAGAGAAAGAGAGAGAAACGTGAGAAACAGGAAATACAATCATCGCGAACTTTAGTTGCAAAATACTGATAGGGATAAAAGGTGTCGTTTGTGACACCTTTATCATTGTCTGATTTGATGATATTTTCTAAGTCTGGACCAGTTGTTAGGTTCTTATTACTCCCATAGCGACTTCTTATGGCGTATTTTCTCTGTATATTGTCAATGTTTATTATTAAATATTTTTCAAATAAAATCTAGTCCTCTCTTTTACCGCATTTGACCATCGACGCACAAAATAGCAGTAAATATATATATATATTACATGTAGGTGACATTGTCACTCGGCCGTGTTAAAGTAGACGCAAGCAAACGCATACCGATAATCATCGATAGCATGATCAGGGTCGAGGTTGGCCACTTGCGGCCAACGTATCGACGTCGACAGAGGCACCGTGAAAAATTCCCAAGTCCGTATATTCGCTTTAGTAGCTTCGTGGCCGGCCCTCCGATAGCACGCGCTACTATTCGATTATCTTCACTCGTCAATCAACTCAATTCAACGCGATGTAAAACGACGCGACGCCTTACTTTGGACCTTTCAAAATTCTTTCTTAAATGCTTACCTAGATAGGCGCTCGAAACACAAAGAATAAACCGTACTAACAAACAATTATTCCATAAATTGAATCACACCAAAAGGTGCATGTCAAGGACGCTTATGCTATTTCTTCGAACGTTACTCCATTTTAGGTGATTTTAATCATTAGTTATCACGTAAAAAGCTGGAAAATTAAACGATTTTACTCTTTCGTCTCGATTTAACCAACAACAAAAAAATATTTGAAAAAAGAACAATAGCAAAGAGAAAGAAAGTATCAAGTATGAAGATATCCGAAGAATCTTCGAAAAGAAGAACGTTAAAGTGACGGCTGTGACTGACAAAAGTAAGTATTTTATTCTGGTTAGAGCTCTTATCGCGAGCAATGCTATCGAATAAATCGAAAATCGACGAGTTACAGTTAGCGAGAAAAAGATTCATTCACCTTATTCATTAATTCATTTATAATCAATGATCGCGATCGATGCAGGTGTGCTCGACTTTTACGTAACAAACATGTGACGCAAGAATAATTTTATTTTGCTTTGCTTGTAGAAAGCAAATTAAGAGCAAGTTTCCTAGATAATAAGAATTTTTGGAAAGGAAAGATATGACAAATTGGGGACCATCTTTATCGAGGTTATTTATAATAATTACTAATTATAATATTGAAAAATATTCAACGGATATATTGGATCTAACCGAGATAAAGAGAAAATTAATAATACATTAAAGGACTAGAGTCATTTGAGAAGAGCTCGTTAATCGAAAAGAGAATAGACTCGTTAGATAAGATTCTCTGATAGGCGCACGTACATACCTATCTGTTGACACTGCGTCTTGTCGTTATCGGCTAGATAAGATTTCTGCGTCTTTGTCGAACTTGGAATATCAGTCGAATACACAAATTTGAGTGGTGCAGCGAGAAAAACGGATAAAGAAAGAAGGGAAAAGGAGAAGAATTTGATTGAATATAATTAGAGTTTCTTAAATAATCAAAATATACTCCTTTTTCTCTTTTCATTTGGTCAAGAAGATTTTCCTTCTCAAGCTGAAGGGTGAGTCAGAATAATAAACGATCTTGTTTATTCATTTCCCTAAATCTTGGGTCGATCGTGGAAAAGGAAAATTTCGATCGTGGCCATACCATATGAGTAAATCGAAATGAAGCAAATTTCGCCTCGAGCGTGGAAGAAAGTCGAAAGATATGACAGTATAGAAGATCTCTTGGTCTCGGTTGTTTCATTTGTCTTGCTTTTGTTTTCTTTCGTTATTAGGAATGACGCCATCGAGATCGTTGTGCAACCGAGACATTGCGAAATATCGTTCCGTCGCTTTTCCGCGCTTTCAGACGAAAATGTCTTCCGCGTTATGTAAAAAGAAAAAATAAAAAGAGAAAAAAAGAAGAAAAAGAAGATAAATATAAAAGCATTGTGTCTTGCCTTGCATTGCGATCGCTAACAAGGCGAAGATATAACGATGCTTTAATTGTGGGTGCGCGTTTAACGAGTCTCGTTAGTTCCAGGAAAGCAAACGCTACTAAATCCTATTGTCTTTCTCTCTTCTCTCTTTCTACTCTTTTGACCGAAAAACGATCGAGAGAGAAGAAACATAGTCTCTTACACCAATTCTGATTCGAAGATCGAAGCTTCGGAGGAAACGAGGCCTCTTTTTCAACACAACAAATAAAGAACGCTTTATTTATCGCAGTAAACTTGGAAAATCATTGTCATCGTGCTAATTTGTCGTTACGTTACGACTACATTATTGAACCCTTAGGAAATGAGCGAAGCAAAGCGAAAGAACGAATAATCGATTAGATCGTTCGATCGAATGAAAACAAATTTTGAGTTACTATTAGGTCGACGGTTAATCAGCGTATATCGTAACACGATCAACATTTCGGTGCGATCGTGCTGCGGCTTTCGTGCTTAATCAAATATCCTTATCGTCGTTCGATACATTAACGAGTATACACCTTGGTGCTACCGACCTTGCCCGTCTTTTTTCGTTTAACTTTTTACTTAAAATAGCCCAATTGCCTTGGCTTGATTAGGAGAAGGATAGAAAATACATATATGCATGTATCTACCGTTTTCTCGTTTGTGTTTCGATAAATAATCATTTATCATTATTATAGGACAATTTTCATTTCGAATGGGCGCGATGTTGAGCAAACTCATGCGAGCTGCATAATTCTTGGAATGTACCGCGTCATTATCGCGATAAAGCTCTATTTGCAAGTAATTAAGTTTATCTATCTGTCTATAGTAGTCGCGTAAGCTTAATAAGAAGCCAAGAACAAAAGAGGAAGACACGTTATTTCGTCAGACATTCGGTTAGATTTTTGCTCCAATTGGGCACTTTTACTATTGTTATAATAATAAAAAGACAAGAGTTAGGCGTACTGTTTCCCCCTTCCGAAGCGTGTAATACAAGCATGTAGAGATTAGATATCTGATCCGATCAAGAGCATCTCAAGAACGACAATTGATACACGAAGAGTTATTAACTCGGAGAGAGGGTTGCATAAAAAATCGTGTTCATTTTCTAAAAAGACCCTCGCGAAATAATTTTTCGAAAGTTAAGTATCAAGGTATAGGAAAAGAATTATTTCATTGGCCGAGAAGGCGCTAATACATTAAAACGACGAATCGCAATACGAACGAGTACTAAACATCATTAGCATAATCATGTGACTGCTCGAGACGATCGTGTGAGACACGTGTTTTCAATAACGAAATGGCAACCAATTTCAAAGCCCTTCGCACGATACCTCCTTTTCTTGCTTTTCTTCCTCCTTCTCCTCTGCGTGTTCCACCGCTGTCACCGCCACCATCGCCGCCAACGACAGAGAACGTAGGCAAAGTGTGCTAACGAAGAATAGATAAAGAAATAAAATGAGCCTAATGGCATTCAGTCGCTCGCCGACGAGCAAACGATCGGTGTTGCGCCTTCCTTGAGCTCGAAAACAAATCAAATCTTGTGATTTCAGGTGTAAAGAGAGTTTGTTCGAGAAATGCGTTGGATGATAGAAACATGATGAGATTCTCGTGCTTTCCGAGAGCGAGTATTCTCAGTCAGCGGGGCAGCATCAACTTTACGCACGATCCCGATGGCGGATCCAGCGTATCGACCGTCGTCGTGGTGAGTACTTTCTCCAACTCGAGAATAATACCTATCATAAATAATATCTATGCACATCAACACATAGACATTATCGCTCGTCTAGTCGAGGATTAAAAGTACCTTGACCACGAGCACTGTGTCTTATCACGACAAGTACTATTATTGTTCTATTTGTCTGCTAATGTGCGTTAGAACGGAAGCACGAGGAGTCCCATCGCATCCAGTTACAAGCAATCGGGCGAGCCGGATCTTACTTACGGCGTCGTAAGTATCAAAAATTCTTCCCTTTCCTTTGCTTTCTTAACTCTCGTTGATCCTCGCGATCTTTCGTACCTCCGACAGATACGTCCGCTTCCAAATACCATTGCATCGAATGGAACGGTCACCTCGAGCAAAAGTCGAGCCATCGAAGCTCCTAGAGTGACTAGTCATCGCGAACCCTTGGAAACACACGAGGAAAGAGTCGAACAGAGAGATGAATACGAGCAGGTACAACTGGCTAATCCTCGCGGGGGCGTTATCGGGAGGACGCCTACGCCGCCTACCTCGGCGCCTATACCTTCCTACGAAAAGGATCCTAGGTACTTATTTATTCATCTATTCATCTACCCTTAGCTTCCATTTATTACGATTTATTTGGCGAACAGGAGCGCGAGGCAAATAAAGCGTGCCATTTTGGAGAACGAGTTTCTTGGTAATCTCGAAAACAGTCAGGTGGAGACTCTCGTGTCGGCTATGTATCCGAAACAGTTGGCGGCCAATACGATGGTCATTCGCGAAGGAGATATAGGTAAGCGCCAATCATTTTTTTCCTCGACTCGCTTCGAAAACAATATTTTTTATTTAAGCAATCCTCTATGCCTTTTTTCAGGATCTCATTTGTACGTGTCGGCAGAGGGAGAATTCGACATATATCAAGGTAGCAAGTTCCAACGAACCTTTGGCCCTGGCGTTGCCTTCGGAGAGATAGCCTTGCTTTACAACACTAAGAGGCTTCGTTCTATCGAAGGTAAGTTAAATGATAGCCACATAGATTTTTTTCTCTGTCCTCATTTCCAATAATCTTTACTATCCATTTGCGAGTAGTTAAGAAGCCTGGTAAAGTATGGGTACTGGATAGATCGGTCTTTTTAATGGTGATGATGAGGAGCGCCCAGGAACGTCTCGAAGGTAACATCCGCTTCCTCCGGCAAGTTTCCGTTCTTCAGAAACTACCTGAACCGAGAGATCAGATACTCGCAAAGATCTCCGACCTCATACGCGTGGTAAAGATATTTCATTGTCTAATCGCGATCGACTCGTTATCTCTATTCGACTTCGATATCTCCTTTATCAAAAGGTTCGCTCGCTTGCTCGTAGGAATTCTTTCCAGCGGGCGCAAGGATCATTCGGCAGGGCGAAAAGGGCGACAAGTTCTTCATAATTAGTGGAGGAAATGTAAGAATAACCAAGGACACCGAGTACGGCGGTGAGGAGGAATTAGTGGTTCTCGATAAAGGACAGTACTTTGGGGAAAAGGCTCTTTACGACGAGGGAGAGCATCGTCGACAAGCGAACGCGATCGCTCTTGCGCCTGGAGTCGAATGTCTTACCCTCGATGGATCGTTAGTAGTTGTCTCTTTTTGCCATTTCTAATGTCAATATTTGACTCCTTGACGGCTTTTTTTGACGACCCACTTTTTCCAGGTCCTTCCTCAATTATTTGGGTAGTCTCGAAGAAATTCGCAATAAGGATTGGCTCGCCGAATACGAAAAACAAAAGAGTTCGTTGACGCCGAAAAAGTGGACGAACGAGTACTCAAATCTGACCTTGTTTGATCTCGAAACGAGAGGAACACTTGGCGTTGGAGGCTTCGGACGCGTCGAGTTGGTCACTTTAAAGAATGATCCCGATAAAAGTTTTGCTCTTAAAAAGTTGAAGAAAAAGGTTATGGTTGATCAGCAACAACAGGAGCACGTTCTCAATGAGAAACACATAATGCAGGCCTGTGACTCTCCTTTCATATGCAAGTACGTCTTAACCTGCCTAAACTTTAACCAATTTTATCATTATTTCCATCTTTTGCTAGACTTTATCAAACGTACAAAGATTCCAAGTACGTCTACTTCTTGATGGAGATCTGCTTAGGCGGGGACGTCTGGACGACCCTACAGAAGAGAAGATTTTTTGACGACGCGACGGCACAATTCATGGTGGGCTGCGTCGTAGAGGCTCTAGATCATCTACATTCATTGAATATCGTTTATCGAGATCTCAAGCCGGAAAATTTGATGCTCGATTCTCGTGGCTACCTCAAGCTGGTACGTCCTTAACTTTGGTACTTAGCTTTACGCGATATTTTTCGATATTTTCTTCTATCTTTCAACTCTTTGCAGGTTGATTTTGGATTCAGCAAAAAGATTGGTCCGGCCAAAACGTGGACCTTTGCCGGTACACCTGAATACGTTGCTCCAGAAATAATATTAAACAAGGGACATGATCGGTAATCATCTCTCCTTCTTTTTCTTTTTCTCTCTCTATCTTTCCTCTAATCGAGCTCAACAAAGGAAATAATACTGTTTATTTGCTCGCGAACGAAAGGGCGGTGGATTATTGGGCCCTCGGCATCCTGACCCACGAGCTCCTGATTGGCAAACCACCCTTCCGAGCGGCCGATCATATGACAACGTACAACAAGATTCTCAAGGGAATTGAAGTTGTCGGTATACCGAGTGTTGTTAATAAAAACGCCAACAATTTTATCAAGAAGCTTCTACGACATTCCGCTTCCGAAAGACTAGGATATCTAAGAAATGGCATACAGGATATACGCGATCACAAGTAATCAAATCTTGTCTAATCTTGTAGACATATCGAAAGTAACCGTTAAGTGGCCGAAAAATTCATTTCATTATTTTATTTCAGATGGTTTTCCGGATTCAATTGGGAAGCTCTTCAACGATTAGCTTTGCCTGCTCCTATAGTGCCGACGGTAAATATTCTCCTTTGTCGTATCTTTAAACACGGTCTTTCCTATCCCTTATACTTCTTTTCCTTAACTGTTTGAGTTCCAAGTAGCGCAATCGCGCTCTTTAAATTTTGTGTCGAAAAATCCCAGTACATTTCAAGCGCTACGACAAATAACGGCGCCGTCACTGACTGCGAAATAGTGTTAAATAAGCGTTGCTTGGGATTTTTCACACTCGGTTAAGACAAACGCTATTGCGCTGTTCGGACTTTTTCGACCGTGTTTTTTTAAAATCCTCTGGAACTCAAACAAAATTAATTTCTTTCATTTCTTTTCCTAGGTACGAAACCGGATTGATACACGAAATTTCGAAAGATATCCACCGGAACGAGATATTCCGCCGGACGAATTTTCAGGTTGGGACAAGGACTTTTGATTAGAGAAGATTTTTTTGATCATTTCCTTCGAAGAAGATTCTTATTTTTCGTAATGGCACATTCTTTGATAAGATTAATATAAGACTATAAAATAATAAATGACACATAATGTCAACGCATTCTTGTTTTTTGGAGAAGAAGATGAAGAAAAAGAAAAATCCTAGATACGCGATAAGGATTATCTCGCGATATCAGATACGTGATATCCGATTTATTGCCTTTTCTACAATAGAATGCTTGAAATACTTTCATCGAAGCTCTGGAAAGACTTTTGCTGTGTTTTCTTACGATTGTATATATACATGATTTTTTCCAACGACTCTTATCCATCGATACGCATCTTTGATGTTTTAATTCAAGAAATGACATTGTAGTTGTTATTTTTACTTGAACCTTTAATTTTCACAAAACATTAAATCATCGAAATCATCAAAATCGTCAAAATCGTCGAAAATAACTATAAAGTTAAGCTGAAACTCTTGAGAATATATGTTTTTCAATAAAGAATTTTCTAAATATTCCGAAGTCTTTTGTTAAGAGGAATTGTTACATCTCCAGACAAGTACGAGTAGAAAAGAATATACGGTATTAGATGCAAATATTCAATCAAAGTTATGTGGTCGACGTTGTCATCGACGTAATTGTTATCGATCGCAATTCTTTATCGCCGCGAAAACAAAGAGCTTTTTTAAACAAATAGTATGATAGCTGATTAAATGAAAGAGCAAACGCGTAAAGTTTATCTGTCAGTAGTTTTTTTTTCGATGCACCAGGCCAACCAAGAGTGTTATCCTCGACTGATAAGATCTATGCTTATGGCCGTTAGTGGAATCAATCAGTCGAGTTAGATATCTCTCGGAGATACCACAATCGAAAGACTAAAGGTAATTTTGATCGAGCTATCAGTTTCGTCGATCCTCCACTATCTATTGTCCTTCGGCTAAATATTTGATAGCGCATGTAATCCTTCTTTTTTCGTCAAAAATTTATCATTAACGCGCCGCTTCATCCTCCTTTATTCTTGATTAATGTATAGTAATAACATTTAAGAAGTCGATAAGATTTTTCAAAATGTCTTAATTATTCCGATAAAGGAAAGAAGAACGCAAAACAAACTGGATTTCTTAGTGAACATTTCTTAAAAGTTCGTTTGTAAGCGAGCCAAGAGAATGTCTTTGAAGAAGTTTCGAAGTGGTTTCACGGTTAAACTACGGAAAGAAAAACATGCAAGAAGGGTTACCGAGGATTTTTACCGAGATTTATCGAACTTGCGAAAATATGGCGTTATCGGTGAGCCCGAGGAAACAAAAACGACCATATTGACCTACGAAAAAAATGCACGGTATTTATTTTCATTTTCTTCCCACTCGTTGTTCTTTTCATTTCCTTTCAGCTCGTATAACGAGATTCGATCTTCTCGCAGATCAACGGAGATGATAAAGAAAGCGATATCGCAAAATAAATTTCTTGGTAATCTTGGAGAGGCCAACATCGAGAAACTCGCGTCCGCAATGCAACCTAAAGAAGTTTTCGCTAATACGAGACTTATTAAGGAAGGTGAAACAGGTGAGACACAAAGAAAGAGTGCATTCGATCGAATCAAATTCATTTCGAACGAAACGAATTTTCAGGCTCGCATCTATACGTCTCGGAAGAGGGCACTTTCGAGATTTACGTTGGAAATACGTTTTACGGAAGATTCGGAGCCGGAGTGGCCTTTGGAGAACTCGCCTTGCTCTATAATATCAAGAGATTATGCTCGATAGATGGTATATCAGGCCTATTTTTCTTATTAGAATAAAGGACTACTGTCCTTAATCGTCGATCTTCCCCCTTTTTCTTTCTCGATCAAATGCATATTTTTTTCTCATTTCAGTACAGACGAACGGAAAAGTTTGGATACTCGATAGGAAGAGCTTTCATGCTATAATAAATAGAACCTTGAGAGAATCAACGGAATACAATCTTCAAATGCTTCGGCAGATCGAGATTCTGAAGGAACTACCCGAAGAAGTGCTTTCAAAGATGTCAGATTTAATAGTCGTGGTAAGATTAATTAGAGCTCGATCAGTCCTTATTTCCAATCGGTGATTATTTTTACGAAATTGCAGGAATTTTTTCTGGGAAACAGCTACATTTTTCACGAAGGAGATCCAGGCGTCAAGTTTTACATAGTCAACGGTGGAAACGTTAAAATAACGAAAAATAAATCGTACGGAGGCGAGGACGATTTGATTCTCCTCGAGAAGGGTGATTATTTCGGTGAGAAAGCACTTTACGGCGACACCGAATGCCGTCGACAGGCAAATGCCGTGGCTCTGCCACCTGGCGCCGAATGTTATACCATCGATAGACAGTAAGTCAGCAGTCGTTTAGATTTATTTATCTACTTATTAATCCCAAAGTAAACAATCTATTTTAGATCCTTCATTGATTATCTCGGTGGACTAGAATCGATTAAGAATAAGAAATGGGTGATCAATAAAAAACCGACTATTAAAGATAATTGGAAGAAAGAATTTCACGATTTGACCCTAGCCGATATAGAAATCGAGAGTACAATCGGTAAAGGTGGTTACGGAAGAGTGGAGTTGGTTATCACAAAATCAATGCCGAATATCAGTTTTGCTAGGAAGAAAGTCAGGAAGAACATGATCACGAAAAATAAGTTACAAAAAATTATCTACAATGAAAAATACAATCTTATGGCTTGTGATTCTCCTTTTATTTGCAGGTATATTACATACATCGATATACAGGCATCCCTCGAATAACACGGCTAATTGGTTCCGTATTATTCGAAATCGTGTTATTCGATATTAATAATTCGTACAATTTTGGAGATAACGTTCCGTGCGATTCGAAATTCATACAAATTTGTACGTTTGGTTCCAAAGATGGAACGGATGGTTCATGCAATTCAAGTACCGTGCTATTCGAGGGATTCCTGTATATACATTATATTTATAATATTTAAGCACACATGACCTATACATTGATGAAAACGATCGATCATCTATTTTATAGATTATTTCGAACGTTCAAAGACAAGAGATATCTTTACTTCCTTTTGGAGATCTGTCTCGGTGGAGATCTACGAACGGAATTGCAAAAGAAGGTTCGTTTCGAACCTTTAGACGTAAAGTTCATCGCTGCTTGCATCGTCGAGGCCCTGAATCATTTACACTCGCTTGGCATCATTTACAGAGACCTCAAACCAGAAAACATATTGATCGACCACACCGGCTACGTTAAACTCGCAAGTATCTCTCTCTCTCTCTCTCTCTCTCTTGTAATCGAATTTCCTTCAATCCCGTTAGTCTTTGTTCGCCTCTCGGCGAGGTGAAAATTAATATTGACTAAATCTATCCGATATTTATCCCGCAGACCGACCTTGGATCGAGTAAATTCATTGGCCCTTATAAGACTATGACATATATCGGCACACTCGAGTATTTAGCTCCGGAAATCATTCAGAGTTTAGGGTACAATAGGTAGGTAATTATACCAATACGATTATCGATTTATCGATACTCTATTACCTATGTATATCGTTTGGATCTTTCAAAGGGCTGCCGACTATTGGTCCTTGGGCATCGTCATCTATGAGTTATTGTGCGGCTGGACTCCCTTTCAAGGTATAAACGAGGTCGAAATAGGCAATAATATCATCGCGGGTATCGAGACAGTCGAAATACCTAAAATACTTTCCAATTCAGTCAAAGATATTATTCAACATTTGCTCAAAGCAGACCCTATGAAAAGACTCGGCAACTTGCAAAACGGTGCCGTAGATGTTCGTCATCACAGGCAAGCGCAAATTTGTTTATTATTTAACCTGAAATACAGGAACATATAATAACGAGATTTTTACAAATCCTCTAGATGGTTCAAGGATTTCCAATGGAAATCGTTAAACAATTTGTCTATGTCTTCGCCCATCAAACCTACGGTAATTTCGATACGGTTGATTCAAAGATTAGTTTGTTGGAAAAAATGATTTATCTTTATCTTTATTCGTAGGTGAAGCATTATCTGGACACAAGGAATTTTGATAGATATCCACCCGATCGCGATGAAGCGCCATTAGATTTTTCAGATTGGGACGAAAATTTTTAAGGAAGCGCTAGGAAATTCTTTTATCGAAATTCTTTGAAGTTTTGTTTGCTTAGCAAAAGTTGTAATAACGTTTAGGAATAATGTCTAATTAGAGATAAATTAATTCAAGTTTAGCAAAAGTTGCATAAAACATAGTATTTAAAACATGTGTAAACATATGTTTTAAATATATGTGTAAAACATATTTATACATATATATACATATATGTTTTACACATATGTGTAAAACATATGTGGCATTCTACACCAAGTCAGCCACTTTCGTTTCTATTGAAATGAGTGTTGAAATTGAGTCCGACAAAAAACGTATTGATGACTTTTTCAAATATTTTCTTCCATTCTTTATTGAGATATGTATTTTTTCCGAAATTTGCGGTTTTTTGTTTTCAATGCTCATAACTTTATGAAAAATTCACCAAATGATACGATTTTCTTTTAAATTGTATGTTTTTAAATACTCTTTAAAAAAAATATTAAAACTACCGCCTTTTTTTATAGTTCAACCAAAAAATGCTTTTTTCTAGATGTATTCCATTTTTTTGAATTTGAAAAAATTCTTTAAAAAACTTTAATAAATTCAAAAAATCATGAAATTGGCATGAGCATAGTCAGAAAGTAACATCCAAATTTATTTTAATTTTAAAAATATTTTTTTTTTATATTTAATTTTAATCAATTAACTGCGTTTGACATATATATGTTTCCTACGTTGTCAAAAACGGCTTGATATTGTGAGCAATGCCTAGGCCAAGCTCACATTCCCTGAAAACTCTACTTTCCCTATAACATATACACGTCAATCCAAATCTCTATTGTGGTGCAGTGGACGTTTATACTCGTCGTGTAAAATAAAAAATTACCATTAACTATGAAAACTCCAATTTTCAATAAAATATAATAAGAAAATTTGGCGATACGTTTCCTTTGTTTTATTAATATAACATCTATGTATTTTATGGCGACGTGCCACATATCGCTATCGTGGAGTGTGAAGAAAAGTATTGTATCACCTCCCCTGACACGGTTAAGTTATAAAGAAGTAGCTTTATAAAATCTAGTTAACAAAAAAATCTAGTTACAAATTAAGTCCGTTTGCTTCGGCAATCTATCAAAATTTACCTGTAGCTTCACACCGTAAACAGCTTCGTGTCATCTGGTAACGGCTTTCTTCCAAGGCTACCCAGACCGGGTCGCAACAGTATGAAGAAGTATTATAAGAAAATATTTCTCTATCTCATAGATATTAATATGTGTTTGAACTCATACATATTATATTAAAAATATAATGGAAAATCAAATCGACTAAATTTTTTGCTCAAATGTGTTGAACAAATTGTTGAGGAATATGCAATGCAGCAAACACAAATTTCGAAAATTGGTCAACTAACTACAGCTACAAAACCTATACATCACATCGGAAAACATTTTCCCAACCTTATACCAGTTATACCACTGAAAGAAAATCGACTTTGAAAATGTGTCGTCTGCTCAAGAAATGGAATCCGTAAGGAGTCACGATATTGTTGTATGATATGCGAAGTACCACCTTATATGGTACATTGCTTTAAAAAATACCACACTGAAAACAAATGAATTTCTTAAGATTATTATTTTTTTTTAATTTCTCTTGTTTGTGAATTTTATTATTTTAAAAAATTTTGAAGTTTTTAATAACAATAAATTTTTCAAGAATGAAATGTTAATTTTTTGTCAAGTAAAAATGTAATCTTTCCTCGTTTTTCGTCAAATTTATAATAGGACCATTTCCCTGCGTTCAACATGTATACTCGTCATTGCTTGATTTTAACTCTGCACTCTGTGGGGAATTTGTAAAACTAAATTTCGCAATTAAGAGTTTAAAAAGTATTTAAAAACATACAATTTGAAAAAACGACTCATTTAGTGGTTTTTCCAGAAGTTACAAACGTTTAAAAAAGAAAATCTCAAATTTCGTAAAAAAATTCATATTTTAAAAATGGGTGGGCGCAAAAATTTGAAAAAAGTCATAAATACGTCTTTTTCAGGGTCAATAAAATATAAAATTTTTAACTGAATCGAAAGGGATCATCTGAAAAAGTAACCGACTGGTATTGAAGGCTCGATATGTATAGTAGTTTGCAAAAAACTTTAGAACAGAAGAGTTTGAAAAAAGCGCGCTTGACGTTTAAGATGTTTCCGACATCGTCCAAGAGAGTTCGCGATGATCAATTAATAGAAAGGAGAGTGAGCGTGCATTGCGGCACAAACAGCGCCTCCCATCCAATCGGCTCTAACTATCAGTGCTTCTGTTGATGGTCGTCGACGCTGTGCTAACGAGTTGCAAATGGCGTCTTGTAAGGCAATATGAACCTGCGTGTTCTGTCTAGTAACGCGTACGGACCTCGTCCGGGCGCGGTGCCTTGCGGCCCAGCCTGACGGCGAATTTTATTCTTTTCTTCTTTTTGAAGTGCGTACTTTCGATCGATCAGTGTTTTTATACTTTTGTCCTTTTACCACGATCTTTCCTTATTTTCTTCCTTCTCCTCCTCCTCAATTCCCTTTTTTTTTTTTTGATGTTGTTATTGTTGTGTGGTTGTTATCAGCGAAAAGAGACGCAATTAAATAAAAGTGCTACAGCAGGAGAGCGTTGATAATAAAAGAAAGGAGGTAAGTCGATACAAAAAGAAAGAAAAAAGAAGCTGGTGCGCATTTGATCAAGAATAAAGCGTGTACCTCTAGACGTGACGTCTGTCTCTCTGGAATCTAGAAGAAAGAAAGAGATAGCTGAGCAATTCTCTTTCCTATCGAGCATCTACGATACGTTCTCGGAGTAAAAGACTATATCGTCTCCTCTATATCTCTCTCTCTTTCTCTCTGACTCGCTCGCTCGTTTCTACTTTCTGCTTCTAGATAACGCTTGTCTCTTTCGCGCGCGCCCATAATTGACATATACATTTACTATCTAGAAAGTAAAAGAGAGCCAATTTCAAAGTCACAAATAGCGCGTACAATAAAGACAAAGAATTAGGGAGCCAAAGAGAGAGAGAGAGAGAGGGAGAGAGAAAGAAAGAGAAAGAAAAGAAACGAGACAGCAGAAACGTTGAAAAATCTTGTAACTTTATAATTACCCAAAAACTTGTTAATTAGACATTTCATTATAAAAAAGCAATCAAATGGAATGCGTTATCCTTTTTATTGATTGGTAAAAAGATAAAAGAACCATTATGATTTTAATTGTAATAACATAATTATTTTACGATACAACTAGAGTTCACCTATTCTAATCTTCCAATAGATTAAGATAGTAAAATTAATAAAAGCATTTGTAATGGCAACGAGACAAGCGACATGAGAAAACTGTTAGTTTCTATAGGCTTATATTTGTTTGCAATGGTATAACTAAAAGAAAATTACTTTATAGCTTTGAAGCGGTATCGCGATAAAATCAAATAGGCGGTTTAAAGGTTATCCGTGACAGGAGGGTTTTCACGCTCATTATCGGGAAGAGCAAGTAACAAACACACGTGTGGACAAAACCGAATGTTTGCTTGAATTGCACCAACGATTGCATAAGCTGCAATCGAAACTACCAAAGTCTCTCTAAACTCTGTTTCAAGCTTTTTTCTTGCTTGCCTATTTTTAGCCTACCTTTTCTAGTGTTTTTTGATCAAATCGCTTTGTTAATTATATCTATGTAATTAAAGAGTGAATAATTTAGTATCCTAATTTACTGTTAATTCATCTTATTATCATATTTTATTCGTCATCGGATATTCAAGAGGCAAGTCTATTAAAAAAGAGGAAAAAATAGGAACGCGCTTGATTAGACGTGGACGCGGTCGCGGTCGCGGACGCAACTAGCGTTTTTGTTTTACCAACGTAAACATAGACTTGGCATGCAGAGTTGACGAAGATCGAGGCTAATCTCGACGATAGGAAACTAAAGGAGAGGAGGGAGGTCAAAGGCTAGGAGCGGTCCTCGCGTTATGAAAATTTTACTGATCGAATCAAATTTTCTTCTCCGTGGTGAAAAAAAGGTCGATAGGTCGTTGACTTCAAACCGGACCATTTCGAGATACTTTGGTGATTGATAAATTTATCTAACGGTATTGCGAAAGAATCGATTAAAAGGACGGAAAGCTTCCGTCATTATTATCAGAATATAGCGGGAATGTAAACTCCTTTCTGCTCGCAACGCGTTGTTTCGTATGAAACGGGGTCGTCCATTACTACGAGAAGAATCATCTTGTTATCATCAGTTTATCATCTTTTCCGCGATAAATGTTTTATTAAAGCAGCTCTCACACACAAGCACACACATCGAGCTTGTCACCATTAGGCCGATAAAGAAAAATTATCGCTTTGTTTAATCCTTCAGTAGAATAAAAGACATTCTGGCGACGGTGGAAATAGTTTGAGCGTATCTCCGATGAGCAAGGATGGATACGATTCTAGTGGAAAACTCGATATTAGACTCGCGATCGTTGCTCAAATCATTACGTCAATCAACAAATTCGATAGTAGTCGATCTAACAAATCGGTAGATAGGACTAAGATTGATATAGATAAGGTTGAACGTAAGTACCTTTGTTAGATTACGACAAGCCGTACTAACTTAACAAATATTTGGCGCGTAAATTATCTTAAGGTCGGTGCGGTTACTTTGATTAGAAAAAACTCGATAAAAAGAGGAAAAATTAATCAGGAGTTTGAAACTAATTGTGAGCTTACGAAACGTTCACACAGGCGTCCGCAACACCTTCATTTTTGTGTAAACACGCTTTCTCGCGGTTAGGCACGTGCTGCACGCGTACCGCTTGTAAACTAAGCCGAAACAAAGGAGCGTCCACTTGTTAATAATTTCGAATAAACGTAGAAGGATCAACAGGTAGTAGAAATAGGTCAGAATAGATGAACCGATAGATAATGTTAATAATATGTCAAAATAAGTTTTTAATTCAGGTATACGTGGTGGCTCGAGCAGACCGGAGAGGAAGGATATGCAAGCCGGATTGATTTACAGGAAGCTCTCGGCGATGATGACGTCGAGCCAAAGTAGTGTCTTCGATCGATCCGAAGGAGAAAAAGAGGAGACCGGTAACAACAAAAGAAAAAACGTAGGACGAGATTCCAGAGAGACGATACACTCTGGCCACTTTATGGTTTCCGATTTCGAAGCGGAAGCGCAGGACGACGAGGACGAACTCGCCGTTCCTGTTCCCGACGAGGAAAACACCAAATTGGCGATTATGACGCCGACCAATTTTTCCTTCGAGAAGTTCATGGGCGGCAACTTCAATTACAAGCCTAATTCTCAACAGCTCAGCATCGAAACGTCCTTAAACAAGCTCTTTCAGTGCATGTCCTTGGCCTACAGGTGAGTCTTCTGCCTTGCTGAAAGAGACAGAGAGAGAGAGAGAGATGCATGGATCAACGTCCAAATGGGACTCTCCCTCTCTTTCTCTCTTTCTCTCTTTCTCTCTTTTTCTTTCGCATTCGGTAGGTCAACGAGAAACGGGGAATAAAATTAATGAAAGCGAGGCCATAGAACCGTACGCGCGAAGACGATGCTATTAAAGGGCGCGACTTTGCCTTTGTTAAACTCTGTCAAAAACGAGTCGTGAGCTTGTTCCTTCTTACTAACTAGGATTGTTTTTGTCGCAATGCTCGGCAAATTTATCTTCGCATTTGGTAAACAGCATTTAGTTATCAGATAAATATAAGATTTTTCCAGCTAAACGTGTTGTTCTGTAAGGAAAGAAATCATTCTCGAACGATGTCGTCGATATTTATTATTTAAGGAGAAAAGAAAGACGTTTTCTTGTGAAGCGAGCGCGATAAAATCTCCCCTAAGTTTATATGGATCAATTTTTTCTCTTGGTTATCTTATCGCCATTAGTTGGGAAAAAATCCAAATAACTAGGGTCTAATGCCAAGGCAAATTTTATTAGCAGAAATCTCGAAACGAGTTGCGCAGAAACCTCGCTTCGACGATATATTATTGCTTGCTTTGAGAAGAATTCCTTTTCGAATTTGTGCTCGATTCAACTGTTCATACTTGTTCAATTACTCCTGTACGTCCAATGTTTGCAATTGGTTCACTGACTTGCGTCTTATTTTCAACGTCTTATGCTTACGTAAGCGATAACCTCGTATTCGTATGCGTTCGCCTATCGTGTCTTTAGTATCGCCATTTTTTTGTATTCCTTTTTAGACGGTATCGTCATCTCGCTATCGATATTGATTGCGATCGAGCAACTTATTTTTCGCGGCATGTCGAACAACCAATCCTCGATTAGCGAATTTATTCTTCGATTCGAAAAGCGGAAAATTTGTAACTGGGGCTCGTAACATATGTGCTCTTTAACGAAATATTGATAAACGTTTAAGGATCTTGTTACGATATGGATATCTCGTAAAAGGCGAGATCTAATGAAGCTCCTCCTTCTAAATATATATATTATATTTCTTCCAATGCCCTCTGCTCCGATATAATATAACACTACTTTGACTAGAATACGTTTACGTAACGCATGTTTGATAATTTATCCGCGCTCTCGTCACCCACGATTCTTTCTTACGTAACTCAGCGAAAAATGGAATAAACAAATTTCTTCTGGAGAAGCATGCTTTTCCCGCATATTTTGTGAGACTCTTCCTCTTTTCTTCTTTCTACTTGAAGATTTTGTCCTCTAGCGAACGAATAAACGCATAACCGAGACACAAATCGCTTCGCGGCAACGACGAAACATAGGCTTCCTCTTATATCTATTTAATATTGAGGATAAGTAGAAACTATAATCGCGGGTAGACGGCTTACTATAGTAGTATCTCTTAGTCTCGATAGAACCAGCAAGAGAAATGTATTTAGTATGCGCATACATATGGGCGAGGTCTTTGTTAAACTTTCCACCATTTAAAAAGCGATAAGCGCGACTGTTTTATCGATCGCTTTCCAATTCTCTTACTATCCTCTTATTTTTTGTACAACTTTGAACGCGATTCGGCTTGACTACCTTTAAAAAATATTCGAAGAAACGGCTATGTAGCTGTAGTATGACATAAGCGCGTTCGAATTTGTTCCAGACAGAAGCTGACGTCTCCCAAGTGGAATCGCTTCAAAGGGATCAGACTGAGGTGGAAAGACAAGATCAGATTGAACAACGTTATCTGGAGATGTTGGCATATGCAATGTGAGAAAATGAGACTGTAGGAGAACTCAATCGTAACAAGTCACGGCACCATTCCTCTTTCCCTCTTTCCCTTGTTGCATGTCTTCCTTCTTTCGTTTGCTCAAAAGAGTACAAATATTATAAACGACTGTAATCCGCTTAGCTCGACGGTTTTTTTTCTTTTCTTTTTCAAGATATTATTATGTTGAATCAGTTTGAGCAGCAACCCGTTCTCGTTCCTCCGCGATTCGTCTCTCATATTTTCTCTTCGAGCGAGATTCAAATAACATTTTATTCTCGACTACTACTACTATTTCCAACTGGCATTCCTTCCTCAACTAGTCAACTATCTCCTATCGATCCTTTGTACGTATGTGTCTTATACGTGTCTTATATAGATACAAATGTATATCATCGCAACGGTATTTAATTAGCAAAGAAACGAGTTTCGTGCAAAGCATTTGATACACTCGATCACTGTTTCGCATACATTTCCAATATTGTCGTAATGATCGGGGATCGTGTGTTTTATATTTTTTATTCTTAGTCGAGTTCCGACGCGAGTTTTTCTTCTCCGTTCGCGCTTCAATTTCCAACATAAAATGGTAGCAAGGAGAAGAAAATGTTTAAAATCGGAGAAAAAAGTCGGAAATAGTTTGCTAGTTCTCGCTACGCGTGACGTCAAAGAAAATGTAAGCTCGAATCGAAAAATCGGCATCTGCTCTAGCGTTTTTTCTTCGAGGCAGAAGCAATTTTTTACTTGTAGTTAGCTTAACAAAGCTTTTCTCGTGTTTTCGCAGTTATACTGAAGCAGAACACGTTGGTGTGTCAATTTGCATCGCCTCTCGACGTCGACACTCATAATAAGCCGGAGGTAAGACACAAAAGAGAATATTTTCACGATCTTTTCCTTTTCAATACTCCAATACTTCCTCGTTATTTCGTTCGAGGAAAATCTTTCTTTCTTTGTCGTTTCTTCTTACAATTGCTTTTATCAGGCAGTAGTCTTGGAAGGCAAATACTGGAAAAGAAAACTTGCTGCTGTTACCGCGGAATACAAAAAATGGCGCATGTTCTACAGAAACAAAATTCTTGGTTGGACGAGCAAGGATGGTATGGAGACGGTAGGGTAGCTTCTTTTTGATCCCTATTAATAAATAGACGAATCTAAATTAGTTGAAGTTTGGGTGGAAACAATTTTTTTCAGATGGAATCGATGGACACGCTGGATTGGAGCAACGGTATGGAAACATCGGAACATTTTGGCACAAGTGCGGCGAACGCGTATGGAGGCACCGGGGGATCTCACGGCGGAGAGAGTATGATGGTTGACGAAGACTATATGGAGCTTATGACCGATACGCTATTTTCCACAATTAGCTCCAATCAGCCTATATACTTTCCAGATCCCAGAGAAATCGGTACCTATTAACTTAACTTATCCGAACATTTCTTGAAAAAAAAGTTAAGATAAAAGCAAATGCTCATTATTCGTGTAGCGCGCGGAGCTAATCTTGCAGATTTCATTCAACCAAGTTTAGGACCACTCCAACCGAATCTTGACGATTTTATGGACACTCTAGAACCATTACAAGGTACATCTTCTCACAAAATGCACGAAAATAGTATTAAATAAAAATCTTAATTAAAGAATTTTATTTGTAGAATTCTTAAACTCAAAATTACCGCCTGTACCGGAAGAAGAGGACATGTTTCGAGGTGGTACCTTAAACACCAATTATCCCGATCTCGATCTGATGACGCCGATGAATCAGATGAACGAATTAAACGAAGAGGTAACGTCCAAGGACGAAAGATCATCTACGGCCTTGTCCGAAGAACAGGGAAACGGCATGCAGAATCTTCATTATACCGGAAAAATATATAACCAGTCTGAAGCGGAGTCTAGCAGCGTTTACAGGAATGACATGTAACGCATTCCCCCTATTTCTATTTTCATCCTTTTTCGGTCTAAAGAACGCGCGAGCGCCGCGCAGCGGCTTACGAAAAATTATTCTTTTCTCGAACATAGGGACATAGAGATGAATTACAGAGCCGTGGAAGAAAGTTTCGTCGAGAGGTCGACGGCGACAACTAAGACTACAGCAGCGATGAGGACAACCGGGGGGACGACGACATCGTCGTCGTCGTCGCCATCGTCGTCGTCGTCGTCGTCGTCGTCTTCCTCGGCGACAACGAAGAATAGTGCTGGTGGTCAGTCGACGCGAGAAAAAACTCGACAAGAAAATCGTCGATCCGGTAAAACCAATCGCGTGATACAGCAGACGCACCAACAGCGAGTGAACGCGTATCGACAGGTTGTCCAAGCCGTTCCAAATGTTCAACGAAATTCGTGCTACGAGCATCAGCAGCAGCAGCAGTCAAGCCAGCAATCGTATGCCATGGAAGTCCAAACAGCGGTGCAATTGGCTCCTATCGACAATCAAATGCAAATTGCGACGTTGAACGATCAACCCGTTAATGCAACACAAATCTCCTCGATAGCCGAAGTGCAAAATTTGGTAACTGCCCAGCAAAACTTTGCGCAAACCAATACGACATTGCCCGCTGATCAGCAACGTGCTATAAGATCCTTACCACCGACCCCTTCGATGTCTTCGAAGCCTTACAAAATCGTCCCACCGCTGCCCAACGCTTGTTACAAACTACCAAACGTCAGCCCAAACTTTAATACTCAGCAACAATGTAAATTCACCGGCAATAATTTCAAGGTACGAATGCGGCTCACGCCGTCATAACCGTGACGTGATCCGCAACAGTCTAGACGATATATCAAGTATAATATTGACGTCAACGAGATTACGCCTCGATTTATTTTCTCACCGACAGACGCATCCCGCGCAACAAGTCGTATCTGTTCCGACGCAACAACCAACGCAATCGCCGATATTATTACAGTGTAGATCTTCCGGCTTAGATCTTACCCTGCAACCGACTAAATTAGTAACACAATCAATCGTAACTACGTCGGAAAAGGAAATTTTTGCAGTGCCTAAAGTTCGTAAATAGTACTATTTTCACATCTTCCGGTAAATTCTTTACACGTTCTTTATACACTAAATCTCCTTATTTTCAGTATCAAATGAAACCACGAAACAGATCTAGAAGCAGTTCCTCCTTGATACCGCCGAGGATGAACCCATTGCCCTTGGCATCTGCAGTAAGCGACCCTGCTCTAAATTTAAATAACAATGTCCTGCTTGCGCATCTCCTTACAAACAGTACGTAACAAGGTTTCTCAATGACAACGACGCATTATATTTTACCGCGCTACCTTCTGCAAATTCTCCTTCTTTCCAAATTTTATCTTTTCCCATTTAGATACATCCAGTATATGTACGATGAACGCATCAACCGAAAAAATAATACCAACGACGAATCAATCTAATGACGTTAAACACATCTTACCTATTTTACCACCGACTGCTTCAGCCACTCAAGTAACTACCGGTCATCATATTGCAACGCCAGTCACAGTTCAAGCAATACAGTCTTCTTCTATGCAAGCATCGCAGCACCAACAGGTAGGATACTCGGAAAGAAAGAGAAAGACAAAAATCTTCATTGATCGCTAACGATTCGCTTTTAGGGAATACAATCTAATTGTGGTCAACAACAGATTCTCTTGAACGCAAATAATCAAACTCATCCATCGCAAAATAGTCCTAGCTCGCCGAAAGATCATTCTAATGCGCCTAGTTCTCCTCAAGCCTTGAGCCTGAGTCCCCTTCACAGTCCAATGAGTATCGGTAGTCCCTTATCGCCTCCGCGAAATTACATTAAAGGAGAATCGGAACGAGGACAATACAAGGAACAAAGAAGGGTCGGACATATTCATGCCGAGCAAAAACGCAGATACAACATTAAGAATGGCTTTGATATGCTTCACAGTTTAATACCGCAGCTTAATCAGAATCCTAATGCAAAATTAGCTAAAGCTGCCATGTTACAGAAAGGAGCGGATTACATTAAACAATTAAGGGCAGAGAGGAATCAGCTTAAAGAGGAGATGGATAGTTTGAGACATCAAATCGAGTGCCTTAATACTTCTATTAGGTGAGAGTGCGTCGTATATCATCTAAGATATTTTATCTGATAAAATGATTCAATTCAAATGAAATTACATTTATATCTATTTACTACCTACCTACAATGCTTTTTTAGTAATTGTCAATCTATGCTTCCCGCAACGGGTGCTCCAGTCTCTAGGCATAGAACTAATAAGATGAAAGAAATGTTTGATGAATACGTGCGTAACCGTACTAGAGAAAATTGGAAATTTTGGATCGTATCCTTGAAAAAATGATCAATAAACAGCTTAATAATCTAACCTAAGTAAAGTTAAAGATTTTTCTTAACAAACTTGTACAGTTTAGCATTTTATTAGAACCTTTAATGCTCTCCTTTAATACTTCGGTATCAACGGCAAGCGTCGAAGATCTATACAGAAGCACGGTACTATGGGTTGAGCAGCATTGCTCGCTCGTCGATCTCAGGCCAGGTTAGTGTCAAAGCCTCCTTTAAAATGCATTTTACATTGCCGCAACAATATTGCTACCATGCTACCTATACATTCTTATTTATTTTTCAGCTGTTCTCAACTCCTTAAGGTATCTGTGTACTGCCACTGATATTCTGTCAGATCCTGCTCGCCTACCCGAAGAAGCACTCGCAGCGGTTAATCGAACGGAAAGACGACGATCTGCACAGTGACGACCAACTTTAAATTACAGATCTCTTGGAAAAATATATGCGCAAACAAATTTCAGACGCATAAACATCGTAGAAATTGAAACTTACCTTGTCTAGTAAGGTTTACCTCTTATCAATCTTTAAGAACGATTATAAAAATGTTATATATTTTGACCAAACCTTTTCAAGCATAACTCCTACATCCAACATTTCTTATCAAATCCTAATCGCAAAAAGAAAAATGAACATTTAAAATAATCGATCGATTATGAAAAGAACGTAGCGTCCGAACTTATTCCAGTTTTGACTATGAGTAAAACAATTTGCATATGCCCTTATTTCGCATTCGCTTCGTTTTAAAGTTTCTTCGGTCTCTTTCTTCTTGTTCTCCTTATCAGGGTTTGATTTTACCTAATTTCATCACGAATTGTCGCTCTTCTCAAAGTTATTAAAAAATTGATCCATTTTGAAACTAATCAATTGCTACACTTGTTAAAAGCATATACATAGAAAATTTAATGCTAAGCGATCATTCCATGCAGATATTCTAAATACAAACAAAACTAGCATCGTAGCCATTTGAACTCTATTCTGTCAATTCTGTGATATTGCTAATAACGTATTACCGTAAATACATTCTTAAAAACATGTTCTCTGTAATTTGCATTCGTATAACTATAATACGCCACTAACTTTTATTTCATACGATTTATTTCAATTTCTTATACGTTCATATAAACTAATGATAACACCCTTCAAAGAAGCTATAGTCGCTACGTTCATTATATAAAACGTATTTTGTAATATTAATAAAGAAAGGTTTTTATATAATTATCAAACTTACCATTAAACTCACGAAAAATGGTAGGTAGATAATATTAAATACGATTTTTGTCTTACAGTCCAAATACATTTATTTTAAAATGTTCGATGCTGTATATGAAGAGATTTTAAATGCAGTCTCGCTCATATTTTCTTGCCTATAGTAATATTTAAAAATTTGCCTATTATCTAAAATCTTGCATACTGCATTGGTACATACAATTTTTACTACCAATTTCAGATACATTAAAATTTAAAGTTAAACTTATTCATGAAATGCAATTGTTATTCCGCAGACTTTAACATTTTTTATTTTAAAGATATTTCAATGCATCCTGTTGCATCCTTGAAGATTTATTTATTTTAGTTGATTTTTTATTATGTCATACTAACTTTAACAGGAAAAAAGGTTCATTTCAACGCAAGATACAACTTTAAATGTTCAATATGATTAATTTTAAATGTAGCTATGCCAAATAGTTATTATATAGTTAGATATATTACATTAAGATCTTTAAAAAAAATGTATAAATTTCTTATATATCCTTATTTTAACACGTTTCAATATATTTTTATAAATATAGGTGCCATATGAAACTCTTATTACAAGAGATTGGCATTAAAGTAATACACAACAGACTTTAAATGCCAAGCTTTTGCTATATAAGGAGAAAAAAGTAAAAGAATTATGCCTCTAATCGTGTGCCTTTATAAATTGTATCAAACTACCTACATATACAAAAATATCATATATATACATACATTTACCAGAATCTACTATAACATTTAATATGTTATTTAATGTTATAATGTACAAATCATTTATAAATGTCAGTTATTAAAGTTTAGCTACAAAAGTATTTTCGAAATTGTATACGTGTACGTATAGTACCATCATATACACGCAGAAAAATAAACGTGGGAGCGGAGCGGAGATGCGTCGAGGATCCAGCAATCTTAATTATGTGCATATGTACATATGTATTATACTAACATTAAATGGAAGGAGTACGATCGTACAAAAATAAATTTTCTTCCAAACTGTTTATTTTTAAAAACTCGTTTTTCTAATTGTATCATACTTTATCTTTTCTCATTTATTCAACTTCTTTTGTCCAATTTTCTTACAAACTATTCAGTATACACATGTCTTTTTCATTTACTTAAATTTAAGACATGTTTCAATACATATTTACAAATGGAATGAATGAAATGAAATAAAAAAAATAACTAAAAAATGTTAATTTTGTATATACCATTTCTATAAGCGTGAACGAACTAAACTTTGCTATAGTATACTGTTATTTTTCAAATGCTAATCTTGAGAAAGTGATAATATAATGGGATAATTATTGTATTTTATATATTCCTAATTTGTTACAGTTATTGACGTTAGAAAATAAATAATGTTAATGGCATTTTTATTTAGTTAAAAAAAATACAATTATATCCTTTCTTCCTCTTTCTTTCTGTCTCTCTTTTCAACTTTGTTTTTAAACTAAATAATTTGAGGATCGATTTATAGCTGTATATATACATATACACCTCTCCAAAAAAATGTTAGAATGAATATTTACTAAAAACAAAAGCCGGTGTAATCCTACCGCATAGCTTATCAACAACTAATTTTAAAACAACCAATTATAAGAAAAAATGAAATCAATCAACTTTGACACAATTTCATATTTAAATTTAGTATTTAAATATTAAAAGAATTTACACAGAGATATTAAATAACGCACGTTAGGAATGAACATGTTTCGCATGTCATGTACAAAAGAAAGCTTTTGTTTTCTTCGACCACCGTAAAACCAGGCACAGCGGTACAATATTGAGAGTGATTATTAACGCTACTTTCAATCGAATTTCCAAGCATTTGGATATTGTTACAATTTGTTGGTCGGAATCCGCAAACTTCGCAAGATACGGTCTCAAACATTTCTATCATTAAATTTATTTGACATATCGGACAAATGACTTTTTGTTTATCGTCATAAACAAGCGATTCTATCCACTCAATTTCATTCTGTAGCATACGGTCATATTCTGCTAACATCCACTGCTCTATAATTAAAAAGATATCATTTTTTGTATTATTATATAGGGTGGATTATATAAATGGGAATACCTACATATCTCTTTTGTTTATAATCGTAATAAAAAATTTCAAATGAAAAAGATGCACTATTACAAAGAAAATCTAATGATTGAAAGAATTTTTTCTCAAGGTCATTTTTTACGAGAATTTTAGGTCAATTTTGTTTTTTAAATGTAACTATATACTTTGTTTGTGATATTCTTGTAGAACATTAAAAAACGAATAAAAATGATCTGTATGACCATATCATTCCGATCATTTATTCTCGAGATATTTACATTTAAAGATAATTAAAACACATTGGGTCGCACACTCGTATTCTAATGTTAACAATGCTGTTTTTTACAGGTGCTCAAAATGGTGACCGTTTACTTTAATACATAATTGGAATCTTTTAACCAATTTTCTATGCACATTTTCTATTTCCCGTAATATTATAGATTGACATGTAGCTAGAATTCTTTGTTTCATGTTCTCAAGTGTGGTTGATTTTTCCAAATAAATTATATTTTTGGGTATACCTATACCTATAAATAAAAATATAATGGGGTGAGATCAAGGGAACAAGGTAATTACTCCACAGTATCTCATCGTCCGATTCAACGACCTCTAAACTTTCTATCTAATATTTCTTTTACATATTTCGAATAATGTGTGAGGCAACCATGATGTTGATATCACGTACATTGTTTAATATCTAACGGAGTATTTGATAAAAGTTCTAGGAGAATATAACTGAGAAATGTTGCGTACTTTTGTCTCGTAAGAGTGTTAATCAAGTAAGGATCTTTGATTTTAGATGATAGGATCCTGCATCACATATTCAGTCCATGATCTCTGTTTATTAATTTTTCTCATCTATCGCGGGTTCTTTACAGATTATTAATGCATGTGTGTATTTTTGGTAGTACAAACGAATAGTGCATATCTTTCGAAAATTTTAATTATCTTTAGATGTAAATATCTCGAGAATAAATGATCGGAATGATATGGTCATAGATCAGTTTTATTCATTTTTTCATATTCTACAATAATATCGCAAAAAATATATAGTTCCAATTAAAAAAAAACAAAATTGATTTTCAATTCTCGTAAAACAAATGACCTCGAGAAAAAATTATTTCAAATATTAGATTTCCCCTGCAATAGTACAACTTTTTCCTTTGAAGATTTTTAATACCAAGCTAAATTTTAGTCTGTCAACAATAGATTTACCTTGTTCCCTATATAGATTTTCCTCCACTTGCAGATTCTCTTCACAATCCTTCTTCGATAGGTTTGAACCAATTAATTTTTAATAAATTATCAATTTTTTAGTGCATTATATTATATACAAAGTGGTAAAGAAAGAGTCCGATATTATAAGAGTTTATAGTACTTATCAAGAGGAGTAAAAAATTTCTAAATAACATGGATCCTAAAGTCAACACCATAGATGTAAATTAACTTTATTATTTATGAGCATTCAAAATAGTATAAGCGAGTCTTTTAGCAACATATTTAATGTATTCTGACATCTACGGATCATAAATTGACGTACACTTTCAAATATTACATTAACTAGTATACTTCTAAGCAAATTCCTTTGTGTACATTCAATATGTTTCCTAGAGATTCATTTATAATATTTTAAACGCTAATAAATAATAAAAGTTAATTTATATCTAAAGGATTGATTTTAGGATTCATGCTTATTAGACATTTTTTACTTTTCTTAATAAGTACTATAAGCCCTTAAAAAATTGGATGTTTTTTTGATACCACACTGTATTAATGTATTTGTTACCTTAGCAAATCTTCTTTTATTAAATACTTGTTTTCTTCTTTCTATCATTTCTTCGCGAGATCTCTGTATGAACAAATTGTAAAAAAGTTGAAGTCAACGTTTTAGTCGCCATTTTATTGCTAATGATCAAAATCAATCGTATGTCGATAAATATTTATCAAGTATTGTGGCTTTTACTGTTGAACAAAGTGTATCATCATTTTCTAACCTGTCTAAGAATTTCTTGTAGATGTGGTGAATTATTTTTTATTTTATTTATACTATCTTTAATCCTCAATTTTGAAATTAACGATGATTTCGAACCTAAATTCTCCATGGCTTTGAATATTATAAGATTATATCAATATTAATATATTATATTAATATATTATATATTTACACATATATATATATATTAGTATCGTACTAGGCACCAGGATAAGAACGTTGTTCAACTGCAAAAGTAATGATAATTTCTATGAAAAATAAACCATTAGTTATAATTGGATATTAATAAATATTTACATTTTTATGTATACAAAATTACAGTAAAAAAAGCATGATATTACATGACATACTTTCCAACGATTACGAATAAGAAACTAACCCTACTCCGATTTACATCAGTTATTTATATTTGCATAAATGAGTGTTTGTATATATCGTAACACGAATATGTCAAGTCGAAATTCTATTCGCAATTAAAAGCAAATGTAAATGTCAGCACTTTATACATCTATGTAGCGTGTTCACAAATTCAAAAATAACTAATTCACTAGGGAAATATATTATAAGAATATTTTTATTATTTAACGTATCAAAAAAGACTTACAAAATATATGACAAACTTAACAATTATAACAAAGGAAAAAGGAAGTAGTAACTAGTGTTCACTCTTTGGTCGCTGCTAGTAAATACGCGTGTGTCTTGCTCGGTGGTTGGAACGGAAGAGAGCGAATAGCAACGGTTATTCATATACGTGGGGTTTTCTTAGTTATCAGTTTCGCCACCAGAGGCATGACGGTAAGAGTGCCGGTGGCGCCAAGTTTGGCGTGACGGCCACATCTATCAATAAGTACGATGGTGGAAAAAGATAGTCGTAGGAGAATCATCTCTTATGGGAGAAAATTTGAAAAAGTGTCCAGCTTTTGCTGAAAATAATAGTTCAAAAACCTTACAGAATGGCGCTGGTGCAGACAAAGGGTTTGTCTTATTATTATTATTATTATTATTATTACTATTAATATTTACTCATTTTTTTACGATTACTAAATAATTATTATTATTATTATTACTATTTACTCATTTTTTTACGATTATTGAAGTTATACTTCTTTTGGCGCGTTGGGGAAAATGTAATGGGGAGTGATTTTGTTCCGAGCGTCTGGAAAAACGACACCATGAAGTTTGTCGGTATTTACGACGAGCGGCAAAGCGATTTCAATTATACGGCATGAAAGTTGTCTTCTTTTCTTCTTCCCCTTTTTTTCTCAAGCGGGTCACCCATCCAATTACTAATCGTACTCAGCGCTGCTTTACTTAAATGATCGAAGCGAGAACTAATGCTGTAACCGCGCCATGGCTGTTGACGCGTCAAGTAATTCGATATATCTCTCTTATATTTAGTGTGGACTGATATCTATATTTTGATATTTTCTTTTTCTTTTTCTTATTCTTTCTTATATATATATAATAATAATTATTTATTTTTTTAAGTTATTTTTTTTCTTTGAAGTTTTTTTTTGAAGTTATTTTTGAGGTTATTGAGATTATATTCGTTTTGGTACGGCAAAAAAGTATAACTTCTTACGTGCGTACATAAGTACACACACCAGTTTTAAATAATTATTTAATTAATTTCAATTATTTATACTTAAACAACCTAAATGATCACCATTATCGTTTCGCATTATTATTTCTATTTCAAACTACCACCTTATTTCCCTTCCATTTTGGTACATATAGGGTGCGTTCCACTAAGCGCTTACAACGATCAAAATGCTCCTTTAGTCGTTCCACATAACGACCGCGGTCGTTGTGGTCGCGGCGAAAACGTCACTCATGACGTCATTACTAACGTTCACGCGAAGCTCACAACGACCCATCTAAAAACGTGGGTCGTAGTGAGCGTTGAGAAAATACCATAGTCCATTCCACTTGAATTTATGACAGTAACGCTCGTAGGTAAGTGGAACGGGAAAAACTGTGGTCGTGAGCGTGATCGTTGTGAGCGCTTAGTGGAACGCACCCATAGAACACGGGCGCCTTCCTATTTTTATATCTCATTTGTATACATGAAGTTCGTGCTCCTTGTGTAGTCCCATGTTTATGAGGTTACATCTACTGTGAATGACGTCATGGAAACTATAGGCTTACTTATTCATACTCCGAATTCGAACACTAGATGTCAGTCATTTTGCTTTTAATTTCGAATATATACGTGTCTTAATATTAAATAATTATATTAAGCTCGAGACCTTATTTCTATATATTACTTAATAAAATATCCTTTATATATATATATATTGTAAATAATACAAATATATACAATGAAGATAATAAAAATGTATATTTATTCGGAAATATAATAGGCAGTTGACGGCAAGTATTACCGACATAGTGCGATATCGAATGGTGATAATAGAAAAGTAGGAATCTGCCAGAGATTGTTTAATCTCCAATATCTTGAGAAGAATCTACAAGATCGACAATCTCGTATTTTAATATAAGTTGCGTATACGAACATGGAGCTGTTCAGTGAAATTTAAAAAATATTAATATTTTTACATTTATTTAAAGTTTATTATATATAAAATAGTATATCGACATTTATCATGTCAATGACTAAAGTACGTTTTAAGTGTAGTGTTTAAGATGCAATTAATAAAGAAAAGCAGGCAACGCATACATTAACTTGACGACTAAATAAAATTGTTATATTATGCACATTTTAGGGAGATAACGACAAAGATGACAATTTCAAAAGACAAGGTTCATTTAGAAAACTTTTACCAACGAATGTCAACGGTGACTCTCAATTAAACATGTCAGTCAAAATGATCGATAGGCCAAATATCTCTCAAACCAACAAAGATTATGCAATTTTCTTACAGGAGTATAATATTCTTTCCGAATAGTAAGTAGCTGTTATTAAGATTAGACCAATTATCTAACGATTGGATAAACTGTCCATATATCATTGAATGTATTTATTTATTTAATTATAGTAACATATTGCGTATCCAAGATTTAAAAGGAATTTATGTTATACCATCAGCACAGAATTCTTTTGGTATGTAACATTATTATTCTTTATATAATTTCCAACGGCAACATTATTATGTTACTGTTTAAATAATAATTTAGATAGCATTTGTGTATGCAGTATATCCACTGTATATTTAAGCAAAAATAAAGCATATTCCGTATGGTGAGCTTAGAGTTCATTGTATCTTTCATATATTAACATATATAGTTATATATATTCAGCTATTAACATATAGAGTTCATTGGTATTTTTATTGTTAATAGCTGAAATACATTTCATAGGTTTTGCTTGTCCTGAAAAACATTTGTATAATCTCAATGTAATTCTATTTCTAAATAATGTTTCTTTATTAAACTCTTTTATAAGCTTGTTTATGATTTATCGTTACTAGATATAGTAATGTATTTATGTAATAATATTTTTGATACCAGTATGGTTTGGAGTTCAATTTATTCGACAAGGGATTTATCAAGGTGGAGTTTTTAGATTTACACTCACGTTGCCTGAAAATTTTCCGGACGGTGGATGTCCTGTAAGAGTTATATCATTTCAAATGTTTATTTTCTAATCTTGGTAGATTTCATGGTAGCATTTATATTTTAGAAAGTTGTCTTTCAAACCCATGTCTTCCATCCGCTTATAAATCCAGAAACAGGAGAATTATGCACAACTTGGGGATTTGTTGAATGGAAAAGAAATAATAGGATATGGCAATTGGTACAGTACGTAACAAAAATACTTACTAAAGTAGATACAAGAATGACACCTATAAATCAAGAAGCATCCATTTTGTGAGTAAATATTTTTTTCACCTTTGATGTAAGGAGATTAATGATTATAAATTTGATAATATGCTTTAAATTAATAGATAATATTAAAGAAAGGTCGTTTTTCTATATATCCTAGATTGCAAAACAATTTTGATCAGTTTGGGGAACGAGCCAAAGAATGTGTGAGAGAAAGTTTAAATGAAGTTTATAATCCGCCAGCATTTGAGGATCCACATTATATTACATTCAGTCCGTACATACCAGAATTACATGATCCTGTAAAACAACAAATATATGAATTAAAGGTAATTCTACAATATATTAGAATATAGGTGCATTTAAAAGCATGCATCATTAATAATTATTATTTTTATTGGTTCAGGAAGTGGAAGGAAATCGAGCATTGGGACTTTCTTGGGTTCAACCTGGTTCTCTTCAACCATTTTCAAAGCCAGAATCCAGATAATGAGCTTTACATTATTTATCACAGCAACAATGGATATGTTTACGAATTTAATTGCACAAGTACAAAGCCTGCTCTCTCTCTCTCTCTCTCTCTCTCTCTCTCTCTTAATGACTTATATGATGAACAAACTGTTACTTTAAATTATATTTTTCTATAAACAGAATCGAGATACATATATTTGAAATCTATAACATCTTTTATTTATAAAATAATTCCTAATACGTACAATCTACCTGAAAATGCGAACACTTTTGTACTTAGTTTTTCTGACAATATAATATTATATATATAATTCTTCTTAAACAAATCTTTTTTCATATCGTAGAATCATACAATCTTTTCCAAGAATAAATACAAGAAAATAACTTATTTTATTTTTTCAAATTTAATATTGTTTTTAAGAATGTCTGCCAATTCCTTACGCCAAAGATAACGAAATACTGCACTATTTCGAATATTTCTAATAGTTTAAGCGTTTTTAAAAACGCGACGCTTCGATTGGTCAGCTATATAAAATGTTTGAATTTTCTTTTTTATTTTTTAGTCGTTGGTTAAAAAAAAATATACTAATTATAAGATTATTTTACTTCGCGCTAATAATTAACTTCGACATAGTTCGTATATGTATATATGCATACGTATTACATATTAATATCGTCTGATGTGTATTCGATCGTATTGGAAAAGATGTTGGTTGAATTTTGTTGGTCGAAGTGACACAAGTTCAATCCTCCATATTGTAAAAATATTATCCCCAAATCTAGTTACCATGCACTGCCATGATAAATTACTATGTATCAGTTGAATGTATATACATAAGTACATATAGGAGCTTTCGAAGCTCGCCGATGATTTGGAGAGTTTTTCATAAAAAGAGATGATGGGAGCGATGTGTCATCGAAGAAGATGAGCGAAAGGAAATTCACTCGCGGCTTGGGAAAGCCGGGTATGGCTGCACAATTACGAGAAACCGTTTCACAGGTCGTACGCGAAAGTACCGTACAGGTAAGGGTTACTTACTGTAACCGATACTTGCAAGCCCGATCACGCCCGATCATCTATTTTCACATTTTTTACTATGTATATCTGACAATTATACAATTATTCATGCATTTAACTATCACATCTATCTCGATACACTTCATTTACTAAGCGTCTCGACAACTATTTATTTCATCTTGATTACACTTACAATATATAAAACTAATCGATCGATTGTTTCTATTCAGAAAATAGAAAAAATATTTTATAATTTTTGAGTATAGCATTAAACATGCCACATATATAATTTATTTATTTTTAATTCTTCATTCTAAATAGACTATCTCTCTTTCTCTTCCCCCCTTTCTCCCCCTCTCCCCTCCCTCCCTCTCTCACTCCCTCTCTCTCTCTCTCTATCTTTCTATTATTTTTCATTTTATTCTAATAATATTAATTAAATGCGTCATTTTTATTTCAGAGTAAACCACATTTAGTCGATCCCATTGATTTTGAGAGCTTTGTTCTAAAAAATAAAACATTATTGCAGAATGATCCACAAAGAGAATTATTGCTTTATCCATCAGACGATGTTTCTGTGAGTTGAGTTCTCTTACTTCTTATCTTTATCCTTGTCAGGGTCCTACATCCTATATGTAAAGAGATAAATAGCGATAACATAATAAGCTTAACTTTGACTATACATATTCACAGTAATTCACCCGTATTAAACATTTTTCTATATATATAAATATTCATTTTGGTTTATCATTTGTTTTAATGTAGCAAGTTGTCTTACCAAGGCGTTATCGCACTATTGTGCCAACTGGACAATATATTTCAGAGAATGACGAAGAAGGTGAAAGTCTTCTGACGAAAGAATGTTTAAAAAGTTACACCTCTAATTGGAATTTGGTGCACTATAAGTACTCTGCATACAATGGAAGTTATCTTGATTTACCCAAGTATGTTTTTAATCGATATAATATTAGTATACATGAAATATTATAAAGATACCATATATATGCGTCTATTTTGTAGGATAACAAAAGCAGACGATCTTAAGGATGAAGTATATGAAATTGATACTGAAGTGGATCAAGTCGATGAGGTAATTATTATATTTCTCAACTGAGTTTATTTAAAATATATTTTCTTTGTATTTTACACAACTTTATTTAGGATTTAGTGAAAAATAATGGAATTACAAAGGAAGGATACTTAATGAAAGGACCTGAAACTGGAAGTTCTGATCGAATGTTTGCTCATATCGGCTCGAAATCATTTAAAAGACGTTTTTGCCATTTAAGACAAGAAGTCGATGGCACATACATTTTAGAATTTTTCAAAGATGAAAAGAAAGGTGAAGCTAAGTTGGCAGTAGTAATGGACTTTTGTACGGAAGTTGTTAGAAATTCTAAACGTGGAAGGTACTGTTTTGAGTTAAAAATGACAGAAACTCACAAGTCTTATACATTAGCAGCCGATAATGAAACAGACATGCAAGATTGGCTATCAAAGTTAAATTCTGTATTACAACATTACAAGCAACAAGAGGAGAAACGTGCTGCGTCTTTAGAAAGAACGTGTAATACCCCTCCTCCTTCTTCTCAGCCAATGCAGGTAATATATATATATATTATGTAAATATATATTCATATTTATTATGTAAGTATATCAGGCGAGAATGAGCTTTTACTAATTTGAAACATTATGAATATAGGTATATGGAACGTTGAAAGGTTTGGAACAGAGTATGAATCCACAATTAATCAAGTATTCCAGGGAAACTGATACTAGTATAGCATTAGCTAGACGAGAAAATAGAAAACCTTTGTTTAATCTATATTCTCATATGCCGCGTGTAAAAGCATCTACAGGAAATTCTACCGAACATAATATCGATCCATATAAAGAACAATTTGGACATAGAATTTTTATTAAATGCGAAAGTCTCAAGTTCAGATTACAAGCTCCAATCGATGAAAAAGAAACTCTTTGTCAAGTGGAACCGTACCAAACAACATTATGCCTTTTTGATGCAAAACATGGTAGGAAACTTTCCGAAAATTTTTATTTCGACGTTAATCATGAAATTATGCAAGGGATGATCAAGGAATTAAGTCCTACTAGCATTATGACGGAATCTAGTGAAAATATAAGTTTACCTGAAGAATTGAGAATTGTGCCATTAGATTGGATAAAACATCCTAAACAGGTAATTATTAAGTTATTATTAAATAACTCTTTTCTCAGCCTGTTGACATTTTTCTACTACTATATGTATATACACACATTTATCTCCGTTTAGGCTATATTTCATGTTAGTAATCCTCATCCTGACATATTTCTTGTGGTAAGAATAGATAAGATACTGCAAGGAAACATATGCCAAACTTCTGAACCATATGTAAGAGCAACTAAAGATCCAAGATTAGGTTTAAAAGTACACAAACAAGTTAGAGCTTGTTGCCAAAGGTAGAAAATTTTGTTGTTTTTTTTCTTTCTTCATATTTTTTTGTCTTATTACTTGGAAATATGTTCTAATAACTCTATTTAATATTTCTTTTTTAGATTAGGAAATTACAGAATGCCATTTGCATGGGCTGCTAGACCTTTATTTAGGCTATATAGCAATGAGTTAGATACTTCTCCAGACTTTCCGGCAATATATAGGCAGGAAGGGAATAAGATCCGAGATGAAGAACTATTAAAACTCCTTTCAGAGTATAGAAAGTATGTATCAATTTGCTAACATTCGTACTCGTATCTACTCATATCAATTTTCATTTCTTTCATTTACAGACCTGAAAAACTTAGTAAATTAACCGTTATACCTGGATGGTTGAAAATTAAAATTGAATCTATTATTGAGATACCAGAAAGTATGCCTCTTAATTACATATATTCGTTATTTATGTATATGTATACAAATGCATGTATAAATCGAACGTTTATATATTTTCAGATACATTGTCAACATCCTTGACTCCTCTGAAACATTTTCCCATACCACCTGTAAACGATCCAACTCTTGAAATTGCTGAATTCGAAAGTACATCTGAAAAGGATGTTCATCCTTATACTACATATGTCAATCATCTTTATGTTTATCCACAAACTTTATCTTTTGATACTCAGAAGATGTTTACAAGAGCTAGGAACATTGCATGTATTGTTGAATTACGAGACGATGATGGAGAAAATGTGGAACCCTTAAGAGTATATAAATTATAAGCTTATTACCTTATTTATTTATTTATAATATTTACTTATGCGCTTATGCACTTATCAGCTTTTTTACATGTATTCATTTAACTTTTTGGTAGTGTATTTATGGTCGTCCAGGTACACCACTATTGTGTGTACGAGCGTCTTGTGCAGTCTTACATCATAATGCTATCCCATCTTGGTACGAAGAAATTAAGATAAGGTTACCAACTAAACTTCAATCGAAACATCATTTACTTTTTTCATTTTATCATATAAGCTGTGATATGAATAAAAAAAAGGAAAATGGGGTTGAAAATTGTGTTGGTTATGCTTGGGCTCCATTGTTATATAAAGGAAGGTAAACGTACAATTTTAAATTTAAACATTTTATCAATTACCTAACTCAACATAATAAACATCCAATTCTAAAATCTACGTAATTTATACGCTCGCAGACTCAACGTAAATATGGATGTAAATGTTCAAGTTTTACCTGTTGCAACACATTTACCACAAGGATACCTGTCCATTCAACCCCTTGGTTTAGGGAAAGGGGTAAGAGTAAGATCATATTATTAATTTATCTTCTAATACTTGTTATGTTTCAAGATGTGGCTTTCATTTATAATTTCTTTTATCATAATTATCTTACATACGTGGAGGATTAGATTCTATAGAGAAATCACAGAGTAAATGAAATTTCATTACCTTCAACAATGGATGATTATGGTTTGTGGAAGAAAGCCCTATCTTATTCTTAGCGATGCTTGCGAAGTGCACAGAGATTTTTTTCAATATAAGCATGGGCATTAAGTGTTTTGAATATTTCATCATTATAATCAGTCACCTGATAAGTGAGTTAATATTTTAAAGAAGAGTATCCGGATATGAAGATTACATGAATTTGGTCATATTAATGCTGCATCAATATCATTTAATCCCTGCATTTCAAATTGCACGAAATTAATTGTGCATTAAGTATAATTACAAATTTATATTACTACTTGCTAATTTTTCTTTTTATACTAACATAAATATCACAAACATTTAGCGTGCCTAAATAAATATTGATTTTTACTTATTTTTAGAATGCTGGACCAGACATTACATGGATTGATTCTCAAAGACCAATATTTACAGTATCTTTTCAATTAATATCGACCGTATTTACTCGAGATTCTCATTTATACAATCTTTTTGCTCATGCCGAGCGAATTCTGGATACGAGGCCATCTGTAACGCCTTCAGATTCGGAAACATGCAAAATATTAAAAGCAGCTCATGCGATACAGTTAGTCACAGCTATTACTTTTCTTCCTACTATATTAAATCAATTGTTCACTTTATTAACGTACAATATCGGCGAAGAAGTAGGATTGTATATCGTTAGAGTACTGATACATATTATTAATATGATACATGAAGCTGGTCGAAAAGAAATACTTCAGGCTTACATCAAGGTATTTTTTTATTTTTCTATTAATCTCAATCCCATATATATATAATGCTAAATTTCACTATAATGCTTTTTATAGTTTGTCTTTCTATCGCCATCACAAATGGTCTGTAATATGACTGTTCATGAACAATTAGGAAAATATCTGCCAATATTATTACAACCAAACAATACGGATTTTTTGGTAATTAACAAATTCATGCGTCATTCTAATTTTTTCTTTGAAATAATGATTAAAAGTATGGCACAATATCTACTTACTACTGGTAGGATAAAAGTAAGTTAATTATTTGATACGCCTTTGAGAGTAAGCATGTACCGTATAAATTACTAAGAAAACCGATATTAATGCACAAACATTATTTCAGATGCATAGAAATGAAAGATTTCCCAAAGAGTATCATGAACGCGTTAAGCATCTATTGGATGTAATCATGCCATACATAATAAATAAGTACAAAGAAATGCCAATTGAAACTCATGAATTAAATAAAAGCCTTGCTCAATTGTTAAAGGTATCTTTTAAATGTTTTTCGAAAGAAACTTGAAATATATGTATTAGAAATACACATAATGTTAATTGATAGTGTTATATTTTTATATTATAGCATTGCCTCACATTTATGGATCGTGGCTTTGTTTTCCGTTTGATCAATTCGTACGTGGATAAATTCTCACCTGGTGATCCGCGCGCTCTACATGATTTTAAATTTACATTTCTTCAAATAATATGTTCTCACGAACATTATATATCTTTTAATTTGCCAATGATGCAGTCTCGAATTTCACCTAGAGGTAAGAAGTTACGTTTAGCTACAATTTTGTCAATATTAGAAAATTTGGAAAAATAATGACTTTATTCCCTGCTTAGAAAATACTGAGAAAGAGCCAGAATGTAATGGTATGTTAAGATAATATTCATGTACTCCCATTTTTATTGTGGTTTTTTATTGTAGCCATAGCAAGTGGGAGTAGTATGCAATTCTTCTCTTTTTCATCACCATTAATAAGTAGATTCAAATATTCATTACAAGCCTTTCTTACTTAATATTTTTATTAATCATTACATTATGCATAATAGGTCGGTCTTGTGTATTCTAAACTATTCTTTGTTAAAAACGCATGACATGGATATTCAGGAATTATATTTAGGACTTTATAGGAATTTTATTCTAATTATCTGTATTATTTACAGATTTGATGAATGAATACTGTCTATCGGAAGATTTCTGTAAGCATCATTTTTTGGTTGGCTTGTTACTCCAAGAAGTCAAAATATCTCTTAACGAAATCATGCAAATTCGAAAAGTATCCATAACTACTTTGAGAGATCTCTTGGCTAAGCACGAAATGGATGATAGATACCAAAATAAGGTTTTTCATTACTATATTTGCATCATTCTATTTCATTTCATATATTCTTATTATTCATTAAATTTGTGCATATTTTTAAATGGTAGGGACAATTGAGTAGGATAGCATCCATTTATATACCATGGTTAGAGATAGTATTGGAAAATTTGGTGCGTTTACAATCTGTACATGACAGTTCTAAAATAGAAAATAAACACAGTGATATAAATCGAATATCAACTAGCAGTTCCTTTTTGGCAACTAAAGATATCGCTAATAGTACTATAACATCAGGCACTCCCAAATCTATTCACAGGTGTGATCAGAAGAATCATTTAATTGCAATTATATTTATTATTATTATTGTTACTATTAATTTTGTTGTTGTTGTTGTTGTTATAGTTATTATTGTAATTGTTGTTTTTGATAATGATGACGATTATGACGACGATAACGACGACGACGCGACGATGACGATGATTTGATTACATAATTAATTATTTATAGACTTACGTTAAATTTGGATACGCAATCTCCCATCAGAGCATCTATACATTTGAGAGATTCTACATATTTTGCTGCTATCGCTGGACAAGGTTTGGTGAATGGCTATTCTTGTACCAGTATAGAATCAGATACATCAACGATGTCAGGTGCTTCTCAGTCAAATATATCTCAAGAGACAGCAATTATTCGCGAATCTGTGGAAAATGGTATAAGTGATAAAAAAAGGCATTCTCGTTCTTTGAGCGTTACGCAGTCTTCACCCAGATGCGATAAATTGCAATCTTCTGAAGTTAAGGATATATTGCTTTGTTTTCTATTCGTGATCAAATATTTAGGCGATCATCAGGTTATTGCATGGTGGCAACAATGCAGTGATTCAGAAATATTGAGTTTTTTTACTGTCATCGAGTAAGTCGTCTTAGTAATCATTTTTTTCTTTTTTATAAGATGAGAAATTATTTTATTAATATCTTTTTCCAGAATAAGTCTTCACCATTTCAAATATGTTGGTAAAAGACAAATAGCTGCTAATGTAATAAATAATTCTGGAAAACCTCGTACAGTAAAAGCAATGACATTGCCAGCTAGAATGGCACCACCAGATTTCACTACTGAAAGTCCAACTACTGGTACACTGCAACCACATAATACTGTTACTAGAGAGAATCTTATTGAAAATGACAGTGGTAAAATGTATCAGGCTTTACTCGAAGCAAATATGGCTACAGAAGTTGGTCTTATAGCACTTGACTGCTTAGGTCTCTTTTGTATTCATTTTAAAGTATGTATTCATTCATATTTATATATCTTTTTCTGTGTGTGTGAGTGCACGCATGTGCGTAAATATAACGTTACATCAATTATCAATAAGAATAATATATTTGCTCTTCATAGGATGCACTTTTAGCAGACGACGGAGAAAATCCAATAATGCAAAAGTTGTTCAACATCTATCTATCCTTTCTTCAAGTTGGTCAATCTGAGACCCTTTTACGTCACGTATTTGCTGGACTTCGAGCATTTTTAAATAATTATTCCATTGCTTTATTTCAAGGTGTGCATTTCTATATATATATACAGAGCGTTTCCGAAAATGAGGGGGTAGCTTTAATACACTAAAATAAAGAAAACGATCATAAGAACATATACCTGATAAAACCTAGTTTTCGAATTATGGCTATTTTTGTTTTCTAATAATTTTTATGACTCAGTTGTCTGCTTCTTTTAATTGTTTACAAGTAATGCTTTTGATCTCAAACAATATTAGACGCAGTCCAAGACCAGTTGCATTGCTGATCATTCGATTAAGTCAGATTTTCTGGATCTGATAATAACTGGCGAATCATATAATTCATTTTTAAAGGAAAACTTAAATGAACTATTGGAAAACGTACGCTTGATGTTATCAATCATATGTGGTTTATGCATGATGGTGCACCACCACATTTAAGCGACTAGCGAGACAGTTTTTAAATGAGATTCCCCAATAAATGGTTTGGTCGTGAAGAGCCAATTAATTGGTCAGCATGATAAAAATCCATTGGATTTTTATTTGTGGAGCACTTAAAGATTTTAGTTTACAATGCATCAGTAAACGACGTTGAAGAACTGTGATGTCGTATTCAAATCTATTGTCTGTGAATTTAAACAACATCTGGTACTGTTGAACGAATGAGAAAAACTATGATCCAACGTTTGGAAGCTTGTATTCATGCCAAGGGTGGCTACTTTAAACAGTTTCTATACAAATTATTAAATAAATAGTTTCACATAAAAATGGTGATAATTTGGAAACAAGGTTATATCACGCATATGTTCATATGAACTTTTTTTCTTATTTTAGCATATTGAATATATCCCCAAAGTTATAACCACATTTTCGAAAACATCCTGTATATACAGAGTGAGTCAGAATTAACCGGACACCTGAATATCTCTGTTGGAATTAAAAAGTTATAAAGTATATTTACATCAGAATAAAAATTGTCACGTAGGACACAAATGGTCATCATAGCTTCATGTTTTTTAATGTCATTTTTAAGTATCTTGTTAATCACCAATGTTTTTTAAATTAATTGAATTTTTTTCCTATATAATATTGTAGCCGACACTTACAAGGAGATCTTACACTGGGATATCAACGGATTTTAACGAGCTTTAGTATATTAGTAGTATACTTTTAGGTTGTTATCGTGGTAAAATATTTTGTCCTAACGCTCAGCCAATTTTGAGACAAAAGCTTTTAAAGTTTTGATTTTTGTTGTATACATGTTTATATTATCTTAAATTTGGCCATCTATCAAGTGACGCGTTAACGTATGAAGTAGCGTTCTCGCTTCTCATGCCGCTAGTTAGTGTTCGATCCTTTCTGGGGGAAATTTTTTTAATAATTTTTTTTCTATCTGTTTTCAAATTTGTTTTTCATATTTCTTAATTTTTAAATATATATAGGAAAGAGAAAATTATTTATTAGAAAAAAATTAGAAATAATAAATTTTTTTACATCTTGCACAAATAATAAAGGAATATTTAATTCTTGAATTACAGTTAACATTTTATTTTTTAACAGGTATATCAAAATAGATAAATCTTCAATATACTAACAAGTAACAATGATATATATTCTAATCATTAACAATTTCATGTATAATTTTTTTATATCTATGAGTTTTAACATTTATTGTACATTTATTATTATTTATTAAACGTAGGTTCCAGATTGATAATTATCGTAAAAGCATTCAAAACAATAAATTTTTTGACATCTCGCGCAATTAATATAAGATGACTTATTACATAAACAACGATTTTTTAAAAGATTGGTTGGTAAAAAAACCTGATTAACGTTTAAAAACACTTCTTTTTCATTTGGTTTTAATAATTTCAAAGCGTACCATGCCTATCGAATCATTTTATGAAAAATTTTTGATGACAATTGATGATGGACTATTGATTGTATCTTGATACAATCTTCACGAGAGATAAATCTTCATTTATCTATTTTCATATACCTGTTAAAAAATAAAATGTTAACTGTAATTCAAGGATTAAATTTTCCTTTATTATTTGAGCAAGATGTAAAAAAATTTATTATTTCTAATTTTTTTCTAATAAATAATTTTCTCTTTCCTGTATATATTTAAAAATTAAGAAATATGAAAAACAAATTTGAAAACAGATAGAAAAAAAATTATTAAAAAAACTTCCCCCCAGAAAGGATCGAACACTAACTAGCGGCATGAGAAGCGAGAACGCTACTTCATACGTTAACGCGTCACTTGATAAATGGCCAAATTTAAAATAATATAAACATGTATACAACAAAAATCAAAACTTTAAAAGCTTTTGTCTCAAAATTGGCTGAGCGTTAGGACAAAATATTTTACCACGATAACAACCTAAAAGTATACTACTAATATATTAAAGCTCGTTAAAATCCGTTGATATCCCAGTATAAGGTCTCCTTGTTAGACGAGTTCAACAATGTATCACTATATGATTTTCAAATGACCTTTCAGAAATACAGAATAAAAACAATTTAGCGTGTAAGGTTTATTTGCTTTATTTATGTTATGCTAGATGTTCAAAATGATTCCTTTCAGTTGCGATACAAAAGAATAAGAATCTAATACTCTGAGATTCATTTCAGAGGGAATCGACGTACAAGTTCTGATAAAAATAAAGAGGTAATCGTAACGGTCTCATATGGTTAGCTAGCTCACCAGATCTTACAGTCCATGATTTTTATCTGCGGGGATATCTGAAAAACGAAGTTTATCGAGAAAAACCAATCACTGTAGAAGAAATGAAAGAAAGAATCATTAGATTCTTATTATTTCGTATTGCAGTTGAAAGGAATTATTTTGAACATTTAGCATAATATAAATAAAGTAAATAAACCTTACATATCATTTGAAAATTATATAGTGATACATTGTTGAATTCGTCTAAGTGTCGGCTACAATATTATATAGGAAAAAAATTCAATTAATTTAAAAAACATTGGTGATTAACAAGATACTTAAAAATGACATTAAAAAACATGAAGCTATGATGACACAAATGGTCATCAGCAAAATTTTGATTTTGATGTAAATATACTTTATAACTTTAATTCCAATAGAGATATTCAAGTTTCCGGTTAATTCTAACTCACCCTGTATATACAAGGTGGTAAAAAAAAGGGTTTAATATTTGAAGGGTTTATAGTACTCCCAAGACGAGTAAGAGATGTCTTATTAACATAGGTTCTAACTAAAATTAACCCTTTCATATTGAACCCAACATATTGAATGTACACAGAGGAATTTACTTAGATATACATTATGCTGCCAAGTATACTTACTGCCAAGACTTACAGTATTGAACGCTTATAAGTAATAAAATTTAATTTACATCTAAAGATTTGATTTCGAGACCAAAGCAAATTAAACATTTTTTTCTAATCTTAGTGAGTACTATTAGCCCTTCAAATATTGAACCCTTTTTTTATTACATTATATGTATATGTTACCAGCATAGTAGGAAATCCGGCAATGCTAGCAATACCCCGGCATTGTCTTCAATGCAAAGCGCCTTTTGACAAAGTCGGAAACAGAAGAATTTGTACGGACTTTTCCTAAGCATTTACCATAATACTTAGGCATTCTATAGAACACCAAATGTTACTTAGGCAATATTGAAAAGAATACATTATCGGGCAACAGGCACACACAGCACACATAGCATACACAGTATACACAGCAACATACAGCATACCCCACCCCCCATAAACAACCCACACCTCGCTCCCACATACACAAAGAGAGCATGGTCGGGTTGTTGAGACTGTGCGTGTCGCTATACTATGCATACCTCTATAAACTGAAACTTACTCAATGCTGGTGTGTTATTATGTAAGGTCTATTGTTACTTATCGTATTAGAAGATCATATTATGTTTAGACAGATATTCGTAGAGATTACCATAAAAAATCTGTATTTTTTGTTCCTTATCGTATCAGAAAATAAGCGGGCTAAGAACGAAATATTTTATATTTGGTTTTTTATTTTACCGGTTCCTCATTTGTCATTCTTTAGAATTTCTAGGAAATGTAAGAAATATGAATACATTTCCGCCTTTGTCAAAAGACACTTTGCTTTGAGGACAATACCCCGGGTATTGCTAACATTGCCGGATTTCCAACTATGCCGGTAACATATATATAATTATCAAGTTACAAGTACTTTGAGTAGAAACAATTAATGCACACCCTAATACATATTTTCAGGAAATGCAGTACTTTGTGGGCGATTATGCTATGAATTATTACGATGTTGTAATAGTAAACTTAGTTCTATTAGACAAGAATCGTGTGCTTTACTATATTTGCTTATGAGAAGTAATTTTGAATTCACTAGTAGAAAAGGATTGACAAGAGTGCATTTACAGGTGAAATTAAGTTGGAAAAATATATTTTAAATTAACAATATTTATTATACATTTTCGTTTCCATTTATTTTTTCAAGGTAATAATCTCAGTTTCACAAATGCTTGGGAATGTGATTGGTTTAAATAATTCAAGATTTCAAGAATCATTGTCATTGATAAATAGTTATGCTTCTTCTGATAAAGTAATGAAGGGTACTGGTTTTCCAGTTGAGGTTAAAGATTTGAATAAAAGAATTCGAACAGTTTTAATGGCAACAGCACAAATGAGGGAGCATAACAATGATCCTGAAATGCTTGTTGATTTACAACATAGTTTGGCTAATTCTTATGCCAGTACACCAGAATTGAGGCATACTTGGTTGGAAACTATGGCTAGAAATCATGCTAGAGATGGAAATTATTCTGAGGTACTTTTTATATATTTGTTACAGTAGTTATATATGATATGATAAATCTATACGATTGCGTGTGATATTTCCCTTAGGCAGCTTGTTGCCAGTTACATATTGCAGCATTAATGGCAGAATATTTGAAATTGAAGAAAGTTCATACATGGGGAGCAGAGGCTTTTGACAGTATATCCGTGAATATTTCTAGAGATGAGCGTAGCCTTAAGCTCGATGCTGGTGAGATTTGTATGTTTTGCATCATAATCGCATTATATTTTAAGCAAGTTTGATATCAGCTTACTCATGCATACATAATAATAACGATTTCAAGTTTGAACTGAATAGTCGGAAAACAATATTTCTCATGTAACTTTAACACGAATAGCAAATATTATATTTAAAATGATCTTTTCTACAGGCGTTCAAGATATTCATTACACAGAATATTTATTGCTTGAGCAATTGGAACTATGTGCTGAAATGATAGAAAAAGCAGAACGTTTCGAATTACTTGGTCATTTGTATCGTTTAATAGTTCCTATGTATGAAGAAAAAAGAAATTATGACGCTTTAGCAAATTGTTATACGCATTTAGCACAAGCTTGCAATAAAATCGTTGAAGTCACTAAGTCCGGTAAACGGCTTCTTGGGAGATTTTATAGGATAGCATTTTTTGGATCTGTAAATATCGTCAATTTATCTTTTATCGTTCCTCATTGAAATAGTTTCTTCTATTGGTGTATGATTTATTTATTTATTATTTTAGGCATATTTCGAAGAAGAAAATGGCCAAGAGTATATATATAAAGAACCCAAAGTAACGTCATTATCAGAAATTTCCGAACGACTTCACCATTTATATTCGGAAAAATTTGGTTTTGAAAATGTCAAGATGATAATGGACTCTGTACCCATCAATGTTGCTGAATTAGATCCAAAAATAGCATATATTCAAGTGACGCACGTAACTCCGTATTTTGAAAAAATAGAACTAGATACTCGACAAACAGAATTTGAACAAAATCATAATATATCTTGTTTTATGTTTGAAACTCCATTTACGAAAGATGGACGAGTAAGGGCAAATCCTGAAGATCAGTGGAAGAGAAGAACTATTTTAACAAGTACAATTATAAACTTTTGTCTCTGTGTATAATTCTAACGATTTATTTCTTTTATTTCTTCCATTGTTTTATTCCATTTGAAGATTATCAAATATTACTTACTTTTTATTTATTTATTTATAGCACAATATTCCTTTCCTTATATAAAAAAACGTATAGTAGTGATTGAAAAGAGAATAATGGAACTTAGTCCCATCGAAGTAGCTTTAGATGAAATGAGACAACGTGTTCAAGAATTAGAGGATGTGGCTTTAATAGCTCCAACGGATGTGAAAAAACTTCAATTACGTTTACAAGGAAGCATTTGTGTGACAGTAAACGCTGGCCCACTTGCTTATGCTTCTGCATTTTTAGACCCAGCACTTTCTCTGCAATATTCTGATGATAAAGTTGAAGAGTTAAAAGACGTTTTTAGGTAATTTTATTATATCTATAATTTATAATATCTCTTCTCACATATTATGTTTTATATATATGTATGTATGTATGTATAATGTAGTAGTTCTCTTTTTTCTGTTTACAGGGAATTTGTAAAAATATGTTATACAGCTTTACAAATCAATAGTAAATTAATTACTTCCGATCAGTATGAATATCAGGAAGTATTACGTGAAAATTATCAAAAGCTTTGTCAAAGTTTATCATCGTTATTGGGTGAACCTATATGGTCGGACGAACAAGTTGGAAGTTTTAAACGTAACAGTGCGGCTCTATTTAGTGTTATTAGTGGCGCTAATAGTCACACGAGCACAGCCTAAGTCACGAGATACTATTGTTCATGTCTCTCGAAGTTCATTGCAATCACATTAGAATATCTATATAAAATAATAAAGTAAAATAATAAGCAAATCTCTCAAATACGCTCATTATGCTTGAATTATGCTTGAATTATGCTTGAATTATACTCACATTATGCTCGACGTATATATGTATACATATATATCATGATTTCTTATTCAGTAACTAGAGGCCACTTTCTATACCGCAAAGATTCTTTTTTTACATTAAAAAGAAATGTTGAAAACAAAAGTATCGCGCACAATATTCTAATAAAACAGTAGTAAACTTGGTAGTATTGCTCTGACGAGATTTAAGGCTGACTATATCATAAATTATATCAACTCGTTTTAGAATAGAGAAGTGGCTATATTTAAATACTTTATTTATATTCTTAAGATTTAGATAAACATATTTGTTATATTGATAGATACATAAAATTCAATTTTTATTTTATTAATGTATCATTGTCATACAATTGTTCAATTAACAACTATTATACCAATGCAGTCACTGCTATATTTTTAATATATGCAATATTTGTGCATAATGATTTAACTAAGTGTCAATTGTAAAATTATTTTAAGCATAAGAAAATGGATCAATTGTACTGTCTACTTTCTGTTAGTATGTACTTCCCAAGTGCAAAATCTAACTTCATCTATTATAATATATAATACATATAGGCATATACAATACAATATACATTTAGAGCTTTTATTTATTAAGACTACAATAAGGTATTTTATACATTGTTAAATATATATATATACGTATATGTATATGCAATGATAGCAAATTAGATTATGTTGCAAAACATTTATTAATTCATTGTGCAAAAATTGATTATGTGATTTATATGTTGTCTACTTCTCGAACATACACTTTAATATGTACATGTATAATTTATTTCGGATGCATGCGTAATGTATAAACGAGATCTATAATATAATAAGCTTAAGTTCGTATCGATAAGAGAAAATAATAATAATAATAATAATAATAATAATAATAATAATAATAATAATAATAACAATACAAAAAAGGATATATCTAACATTCATAAAAAGCCAATAAGAAAATCGTTTTTTTTAATTAAAAATATTCTTAATTTAGATATGCCTATAAAAGTAAGTTTTTCTATTTGTTAGACATATCCTCGTTCGTTACAATATGTAGCATATACTTATTCAAGATGTACTTATTACGACTACTATCTCCCTAGTTCACGCATTTCACAAATTATTTTGATCCTATAAAAAGTTGCTTAAATGTTTAGTATGTGATATATTTTTACTAGAGTACATTATTTTTTTGTTATTATATCTCACAATTATTCTTTTTTAAATTTTTGTACATAGTTGTATAAGAGAAATCTTTTTAATGTCACAACAAATATATATATAAATACTAATTTTAGGAGAATTTCTCCAAATTCTGTGATTTTTAAAGATATTTAACACTTTGTTAATATTATGGATTAATATAACTGTGAATATAAATTTTTAAAAGAATTGTTGAACACAGTTATTTTCATTAGAGAGATAGATATTATATCCACATTTTTGCCATTGCATATTATTTCTTTGATATTAACACTTTTCCTTTTATGTCTGGATATTCGAGTTAGTAGAGCGCGTTTTGTTATTTTAGCAAGTGAATTATACTAATTGTACAATTTATCTTATTGTGCTGCGTGCGCGAATATTTTCCCTCTCTCTCCCTTTTGTTGTGCATATAAAAGTAAATAATTAAAAATTTTTATTCGTATTATATAATTAGGGTTTTCAGGTAATAATTAAGCGAGAGTATCCGTAGTTACCGCGTTGTAACCACGTTGTGACGATACCGCCATAAGCTGGAAAAATATTGTAATTCCGACCAATGGAATATTTGTGTTTACAACTGTTAAAGCGGGAAAGAATTATTAGCTTTTTGTCATTGTTCTTGTGATATGATGTTGCAAATGTACAAATTCTTCTTTTAATAGAATCATTGATGTAAAGCGAAATGTTTCATATCATGTATACATCTTTGCTGTATGAAAGTCGAAATGCTGTCCAGTATTGATATCGATAATTCTTATAGAAATACGTTTCTAACGATTGAAATATCAATCTGTTATTTAATACATTATCACACAAATGAGTAATAAAATGGCTAGCTTAAAGATTACAAATAAATATTCCTATTATTATTAAAAATCCTTTAGTCTTTTTGATTGAGTAAGTCTATGGTAAGTAAGTATTATAAGGTTTTTTAAATAGTATGGTAGGGAAACATGAACAAGATATTCAATTTTATTCGATACTTATTTTGTATTATTATTTTATTGCTACCACAGTCGCGATCATCGGCAAAAATTTGAATGTTTGACGCCGCGTTATCATTATCGAGTCGAATGTCGATATTAGTCTTAACAGAAATCGAAAGAGCGCCCTCTAGGCGTATGTTAGAAAAAATAATGTTTATGTCGTTTAATGTTTGGCATTTTCTCTTGTGTTCGCTTTTACTCTGTCCACTTGATTGTGAAAAACGATTATTTTTGTAAATACTATATTTTGTGTGTATATTAAATCAGTTTTAAGATACAAGATGACAACAGCTGCAAGGCCAACATTTGATCCGGCTAGAGGTGGTCAGGGTCGGGGTGAAAAAGATTTAAGTGCGATATCAAAACAATACAGCAGCAGAGATTTGCCATCGCATACCAAATTAAAATATAGGTAAATAAATAAACATAAGGCACATAATAAATGGAGATTGTGTTAATTCTCTCTTTTAATGTTTCTACTTGAGCACGAGGCATGATTGCATTCCGGGTTGCGAACATAACCTTTATCCGTGTTAGAGAATTATTATTATTTATTATTACGTATTTTCAACATAACATTACAGAGAGCATGGACAAGGAACGATCGAAGAGCTTCGTAGTCGCGATTTTCGCAAAGAATTGGAGGAACGTGATAGGAGAAAAGATAAAAGTTCTAGTCGCGTATGATTGAACCTGGCCAGAGAACCTGCTCCAACTAATGCAAGAGACAAAAAATGGATCAAGTGAGCACGAGGCATGATTGCATTCAGGGTTGCGAACATAACCTTAATATCCTGTGTTAGAGAATTATTATTATTATTATTACGTATTTTCAACATAACTTACAGAGAGCATGGACAAGGAACGATCGAAGAGCTTCGTAGTCGCGATTTTCGCAAAGAATTGGAGGAACGTGATAGAGAAAAAGATAAAAGTTCTAGTCGACGTATGATTGAACCTGCCAGAGAACCTGCTCCAACTAATGCAAAGAGACAAAAAATGGATCAAGTTCCAGCAGCTAGCTTGGATGCGGATGATCCCCTTGACGAAGATGAATCTGAGTCAGAGAGCGAAGAAGATGATACTGCAGAGCTCGTAGCTGAATTACAAAGGATTAAAAAAGAAAGGGCAGCTGAGCAAGCTAAAAAGGTCAATATCTTATACATATTTATTTTTACATATAGAGTAGATAAAACGTTTACTTTAATATATTATTTTTTTTTAATTGTAGGAAATGGAAAAGAAACAAGAAGAAGAAAGAATAAGAATGGAAAATATTCTTTCTGGAAATCCCTTACTCAATTATTCCTCTCAAAGTGGCAGAACAGACATGAAAGTGAGAAGAAGATGGGACGACGACGTTGTTTTTAAAAATTGTGCACGATCAGAACCAAAAAAAAAACATGATGTTTTTATCAACGATTCCTTAAGAAGCGAATTTCATCGTAAATTTATGGAAAAATATGTCAAATAGCGTGGAATATCTTGTATAATAAATGTATTGAATTTTGTGATATATTTGTGTGCATACATTGCGTATTCGTAAATAATAATTGAAATTGACAAAAAGGAGAGAAAATATAGTTAGTTTGCATGCTAAAATATAAGCATTCTTTTTTACATGCATAGATTATGTTCAAAGTAATGATTTAAAAGAAGAAGAAGCACAAATATAATACTCTATGTACATTTATTTTCAATGAATATTAATGAATTACAAATAAAGTATGAAAGTCACACGTTTTCCTTTTTACTGATTACTGATTTTTCTGTATACCTATAGGTATATTAGAATTATAAATATTCTATAAGCATGTATTTCATTTTTCTAAAAAGAATCAAGATTTTGGCAAAGTCAATCATCATTGACTTTAACAAAATCGTGGAATTTTTCATATACGAAAATATATAAATAAATAAAAAAGCGTATATATATATATATACAGTTGTAATAAGTGTAGCTATGGTAAAGAAGAGGAAAGAAGGTATGACTAATTGTAGGATATAAAGGCAGAAAAGTAAACGCGAATACATTAAGCAGAGGTTCTAGTAGTGTGCGGCTCATGTATTTACGTGGGCGCGTTTCGGTAGCGGTGCAAGCCAGTCTTTGCCGTCGAGAGCGTCTGTTAACCGCTGGGTCAAGTATAACCGGTCGTAGGGTGCCACGAGATACAGGCAGCAGGCAGTCTACCGATGCGATGCGCAGCTGGTTATCGTCGGTAGACTCCCTGGCACCGACCTGGCCAACAAGCGGCAGGGACACGAGGCTGCTTCCATGAGAGCGAGAGAGAGAGAGAGAGAGAGAGAGAAAGAAAGAAGAACGACCGTTCACTGCTATATCTCCTTGAAATGATTTCTGAGAAGAGATATATTTTCTCCCGGCACGTTCAATCTTTTATTTGTAAGTTATCTTATTTCTCATATTTACATTTTTTTCTTTTCTTTTTAATGATCAATCACAAAGAAGCGCAACATAAAAAGTAGATTAAATTGGAAACATAAGAGGGTAAATATATTCGCATAATTATTGAAATGTTCTTTGATGATTTGTATTAGAATAGAAAAATAAAAGTCAAATGTGAGATTGCGCCATAAATGTCGTTAAAACTTAATTAATTACTATTTTTTACTTATTCTTCACCTATATACGGGATGGTCCACGTGTTTACTTGTTTTAAAATTTGTAATAATAGAAAGCTGAAATTACAGCATATTTAGCGGTAGTACTAATAACTTTAATTGTCGTGTGGTAGGTAATATTTTCAATTTGTCTATGATTAAATTAAACGAAGCAGTATTTAAGAGAAGTAAATTTTATAATTTGAAAGTTGAGTATCTTATATCAGCCATTGATCTCTTATAGATTTTACAAAAAGTTTGTATATGTTGTAAACCCTTAAATAGAAAACAATTATACAGAAAAAAAAATTATACAGTAGAAATGTATTATTCTTTAGTGATATTATTCGATATATTCAGATAAAAAGTAAATTTAATCGATAGAATTGAAGTATATCAAGTATTTAAGTATATCAGTGTGTAAGAAACAAAAATGATCATTCGAATGCTTATTCTACTGTGTGTCAAATTTATGACTTCTTAACTCCTACTTCATAAATGTTTATTAATATAGGCAAAATTAAAGGAATAACATACTTTTTCTTTTCTACATACTTTTTATTTCTTATTGAAAATGAACATTTAATCATTTGTAAAAAAAAATGAAAGAATTATAAGTAATAATAAATGGACATATGAAACGTAAGTATTCACTGGACGATTTGATTAAAAATGAAGTAGATTTTAAAAGAAGAATTGCTACGTTAGATTAGCCGCCATCGCTCCTTCACGTCGCTTATTCACTAACCATGATCTCCGATACACGTAGAGTCGGATGATATTGTTGCTGAACACCGCCTACTTCTTCGACAGGGGCGGTCCTATCACTATGACGCAGGAACGTACAAATATTTTCGAGGATTTTTAATAACAATCGTCCGAAACATCTTGTTTCGTTATATTTTCAAGATTATCTATATAAACACGTTGAGCAAGAAAATAGATCTTGTAATGATTAGATATTTCTTTCTTTTCAAAAACCTATTATTTTTTCTACTTACAATTAGATTGACTAATAGTACTATAGCTACGTTGTTGTTATTTTTTGTTTAGAATTGTCACAATTATCGACGCGCATTCATTTCCACGAGATTCAATGTTTACACTGTTTTTGTAGTAATAAACTTTAGTAATAAACTCCACTCGGTATTGCGTTATTATGTACTTATTGTCCACAAATATCTAAGTGATCTGCACGTACGTAGGTAATTAAAATGAATCTGATTATGTAATAGTTTATAACTAACAATAAGTTCAGAGAGAAAGTAATATAGGAGGATATGATGAAAAAAAATTTAGAAAATTGAAAAGCAGGGTCGAGTATCGAGTTGGTACGGATCTGGGAGGCGGTGGTAAAACCCTCACGGAGGAAAGTAGTAGCGAGAACGAGGAGGTGCATGGAACATCGTACGACATACCGCACGGTACGGGACGGCACGAACGGGACGGGACGAGACGGGACGGGACGGGCCCGGGACGGCACATTGTACGGACTAGCAGACAAACTGACTACTGCTTTGGCACTGGCATCGCGGGAGTCGACGGTAGTAGCAGTGACGGCGGCAGCAGTGGCAGTGTTTGCTCATCGGTTCTCATCGAGAGTTCGAGCCAAGTGTGCTCGAGGTAGGACCGAACTGTTTAGTAAATGTCTCGAATCCTGGCGAATTATCACCGCGTGCGCGCTTCTATACACCTTATTTTTTTCTTTTCAAATTAGGATAAATTGTGAAAAGCTATTCAAAAGGATTCGTGTGATCTTTGGATTCATAATTTCATCGAGTTACGTTAAGATTGAACAAGTCAAGTACGATAAACTTCATTTCAATCGATCCGCGCTGCGCTGTGTTGCGCCGCGCGGATCCTCGAAGATCCTTCGAGGAGAGTTTTTGCGCTGGCGTCGTTGTTGGTCGTGTCTTATAAAGATAAAAAGCAATTGGGGAAGAAAGAAAAACAAAGAGAAAGGGACGAGAACGATTAAGATAAACGATTGCAACGGTGTTGAGGACAACGAGGAGCACAGTAAAGCTGACGACGACGACGACGACGATTACGACGAAGACGACAAAGACGACGAAGACGAAAGTGTCGTGGCAGTGGTGGTGGTGGTGGTGGTGCTGGAGGCGGGAGGGTGACCTCCGGCCAGAGCTCGTCGACGACGAGATGTTATCACGCCGTCTCGCGCCGATCTTGATCCTCGCGACGATCCTCAGCGAATTAACGACGAGCGGCTGTGGTGAGAGGATGAGCGGACTTTACGTTGATAATGGTTTTGATCAGACGATCGTACACAGGGTCGTTAGCCAGAGAGAAAAACGCGAAGTTGAGCACGAGATATTAAATCTGCTCGGATTACCTGATAGACCAAGGAACACAGCAGCAAGGCCACCTCAAATCAAGAGATCTGCACCAAAATTTCTTCTCGACATTTACAAGAATGCACTTGGCGAAGATGAAGACGACAGCCAAGGATCGATTGCCGATCAACAGCATAGAGCTGGAGGAGAGTTCGATCTTACTGGTCAAGATCTCAGGGCCATCGACCAGAGCGACGTCATCATGACCTTTGCTGCGCATAGTGAGTGATTATTCTCTTCGGGGATGGGGTATACACGGGCAGAGTGAAGAAGAGAAGAGAAAGAAAGAGAGAGAGAGAGGTAGAGAGAGAGAGAGAGAGAGAGTGAGAGGGAGAATGAGAGAAAGGGAGAGACTGACTACTCGCGATTCTGCGTGATTCCTTGCCATACTTGTCCGAATACGCGCATGGATAAACCCGTGGTAAAAGGAGAAAAATCATAGACGAAAACTTCGCGCACTTTTCGCTTTTTATTTGATTTTTATCAACGTATATAATCAGATACTATTCTATCTCGTCTATTTTCTTTTTCGTTTTCTTATTTGACCATAGATCAGATGCTTCTTCCTTTTCATTTAGTTCCTACTCGTCATATTGTGACGTCTCAATTATCTCGATATAATATATCACCTATTTGATTAAAGTAGGGTAGAATCTATCTACGATGTCTTCAAAGACTTTCTCATAAAGCTGATCTTCTGAAATGAATGAAAGAAAAACAGAAGAGGTAGAGAAGGAAATGCATTTACGTTGTTCAAAGTAGAGATTGTGAACCTCGCTCACGACGTATTCCGAAACTCGTTTACGAACCCGTTCTTCGTGAATCTATGTTCTCGTAGAAACAGACTGAGAGGTAACGAGTATTAACTAGTTGTGTTTATAGTCATTTTATTTCACAAAGTTTGTTCATTTGATCAAACATTTGGCATTCATATCACAATATGAATATTTTGTCAAGGATTCTAGCGATTGTCAGATTTACCGTTCCTCGTATTTAACAGTTATTTTGGTAACACTTGTAATACGAAGCGGAAGCAGAAAGTCCAAAAGTCTTCATTACTTTCTTCGATTTCGACGTTAACAAATGTATGAAACTCGTCGTCTCGAGGTACTTTCTATTTGCTAAGATTCTCCTGTTATCGTGACACTTTACAACCGATTAATTTTCGATCTATCGTCGATGTGTATCTACATATCTATATATATTATACATATAGGTACACATATACAAATACATTCGCTCGAATTTATTCGATTTTAATGAATCTATACATTATAGAAAATTTCTTTTTCAATTCGATAAGCTTCGACGAGAACGAATGAAAATTGATAAAGGTATATGCATCGATGCTATTTCTTCATTTTTTCTATTCAAAGATAAGATATTGAAGCGACAATAGAAAGTGCTTAAATTAACAACCGAAAAATGCAAGTTTTCTTCTTTCATGAAGAAAGGAAGAGGAAGTCTACACGATTGGTTGTCTAAGAACGACATCGACAAGGAATTCGATCTTGGTTTTGTGATCAGGCTTACGTGGTCGAACGTGAGAGGTCAGTTTCTAGTGTGGAACTTGGTATCCTTCGCAAAGAACACGGTTGGACTTCTCGGAAACTTCTTCTTCGTCCATGTCCTCTCTCTCTCTCTCTATATATATATATATCTGTCTGTTTGTCTGTCTGTCTGTCTGTCTATCTGTCTGCCTCTCTTTCTCTCTTTTTCTCTTTCTATCTCTCTCTTCTCGCCTCTCTCTATCTCCCTGACGTTGCCGTCTCTACCGTGGCTCGCGTTGAGAAACGTTCTAGGCTTTTCGACGTGATATGCGGCATGCATATAAATTGATACCCATAAGGCTATAACCATAACTTATTCGACATATGTATCCAACCCAATACTGGGAACTCTGAATGTCCGATAAAAACGTACATAAATTAAATCGCGTTATTACGTTATACAACTACCAGACCATTTTAATTAATTGCCCTGCCTCGAGTCTTTCTCTTTTCCTTACTTTTCGTTGCTATACTAACATGCCAATAACAATTAGAATCTAGAGATAAATGTATATATAATTAGAAAGCAACAATTGTAGATGTAAAACAACGTTCTCCTCATTTAAAGATCGTGATCGAGCTATCGCGTTTTTTAATTAAAGTCATTCGCAAAAATAACTGTTTAAGTGGAAGTTCTTCTTTTTTTGATTCTCTAACTTTTCGGCTGAATCTGTTCGATTTATGATCCGTGTCTGAATAAATTCATAAAGTCCTTCGGAGATTTGTAGGCATAGTCATCGATAATTAAGTACCATGCCGACTCAAGGCCGTACGATCTCTACTTTCAAAAATATTATCAAGAATATCACACCTATAGTTACTAAATACAATAATTTCTTTGATCGATTGATTTGAAAGAAGGAAGAAAAAACGTTTTGGATTGGTAATAAAATAGATATAAAAACATCTTGATACACGTGCGCCTCATTACAATATATTATCTATAGTTTCTCCATCGCCTTTCTCTTTATTCTTTTTACTTGTTCTCTTTCCTTTGGTCATGGGTATCCCCGTTGGGAAGACGAGTCAATATCTCTCTTTCCCCACGTGAAGCCGCGGGCAGGTAAAAATGTCTCAACTTGGGTGCCTATGTTCATCCCGGATAGTTCTTTTGCTCCTTTCTTCTTCAAGACCATTCTCTTTCTCCTCTCTTCGTCTCTTCCTCCCACGACTATCTGTCTTTTACCAAAGGCGGCTCTGTCTTGTCCGAGAGGCAACGAAAGAGAGAGAAAAGCATTTGGCAAAGAAGAAGACAAAATCTAGAAGAAATAGATAGATGGACCTATCCGGTTTTTTGTCGAGGTTGAAAAGTAGTGAATGTAAAGCGATGATTTTACGATAGGACTAATGGCTCGGATCGACCATTAGATTATTTAGGATTCTATTTGACTCGAACAAGTTCCAATAACGTCATAAAATAATGTCTAAAATTTTTTCAAAGGGGAATTAAATGATTGCTAATTAGAGCAAAAGATAGAGTAGATATGCAAAAGGAGAAAATAAGAAAAATAAGAAATATAAATTTGGAAGGGGAGGATAGGATATACGAAGAAGGATGTACTCTTTCTCGTACTTCCTTGTAGTCAGTTGTCGGACGATGATGCGTTTGTATGTAAGAGAAGTTGGATGAAGCTGTGGGAGGGTGGAGGAGTCCAAGTGGGATGGAATAGAGTGGAATGGACGGGTACGGAGAGGGTAAAAAAGAAAAGTCCACCGTTGGCGTGGAGCGGTCCAGAATGGACTCGAGCTATTCGGGACCACCCCGAGTGCCAGGGGTCCAACCTCGCTCGCAGCAATCAGGTGCCGTTGGAATGCGACCGTTCGAGAAAAACAAAACAAATTTTTATGCCTTCGTCTGTTCCCCGCCCCTCTTAAGACCCATCTCTTAAGGCTCTTCTTCCTTCTTTTCTACCTCCCCAATTCCGATGAGAGAAACATTAAGCATTACTTAGGCTTCTTCCTCTCTGGCCGTCGTCAGAGAAAGAAAGAGAATCCTCTTTCTCTCCTTCTCTTCTTCTCTTCTCTTTCAGCTTGAAGGGTAGTCTCTAGCTGCGGTTGCTTTGACGCTAGAAAAAAAGATGATTTCACGCTGCGAATTGTCTACGGCTCGTTCCAAAGATCCTCCTTTACGAGAATAGCCCTTATCGATCTTTTAAAAAAGCTTTTCTCTTGGAGATATATCCTCTTTGTCGGTATATCCACAAAATATAACTGACCCACTTATTGAAATTCTTCTGTTCTAGCGGAATTTGTTCAAAGGTTCGATTTGATCTTTCTATTCTTCGATCTTTCTCATTTTTGTTCGACTTGACATGACTCATAGGAAAAACGTTTAAATAGATTCTTTTGGGAAAATTTGTTTTTCTAGGAATCGTAAATGGCCTCTTTTCAACTGTCAGCTTATCTGGAAGGACAGAAGCTTTCGTAGTTTAGTAGATAAGGAGTAGAAACTAATTGCCTCGGAACGAACCCATCGTAAATTTACCTTCCATGCGGTGACCGTCGTTGAAACGACTTAATGAAAGTGCTTTTTTCTATTCGCAGATCATCACGTTCCTGGCGTGAGACACGAGCGCGGAAAAAGACTTTGGTTCGATGTCTCGGATATTCCACCCGAAGAACACATAATCGGCGCTGAATTAAGACTTTATCAAAGCATAGACGCGAAAAGTCGAAGAAATCGTGGATCTTACATGATTACGGCATATCGAGTTCTAAGAAGTGAAGATGGGTAAGCAAGCCTTAGGATTGAAATCTCTTTCTCTTTCTTTTTCTTTCTATCTCGTCACTCTTATGCAGTAAACAATTTATCTGAAAAAAAAAACAAGAGCTATTTAATTTGAGTGAAGCGAGTATTGGTGGTTTCTGATATCGTCATCGCAGCCCTAATTAGGCGGTTTTCAAGCTAGTGAAAAAATGTTAGGTATTTTTGTTCTACCTGTGAGAAAGCATCGAGGAACCATCCATAGTTTTTCTTTCTTCTTATCTTTTTTTTTCATTTTTTATCTGTCTGATTAGTATCCAAAGTTTCGTCGAAGGTACGAATGATCGCACGGATCGTTTCTCGATTTCTTTATCAATATATTTTAGTAGGAGAAAATATAGAGTGAATACAGGGAGATCGAGATGGAATCAAATTTGATGTAGTAGGGTATCCGCATGATAGGTTGAACAATCGGGTCGATTATTTGCTTCTTCCGAGAGAGAGAAAACTTCTAACGAGAATGGCGACGGTGTGTCTAAGCCCGTTATCACTCTCCCTCCCTCCTCTAATGGTACCACCACAGACTTTGATACTACGACCTGACCGATATACAGGCTCTGACAGGAAACACTATTCCGTAAATTGAGGTAAATTAGCTGTGGAGACGACAGACTCCAGGCAAGGAGTTAAGAATGCGAGTTACTTGCTGTGCCTACGCAGTTAGACACACGCAGTTCCTCTGTCTCCACCTCTACCTCCTACTCTTTCCTCTTCTTCTTCGTTTCCCTCGATGCGTCACGCATCCTTTTCTTCCTATTTCTTTTCCTTCATCTACTTGAAACTTTTTTCGAGACAAGTTGGCGACTCGGCTTTTATACGCTCAGGTTTCTACAATATAAATGTTCTGTCAGACACGAGACGCAACCACGTGCTCTCCGTTCTGTCTCTTGTTGACAAATTAACAAAATTAATCAAATTCGAGATTCAATCGAATGTATACATAAGTTTATATCTACATTGTATATAAGTAGGTATATATATATATATATAGGTATATAATCAACAGGCCTATCTTGTTTAAGAATCGATGTTCCTACAATCGTTTTCTCCACATAATTCACTCTTCGGGAAGCGGCTAATCATACACCGATGCGAAACAATTTACATTCATTTCAACTTTCAACAATTTTCCAAACGATGATAGGTATGATGATCGCAACAAGTGAATGAGCCAGCTTTGCGAATTGATGCAAACTCGTTTACGTAAGCTAGGCTAGCCGATAGATTTTTTAGCTGATAAATCCGATCATTTGCGTTCGTGCGGAAGGAATGTTATTTGAAACGCAATAATTATCGTGAGAAGAGACGAACGTGACGAGATAACTTATTGTTCGTATGGCATGCATATACATACCTATACCTAGACTCATATCTATACACTGTATATATGTATTACGTACGAAGAAATAATTATTTGAACTGGACCGATGGCATTCGTCTCGACGAAAAAATCTAAAAATCTTTTCTCATTATTCGAAGTATTGACGGTGCTTTAAAGATTAGCAAATATTTCTAATAATACGTATCGGTACGATTTTACACATACTTATTATTAGTAGATTACTAGTAAGACATATTTATCGCTGCCTCTATCTATTTGTCTTATTCTCTTTTTCTTTCTCTTCTCTCTCGCTCATTATTTGCTTTTTTTCTAATTATGCGCAGGCATGTTAATTATCTCTTCACGAATCTAAATCTGACGCAAAACGTGCTTCTTAGTTGTCGATGACAAAGCAGATTATGTATTAATGCCTTGTTAAAGATAGCGAGCAGTCGACGACACTACTTTATTTAAGAGTTTATTAATGTAATATTATATATTTTTAGATCACGGGAATTGCAATATGTTGACGCGATAAACACCACAGTAGAAAAAGAAGGATGGTTGACATTAAATGTTAGCAAACCTCTTTCACATTGGGTGAATAACCCCAATGAAAATCGAGGATTGTACCTTTCAGTTCATCTTGCTGATCATTCTGGTAAGTTTGTGCTTACTTTTACTACAAACAACTATTTTTCGAAGCATATTCGATAGAACTTGTTTTGTTCTATTTGTACGACCAATTAATTCCCCGATTTTAGATACATGAAAGACAAGGTCGTAAGAAAAGTGGAAATGTTATAAAACATTGAAACGGTTACATAGATCGTAAAAATGAAGGCTTCTAATAAGAAAAAACGATATTAACTACGAAAAGGTTAAGGGAGGAGAATAATCCACATGTTTACATATAAATAATCATAATGCGAAATTCACACGTGCTTAAACACGTACGCGTTATGCTCGCACAGATGCGTTATATAATATGCATTAAGCAATACAGCTCGTAGTTAATAAGTTCTCCAATAAGGATCAGAAGTTCGACGCGGTTAATTCTGAATCTCGTCCCCATAGACCTGACTCGAATAATCCTGAGCTAACTCTGAGCTCGATCATACTCTGAGCTAAAAATGCATAAGAATGATTTCTCGAAGATACATTGTTGCAAGTTCTTACTCCCATTTTGACACGAGTTTCTTTCTCTTTCTTTCTTCTTTCCATTTCTCTTACGCGAGACTATTAAGATCTATCAATAATTCAAACAAATCAAAACTATAAGTCATCCAAAAGACCTCATTTGTCGTATCATTTTCGAAAAAAACAAGCATTGATTGGGAAAGAAATTTTTATCGATTTCTTCAGTGAAATGTAATAAGTCATTGATTCAACAAAATTTTCAAGAAAAACACATTTCTTCCATTATTCGTACGAATGCAGTTTTGACATGATTTCAGAAGTAATTAAAGCTTCTTTCTATAAATGATTGGTAAAAGAGTTGATATCTGTTTGCTTTCTTTCGTCATTGAGATTGATCTCGAGTTAAAGACGTGGAAAGATAGATAGATGGTGTAAAACTAGATAGTACTATAACTTTGACTATAAATCTAATTTTGTCACTGAATGTCAGATGAGATCATGAATAGTGAAATGAAAGACAATTTTTCTTTATTTATTTGTAATATTCGAAAAACTTTTTTGATTCATTTTCGAATGGTTTTGTAAATCTTATCATGCTAATTGTTAAAATAATTTAAAATTGAATTTTAAGAATTCGATTACTCTCACTTTAGATTGATTAGATTCTTTTCTCAGAATCTAATCAATCAAATATTTATTAACGTATAACGATAACTTATTCCGTCGAGAGATCGATCTATTTCAAAAGTGATAGTAGGTGACATTAATAATAAATCTCTTATTGGTAATATACGATCGGGACCTATTTGTTGATATAACGATATCCTCGAGAATATATAAATATATTATATGTTTCAAGCAAAGTAGCTGGAACCATTTGATGAACGTCTCGTACGCGATTACTCGTGTGTGCGTAGAGTTTGTTGTTTGCCGCGCCTAGATCATTTTGTTGCTTGTTTCTTTCTTCCCGTACCCTCTTACTAGTCTCTCCCTCGGTCTCCCATAACTCTCTCTCTCTCTCTCTCTTTCTCTTTCTCTTTGATACGCGCACACGTGCACACCGTCTTCCACTTCTCTTGTTCTCAGTACAACCGGTTTACCTTTGATCATTCAATATAAAACACAAGATCGGAGGTATACACTTTCATACAGCATCTTTCCTACACATACGAATTAAGAGAGATACTTGCGTGCGTATGTGTGCACACACGAGTTTCGAGCTACGAGAAGATGAGATATATATATATAGGTGACATTCTTTTTTTATTTTCGCCTAAAGGCACGTTCCTCTTACAACACGTATTTACTTACCTACGAATATTTATACACGCGTTTTCCTCGGACAATTTTCCTTGTGTATTTAGATTTATTAATTAGGTGGCTCCTTCTGGCCTCTGAAATAAAAAGTTTCTTTTATTTTGCAACAAACGAAATTTTTTAGAAAGTGTAGTTAGGCGATGTGATTACGTTCAAAGAACCGTACACATGCTTTTTTGCATATTACACCTACGCATACTCGACGAGAAACATCTCGGTAAAGTTAATGATGCAGCGCGTGATATTTTTTCGTTTATAGACTTATGTAAATATTATTTGATTTATTTCATTGTATAACTGATGACAATACCTTTATTATTCTTTCTTGGATTTATTTTTAAGTGTTATCGAAGTACAAAACGATTAGTCACCTGAAAGGGTTGACGGTGAAGATACGAACCATTTTAGGGTTTGGCTTTTGAAACATATTTAAGATTCATATCAATAACAGTAAATGATATGTATTATTACATAATATATATTATATTTGAATATAATATATAATATATAGGTTCGACACCAACCGAAATGATTGTTGTTATTTCAAACTCGCGAAGAGTATTGCCTATGAATGATAACATTAATAGATATGTTCTTTTGGACAAAGATCTAAGATTATTTTCGTTTTCTAGAATTACGGGACATTTATCTATCCGAATAGACTTCTAATTGTAACGATTTTGAGAATCACTTTTCCAAATCGTCAGAGTAGAGTTTTCTCCTCAATGTAATAGGAAGTGAGAGGAGTTTTGATCGAGTAAAGTAAAGTGGAACAGAGTGCAGTAGCAGCAACAGATGTCTTATAATCGTCGCATTCCACGACGTACATTTTTCGTGTACGATGTCGGCATATAAACGCGACCGTTCGTATTATATAGAATCTATTCGTCGTAATCTCTACTATTATTTTCTATTTTTCTGCATTTCTCAAATGAACAACGATGTATATTTGATGTCATCCAATAATTATGTAAATGTACAGAACGTTCATTGCGAATGAATTATTATATCTTTATATATCATGTGAAAGAAATGTGTTGAAAATAAGAAATAAATCCATGTGAGATTTGTGCGAGCGTAACTCTAAAGCCATCGTTCTATAACGGCATCATTCGTCGCGATCACGGTGGCAGGTGACCGCTGCAATCATGGCAAAATGCGCGTTCTTGCGGACCAATATACTAGCTTTCTCGGACTTCTCCGTACGACCGAGAGAACTCGTAAGAAGTAAGGATCATTTGCATACACGCCTGCCTGGAGCAATGCCTACCTGGAGCAATGCCTGCCTGGAGAGTCATCGGTGTAATCTCTTTCGCCAGTCCGCGCCTCAAGGGAATGGTCTCTTCTGCTTTTTCTTTTATTTCCCCTTTCCTTCTCGTGGCGAACGAGAGAGACGAAGAAAAAGAAAAGAAAGAAAAAGGAAAAAAAGAGAAGGGAAGGGAAGATTCTTACACTCAACGAATCCGACGAAATGCGTTTCGTATTTTACAAAATTTTGTCGTACGAATAGAATTCAACTACCTATATGTGTATTCGATCTTTCACAAATTTTTATGCAGTTCTTGTAGAATTGTAGAATTTCACTGTATTACATATGTTATATGCTCGCCAGATGATAGAGCAATGAAATTGGTTCACCTTTGGACATATGTTTGCATAGGTATGCAAGAAATTGTTAATTGGATGTACGAAGGAGATTGATTTTAACGTCGCGTTTCTATGCTTATTGAAAATTTTTCGATGACATAAAAAAAATTTGGTGTGCATGTTAGAAATATTCTTTGTGAGTATTCTGACGGAGAAAGTTCAAGTAGAAGGTATACAAAGTGATACGTGTATATAAGTACATAATACTTACATATGCTTATCTATATTCGAATATGATATATTAGTATCGTATTTTGTTTAGATCCTTTGCATGGGTAAGGAAAATGACATATAATTTCGTATAAATTAGAGAAATTAGAGTAGGTGCCGGAGCAATAAGGAAATTATCTTGCATGCTTATGAAACTGTTAGTGATTCCGCTAAAAATAGCAATAAAGCGTTCTTTTTATGAACGAAACCGTTAAATAAATCATAAGATAGAGTTACACGCATTGATCGTGACACGACTAGTGTAATAAGAACTGATAAATTACTTTAAGGAAATAAACCGCCACTGAATATTCACTATGAAACAATGCTCGGTTTACTGATCAAAGCTATTTAATTATCAGTAATACTATGTGGAATGTCGTTCCACAGTCAAGTTTCTTCAACATTCAATGGCGAAGCCATTACAGGCATTCATGTATAGTATCGATCTTGAAAGATCTTCCTTTCTCCGTTGTTCTCCATTGTTTTCAAGAGGGCAATTCCCTTTCGATCATTACTCGCTGTCGTTATTGAAAATCATCATGGAAAATCAAAACATAAACGGTAGGTAATCGTCGTCTAACGCGCAATCAACGATGCAAACACGCACATATCTAACATATTATATATATCTACTTACGTATATCGTATAATTAAGATATTCTACGTGGCAACGCTACGTTACCTTAATTGCAGGGCTAACATGTTGAGAAACCGCGAACTGTAATCTATAGCGTCAAAGTGAACGGCTCGATAGATATCAGACTGCTTGAGTTAGGTTCGAGATTCTTAAATAGTTAATATTCATGAAGGTTGGCTATTAATAATCTCAGAAGGCAGACCCATTCTAATAAACATACGCTCGAATGTATACGTCGTACATATTTAAGTTGTTGGTATGCATGCATGTAAGCATTCTTTTATAGAGTCAAACGTGCGTTTCTATAAACATTGTCGAAATGAAATAGAAACGATCGATTGCTAATAGCTTGACTTTAATAATAAAAGAAATACATGACTTTAGAGACTTTAGAAAAAGTAGTTGTAATAAAAATAAGGATATTTGTTTCTAGTACACGAAATGAAGCCAGAGGATATTGGTATCGTTGGGTTCAGAGGTGATCCGGACAAGCTACCCTTTATGGTTGGTTACTTTAAAAGTTCTGGCATTAGAGAATCGAAAGTAAGACAAAAACGTGATGCCAGGAGAAAAAAGAAAAGCGAAACGTCTAGCTTGGATTATCGAAATAATCCCTACACCGGTAACTACCATATTTTCATTTCTTCAGTATTAATAGATAGAAATAAATGGATCTAGAGATATTTTAAGTTCCATACTTGAAATCGAATTAAAAATAAATTTAAATATTGCAGATGTTGGCGCGCAATACAACTCGAGAACTTGCAAGATCCAAACACTCTACGTCAGCTTCAGGGATCTTCAGTGGCAGGTAAATAATAAAGAATCGCTCAAGATTATTTTATGCAAAAATTTCTTCTCTTCGTCGATTCGATCTTTGTCAGAAACTTACTTCTTGTTATTTATCGATGAATAATGAATACTGATTTTATAGGACTGGATCATAGCACCGGATGGATACGACGCATATTATTGCAGCGGTGAATGCAATTTTCCCTTGAACGCTCATATGAACGCTACCAATCATGCAATCGTACAGACATTGGTGCATCTCGTAAATCCTGGTAAAGTACCAAAGCCCTGTTGTGCGCCAACAAAACTTTCTGCCATTTCAGTCTTATATTTTCTTGATGAGAGTAACGTTATTTTGAAAAAGTATAAGAATATGGTCGTAAAAAGCTGCGGCTGTCATTGATCATTTCAACTAAATAATTGAAAGATATATTCTTTCAATAGCTGGCGGAGCGCGCTCGCCATTCGGTTTCATAATCGTTCAGTATAGCGGCAACGTATTCGTGACTCGACTATCCGTAGAGCAAAAGTTAGTGACAAAAAATGAAGCCCTATCGAAAAAGTAATAAGACTTTATACAAACTTTGGTTATAGGTATTGTCGAATAAAACAATTTCTTTTTCTTTTCTTCTTCCGAAAATGTACATTTATTTACATATATGTACGAGAAAATATCAATGCAATTATTCCATGTAATTAGACTTATTTATGTTTTTTAGTATATCACGCATTCGAACGATCACGACACATTGTATGTATTTAAGAATATTCTTATCAATTATATCTATATCATAAAGTTATTTAGTATAAGACATTCCATTTTCTAATGATAATTGTTTTACAATCAGAAAACGAAAAATGGATAATTTATTATTATATAATTGCGCGATATTTAAGTTCATTCGCTAATTAACAGTAATTTTTTAACATTATGACGTTTATCTTTTATATTTTTACTGCTTTTATACTGCAACAAAATTCAATATCAGTAGTAATAATGCTCACATAATATGAAAATAATGTGTTCGTTATTATTTACCGATAATTATTTCCAAATAAATATTAGGTGCATTCTATCGCATAAATTACACGGTACAATCATATATATATATATATATATACGTATATATATACACATAGATATAAAATTGGCTCTATCGAACGTCAAAGTGTATGAATGAGATTAAGTTTTTTCTTTTAAGTATTGTGACGTATAAGTGTGCGCAGAGGTAGGTATGTAAATTGAAAAATAATCTAGTTTACATTTATATACGTTCTCGTAATTTTTGTAATGACAATGTAAATATACCGTTGTACATATGTTCAGCAATAATACACATTTCATTGTAAAAAAAAGAAAAAAAGGTCTTTTCTAAAATCATTTAGTTATCATTTCCTTCTCTTTTTATAGAAATGAATCTATAAGTTTTATATATATACACCACTAGATTTTATTTAGTTTTATTTAATATATTATTTATTAATATAAATATAATTTATTAAGGGCAAATTTAAGGCGCAAGCGCACTTTGAAAAAGATAAAAATAAAGTTGGTATATATATATATACCTACAGGGGATATATTTAAAGTTGATTTCCAAAGTAGCGACCTATAGGATAGTGAAAAAAAATAAAAATTATAATTTACAAAATATTTACCTATTGTTTATACATTATAAACGATTAACCTATTTCTTTTCACTACCCTATAAGTTGTTACTTTGGCAATCAACTTTAAATATATCCCCTGCATGTATACCATCCTTATTTTCATTTTTTTCAAAGTGCGCTTGTGTCTTAAATTTGTAGTTGCGCATGCGTATAATATATCTCCTACTCATGATGTCGCCATTTCATAATTATTCAAAGTGTAATAATTATTTTCAATTAATTATAATAAATAAAAAATATTTAATAAAATAAAGTTGAGGAGCCGGACAAACAAAAAGTGAGCAGTTTATTGAAAACAAAAAACAATAGAAAACTTCATTGCTTTACTTAGAAATGAGAAAAAACGTTTTTGTATTTTCAATTATTAATAACTAATAAATAATAATAAATAAATAAATAATAAATAAATATAATAATAAATAAAAATAAATAATTAATAAAGTTAGCAATTATGGATTTTGAATTAGCAAATAACTAGCAATTGAATGCACTTATTCATTTTTTTCAGCTGTTGAGGTTCTATACCTACTTCTTAATGCTACCATCATTACTTTAAGTATCTATTATCGTCCACCGGTGGTCAGGTTAGTAACTAAGATGAATCTGGTTAGGAAAAAAGTACTCTTGTGAACTTCTATGTACTCCTGTATTTTTTGGCAATATCTACCTACCTCCCTTTCGGATTCAAAAACCAGATGTCAGTCATTTTACTTTTAATGTAGCGGCCTGCTGTCGATAAGTAGATTCCTGCTGCATCCTACGCGACGACTAGCGCTGCTACTCTCACCACACATTCTATGGCCAAGTGACTTTAGCGCCGGCACTCTATCGTGGCTAACAACGTTTCCACGGAAACGTTAATGTTTCCGTAGTTACAAAGTTTCACTTCCGTTATTATAAATTTAAGTTAATTAAGAAGTTACACGCACCCGATCAACAATCATATTTCATTATCCGTTCGAAATCCTGTAATAGTTTATAAATAAATAAATGTTACATAACAAAAAAATAGTAGTGATGACCAGTGATTAGAACAAATAAAGTTCACGTTCCTGATTCTTTCCGCTACATTAATTATGAAAACTATTATTTAAATAAAAAATAGTACATAAATTGTAATTATAAAATTTCGCGCGTATTCTTATAATGTGGCTGCATGCCACCAGAGGGAGAAATCTCATTCTATGATTGAACCCGATTTTGAATACATGTCGATGTATAAACACATTCTATAAGGAAGGATGATGCTGTTAGAATTATGTTTTAAGTTTAAAATTGATTAACTTCGTATTACTACTTAAACGTATATACATATGTATAAAATATGAGTGACAGACGAAATAATTTGTATAGAAAACGATTTTATACGAAAAAAAGAGCAACCGAACAAACTAGTAAGTTTTAAATGTAGGTTAAGTTTCTCTGCGTAATTGAATTTTTAATATAATTTCTCAGTCGGTAGAAATGTTCTTATATATGTCGGTATAAATGTTCTTATAGTTACATTACAATTATAATGTAGTTATATTTACTATTGATTGATACTTATGTTATGATAGGAATAACTAATGAAATTGAAACATCAGAAAAGCAATTACAAAGCTCATCTAAAGATAATGCGTCCTTATATATACATGAAAGTAGCAATATTCCATACTATGGATGGACATTGTACTTTGATGAGCAAGGTATTGAAGAAGAAAGATCACTTTATTGTTAAAATGATACAAATAAACTCTAAATACTGTCTAATTAATTCTTTTTCCTTTTTCTTAGAATACAAAAACTCCTCCAATACAATAAAAAAAGTTGAAGCTGTCAAACAATTTTTAAAAAGTTATTTAAAATTGTCATTATTTCTTACATTGGAAAATTTAGAGGCTGGGATGATTTTCCATATTGATTATAATGATTTATGCGATGATGAAAAGTTTTTAAATGAGTGGAGTAACTTTAAAAGTGATATACAAGAAAAATCAATATATACAATAAATTGCATCAAGCTTGCAATTCATCAGGTATATTTATATACATAAATATTGTTTAAGAGAGATTATTTTTTTTGTTCTATTTAAAATTAGATTTACCGGAAAGTTTTGTCTATTTTCAAATGAAAAGAAAATAATACATTTTCAATACATTTATTAATATTTGCTGAATATAATATAATTTCCAAATGATGAAAACATTATTTCAATAAATTTAGAATATGTCGAAATACAATATGGTAGAAAGATTCAACTATATATGAGATAACATTACGGAAAGAGAATTTTCTGCTAGACCTAATATAAATTATGTTTACATATAAATAATATTCCTGAATTATACTGGAGAATATAACTTATATATGTTGGTAAAGCAGTATTTATATATTCGGTTTATCGTATAGTATTATCGTTTATCATTTCCAGAATATTTTAAATACCATGTCCAAAGAAGATTTAGAAAGTTCTGTGAATTCAATTAATTTATTACCTGCAGTCAAAGTAAGAATATTAAACTATGCAGAAACAATTTGTTTACGAGATATTAAAGTGAATTCCTATGGTATTTTATTAAAACTATATATTATTCTGATATTCTGTATCATTAATACTTTTTCATTGTTTTTTTTCTTTTATTCAAGGAAAATTAATAAATACGAAAGGATGTGTTGTAAGAGTAGGAAGAGCAAAGCAGCTTGCTCAATGGTTTGCGTTTGTATGTGCAAAATGTGGTTTAGAAAAGATGGAAAAACAGTCAGAGGGATTTTATACCATGCCTAAAAAATGTATCATTTGTGGTGTATCAACGTTTCAACCTGTATTGAATTCACCTCATGTGAAAACTATTTCTTTTCAAATGATTAGAATACAAGAGATATTCAATAACGAACAGGTATTTCCCTTTTTCAAATATATATGTGGAATGCGAGCACCTCCAAGCCAAACACTTAAATAGGCATTCGTGAGGAGATTGGATGGTGGGCCCTGGATAGCTCAATTGGTTAAAGAGCAGTCGCCTGGAAAGCGGAAGATCCGGGTTCGAGTCCCGGTCCAGTCTGTCCAACGGCCCAATTTTTTCACGAATCCTACATATATATATATATATAAGTAATTACATATAGTCAACGGCCTAGCCACGCTGGATTAGTAGTTTCCAGTCGATCATTAAAGTTAAGAAATGTGAGTACGGTTAGTAACATGGATGGGTAATCCATCTGGAAAAACAAAATAACTAACTCTAGAGCAGGCATATAAAACACGCGTTAATGCATAGGTTGCAGCATTCAAATTTTTAAAAATTTTTTAAGAAAAATATTAATTAATTATTTTAAAGTAAATTTTATTTTTATTTGTATGCAGTTGCAGTATGCAGTTTAAATTTTACATTTCAATAATTTTTAATTTAATGATTGAAAAAAAGAGAAAATATAGGTTTAAATTAAATCGAACATACATAAATCTCATTTATGATTTACGATTGCGCAAACACTTGCGGGGATGATAGTGCAGAGGAAATTGCGAAGGTACTTTTTTATTTGATGCTTGACACCGGTTTCGAGCGATTGCGTGGCCGCACATGACGCCATCGTAAACCAGAAAAAAATTCAAATTTTTCAACTTTAAGTGTCAAAACTTAATATTAATTGGATAAATTTTTTAAAGTAAATAATCTTTTATGATTTATATAAAAAAATTGTAAAATGAATTCTAGAAATGAGTTAAAAAATTCTGGAAATGTAAATTAGTTTAATTGCAAGTTATTATATTATTCTATTTTGTATAATACGAATAAGTTTTTTTGTGTAAGGTTTTATGTGATGATTTATGTTTTATTATAATTATGTTTGTTATACTAAATATTCTATCTAACATAAAAATATTGGATTACAGAAATAAAAAAATGCCTAGGAAAAGTAAAGTTAAAAATCTGTGTGTAAAATTTAATCTTTCAAATTTCTGTTAGGAATAATTTTGGATATTTATAAGTAGTTTACATTTTCAGGTTAATGTCAGTATTTGTGGCAAATTAATTTAAAAAATTGCAACATCTCAATATATTCAACCAAATTTTGATAACTTGCTTTGTGAAAAACGATTTCAAATGTTTTCTAAAAAGTAATATTAAACAGTGATTTTGTTTATTTCTTATTATACCTTTTATTTTCGTTTTTATAAAACATGTAAGATATTTTCAGTTTAAGTTATGAAAATAACATTAAATATAAAGTGTCTATATGAGGCATTTTATACCAAATCGGCCACTTTTTTAGGTCGACCTCTCCAATTTTTTTGAAAATTTTTTGTTTTTAATACCGTCAAAAAACACCTTCATGAATTTTTTCAAATTTTTTTGACCACCCGTTTCTGAGATATTGATTTTTTCCAAAATTCAAATTTTTTTTTTTCAAACAGCTATAACTTCGCGAAAAATACAGCTATCGGGGGTCTTGTTTCTTTCAAAATTTTTGTTTTTTAATGCTCTTTCAAGAAAAAAATACCTCTTTGATCTTCATTGATTTATTCCTATTGTTTTTTTAAGTTTTAAGCAAAAAAAACATTTCTTCGAAATGTATGTCCCTTTCGATTTTTTTGAAAAAATTCTCAAGAAAACTTGGACAAATATAGAAAGTTTTTAGACCAATCCGATCGTGGGCAAACGTTTCGCTCTATTTTTTTTCTTAATTCAAAAAATTTTTTTTTCTCTAAACTATATTTTACGATTGAATTTCACCGATAAATACTTTTACAGTAGTTTCTTTTACACCTAAAATTTAATAAAAATATTGATTAAATTGTTCCTCTGATACAAACGCAACCCTTTTTTTTTTTTTTTTTTTCGTCAGGGGGAAAAACCTTCAAAAGGCCCCTTGGGCCCGGTACCCAAGGGAGTGTCGGATTTCTACCGACTAAAAAACCCCCTGGTGCAAACACATTCATTCGTTGGATGGGAGAGGCGGAACCGTGCTACATGCACATACTTCACCCGCTCCCATCCCGATACAAACGCAACCCTGACGCAACCCTGAGCACATGCATGAGAGTGTAAAAGTAAATACATGCAATTTCAGAAAAAAAAATTTTTTGAATTAAGAAAAAAAATAGAACGAAACGTTTGCCCACGATCGGATTGGTCTAAAAACTTTCTATATTTGTCCAAATTTTCTTGAGAATTTTTTCAAAAAAATCGAAAGGGGCATACATTTCGAAGAAATGTTTTTTTTGCTTAAAACTTAAAAAAACAATAGGAATAAATCAATGAAGATCAAAGAGGTATTTTTTTCTTGAAAGAGCATTAAAAAACAAAAATTTTGAAAGAAACAAGACCCCCGATAGCTGTATTTTTCGCGAAGTTATAGCTGTTTGAAAAAAAAAAATTTGAATTTTGGAAAAAATCAATATCTCAGAAACGGGTGGTCAAAAAAATTTGAAAAAGTTCATGAAGGTGTTTTTTGACGGTATTAAAAACAAAAAATTTTCAAAAAAATTGGAGAGGTCGACCTAAAAAAGTGGCCGATTTGGTATGGAATGCCCCATATGTATATTGTAAAATATACAATAAAATGTGAAAATTTTTAGTTTAAAAAATGACATGAAATATAAAACGTCTATGTATGTATAATATACAATATATTAAGCTTGACATTGAGTCTAATAAATACATAATACATAATATAATCATTCTAAAAATCGTATTTTATTAATTTTTTGAACTCGAAAATATGTAGCCCCCAATTATAATACAAAATAGATCATGCAGCCCGTAATATCACATGAATTTGACATGCCTGCTCTAGAGAAACGATAAAAAGAGGCGACCTCTTAGGTAGTATTGAATAAGTGTGAGAAGGTGTTAGTAGAAGAATAACTCGAACCTATAAAAGGGAGAGTAAAAAGACAAAAAGTAATCATATATACTATAAAAATATTATTAACTTTTATATGAGATTTATATGAAATTTTTTTAGGAAACTAAAGGTAGAATGCCTAGAATACTAGACGTAAAAATTTTTGATGATTTGGTGGATACTTGCATGCCAGGAGATGATTTATTGCTTACAGGAATAGTTAAAGTAAGCGTTTATGTTATGCAATTAATTATTTTTTTTAAATTCTTTTTTTTTCAATAATTTTGTACTATCAGGTTCAAGGAATCGACGATAATACATTTAAAGGACATGCTACTGCTTCATTTTCTTTTTATATGGAAGCTGTTACAATAGTTCATAACAATAATGTTAATGATAATAATATTGATAAAAATACTGACAAAATGCATATAAACACAGACACAGTCGCAAATAAAATGAATATAAAAGATTATCTTGCAATTAAGGTTTACATATATACATATATTTCAAAATATATCTTATTTTATTATTGTTTCATATTCATTCGCAATAAAATCATAAAATTATTTTCTAGGAGGTATATGAAATGCCTAATGTATTTTCATTACTAGTACATTCATTGTGTCCAAGTATATATGGTCATGAAATGATTAAAGCGGGATTAGTGTTAAGCTTATTTGGTGGAAATGCAAAGCGTAAAAGCTTACGTGATCATATACATGTACTTATAGTAGGAGACCCTGGTCTTGGAAAATCACAAATGTTACAAGCATGTTCGCGTGTAGCTGTCAAAGGTGAATATACTTAAATATTTACTTCAAAGTACATATTTCTAAAGATATTTTTCTATGCTTAGGTGTGTATATATGTGGAAATTCGAGTACATCTTCAGGATTAACCGTTACTCTCACAAAAGAAAATGGGACAAATGACTTTGCGCTAGAACCTGGTGCTTTAGTTTTAGCAGATAGAGGTTGTTGTTGCATCGATGAATTTGATAAAATGTCTGTGCAACATCAGGTATATAAATGTTACACCAAAAGAGCATATAATGCATATATTTCTTGAATATTTCTTTGACTTGTATAGAAAAATAATATATTATGCAGGCTCTATTAGAATCTATGGAACAACAAAGTGTCACTGTTGCTAAATCCGGAATACTGTGCTCTCTTCCTTCTAGAACATCTGTTCTTGCAGCTGCAAATCACATTGGCGGTAGATACGATAAAAGCAAGACAGTTTTACAAAATTTAAATATAAGTCAACCTCTTCTTTCAAGATTTGATTTAATTTTTTTGCTCCTTGATAATCCAGATAAAGTATGTGGTTATTTAGAAGAACATTTTCCTTCTCTAACAATAAGTGCTACATTAATAATTTATAATTTCATTTTTTATATTACATTTTATTATTACATTTTTAATAGCACCGTGATCATTTAATATGTAAACATATTATGTCGTCTCATATTAATTTAAATAACAAGACAGAGAAGACTTCAAGCGACGATCAATCAAATCAGTCAATACAATTAAATGATTCTTTAAAGTAATTTGAAAAACAAGTTTATATTAGACGATAATTATTTCGTATATAAAATTTAATTATGTATATTTCTTTTTATAGAGAAAAACTAATGTTTTCATCGATAGAACCGAAAGACATAATACCACAAATTATACTAAAAAAATATATCTCGTATGCTCGTCAATATGTTCATCCAAAATTAACTGTTAAGGCGGCAGAAGTATTGAAAAAGTATTACTTAGAGCTCAGATTGAGGAATGCAGAATTAGGTGGTACACCTATATATAATAGACAATTGGAAGCAATGATTAGACTAACCGAGGTTAGCTGTTATTCATTCTATTATAATTATAATAATTATGTTTATATTTACAAATGACATTGCGATAAATAACAATACATAAATATTTACAGGCTAGAGCAAAGTTAGAATTACGCGTTGAGGCTACAGAGTTAGATGCTCTAGAAGTAGTCAAAATATTGGAGTACACAATGATGAACATATTAGAAAATCCAACTTTGAAGATACCACTTGGAAATAAGCTTACAGGGGGAAAAGTATATTTAACATGTATACATATATACAGGCTATTTTCGGAAATATGGACATAACTTCGGGGATAGATTAAAATAAGAAAATAAGAAAAAAAAAACAAATAAGAAAAATAAGAACAAAATCATAAGAACATATGCCTGATAGAACCTTGTTTTCGAATTATGGCTATTTTTGTTTTCTAATAATTTTTATGACTCTGTTGTCTGCTTTTTTTAATTGTTTACAAGTAATGCTTTTTACCTCAAACAATATTAGACGCAGTCCAAGACCAGTTTGCATTACTGATCATTCAATTAAGTCAAATTTTCTGAATCTGATATTAACTGGCGAATCATACAGTTCATTTTTAAAGAAAAACTTAAATGAACTATTGGAAAACGTTTCGCTTGATGTCATCAATTATATGTGGTTTATACATGATGGTGCACCACCACATTTTAAGCGACTAGCGAGACAGTTTTTAAATGAGAGATTCCCCAATAAATGATTTAATCGTGAAGAGCCAATTAATTGGTCAGCATGATAAAAATCCGTTGGATTTTTATTTGTGGAGCACTTAAAGATTTTAGTTTACAATGCATCAGTAAACGACGTTGAAGATCTGTGATGTTGTATTCAAAAGTATTGTCTGTGAATTTAAACAACACCTGGTACTTTTGAACGATTGAGAAAAACTATGATCCAACGTTTGAAAGCTTGTATTCATGCCAAGGACTAGAAGATCATGCATAAGATTAGGAACGTTACTTGTAAATAATTAAAGGAAGATATTAACGGAATTAGAAGAAATACTGGAAGACAAAAACGGCTATAATTTTGAAACAGGGTCATATCAGGTATATGTTCATATGAACTTTTTTCTTATTTTAACGGATTGAATCTATTCCCAAAGTTATACCCATATTTTTGGGAACATCCTGTATATATATTTTTGGAATTAGAAATATGTAATGCGTGTGTTTAAATTATTTATTAATTCATATAATTATTTTTTCCAATAGGTAAAAATATTTATAAAATTACTAGAAAATGAAATAAAATTGAATAGACAAAGATTATTTTCAGTTACAGAACTGAACGAAATTGCAGTTAAGGGTGGTGTTAATGTACATGATTTTACTCTGTTTCTATCGAAATTGAATGAGCAAGGTGTTTTACTACAAATTGAAAGAAATGTTTATAAATATGTTAAAATTTAATGGTTCCTATCATCAATGTTACAATGTTTATATATAAAAAATATACATTTTTTAATTAATAAATCATTTTTATAATTTTTTTATATATATAGTATTTATATAGAATATAATTTTTAAATAAAAAACATGCAGAGAGTTAAAAATATTATTGCCCATTTCGTGGGACACTTTGATACTCTTGTAAGACATCTTGGTGAACATGCTAAAAGGCATGGAGGTTCCTTATTGTTATAAGGAATACATTTTGGCGGATAAGAGCTACAAGATATGGATGGTGTACATATTGTAACTTTACATGGTGGTGGACACAATAGACATGTTGGTGAGTAAGATATACATCGTGAGCTTAGTGCGTATGGTAAGCAATCAGGCAAATAGCTAGGATTTACTGGACATGTCAATGAATATGTTGGGGAAAATGTATTGTAGTTCATATTGAATTTCCTTTTGTACTTTTAATTGTTGTACCTTTCTTAATTATTCTCTTGTATTTGTAATTTTAATAACCCATTGAATGTAAACCAATAATACTAACATAAGTAACAAATTTATAATTCTTAGTAACTTAAGAAATATTTTCGAAAAATTATTCAAAAAATATGGAAAGTGTATAAAAGTTTATGCAGTTGTTAGATATAATATGACAATCGCTTGCTATGACAACTACTTTCCAAATAAACAAATAATTGAATAATTTAGGCTCTTTTTAAATTCAATGTTGTTCAAATTAAATTAATCGTATAAGATGTATATTTAAACAATTTGATAATTTTGACAATAAAAAAAAGAAAAAATTTATAGATAAATTTTGAGTATATATATATATGTTTACAATTGAAATTAAACATGCCTTGCGATGGAAAAAATCCAAATTGTGATAAAAGACGTGAATTATTAGCTCAACTGAAATGTTTAATTAGTTCCATGGATAGAAAGTAAGAGAATAATAATATATATATATTACAATAAAGTTGATTTAATTATTAATTAATATAATAAATAGAAAACCATGTGAATGGGATGAACCACCATGCCCACCACCTGTAAACTGTCCGGTTATAAATTCTTGTGATCCATGTTGTGTAAGTTAAATCTATATTACATTATTTTTATAAACATAAAATTAATACAAATTTTAATCATATAGGAGCCTATTAAGCGGTGCAAAAGCTATGATCTTCGTGCAAGTATAATGCATCGATGCGAGTGTATTAGGAGGAATGGTTTACAAGATAGATGCATGATGTGGGATTGTATGGGTCGACCAGAGTGTTTAACAAAACTATATCCAGTGTGCGGACCTGGAGCTTGTGCACTTTTAAAGCTAACAGATCTAGGAGATGTAAATGTAGCTCTTAGAAAATTTTTCTGTACAAATCAAGCAAGAGAATCTGCATTAGCAGCATATTGCAGACTTGTTTGCAATAGCCCTTGTCCGTCAATATGTCCCTCGCAGTTGTGTGTATCGTCTCTTTGCTCTTCAGCTGGTCCATCTTTCTGTCCACCATGTACAGCTTGTTGCTCACCTCCTTCTTGTTACACACCTTGTTCGTCTTGTTTGCCTTGTACTCCTTGTGATCCGTGTGACCCATGTAAGCCATGCATATCATATTCACCACCATGTCTACCACCTTACCTATCATCCTGTTTGTCTTATATGCCAAGCTGTGCACCATGTTAAATGGTTAGATATGTAGATAAGTATTTTATATTTTCTCAAATATGAAATGAATATTATACACTTCTATTAACACTTCTTTTAACCTATATGATGGGTATGTTCTGATATAAAAACGAAATAGAACACGGGCATTATATCCCATTTGTATACATGGAGTTCGTGTTCCTTGTATAGTCTCCGTGGTTGTTCCTTTGGAAATCAACTTAAATATATCCCCTGCAGGTTTTTTTTTTTTTTTATCAACTTTACTTTTATTTTTTTCAAAGTGCGCATGCACCTTGAATTTGTGGTTGCGCATGCGCATAACATATAACCTCTTCATGACGTTTTTTGATTTTTAATTAATAACTAATTAAATAATTAATTAATAAAGTTAAAAGTTATGTATTTTAAATAAACATTTTGTTAGCAATTTAGAGCACTTATTCATTTTTTCTGCTGTGGCCAACTACGTTGCTTTACTGAGAAATAACACAAAAAAATTTTCACATTTTCAATTATCAATAACTAATTAAATAATTAATAAAAAATTTAAAAAAATATGGATTTCGAATTAGTAAATAGCAAGCAATTAAATGTATATCTTCATTTTTCCTAGTTTTAGTGGTCGTGTGTCAACTTTTTTGCGCTGATGACGATACAAATTATCAAAGAATACAGTATTCTACCTGGTTAGGAAAAAAGTGGACTTGTGAGTTTCTATGTACTTCTGTATTCTTTGGTCTGAGCGTAGTACATACAGCTCTATATAGTCCGCTGCGGCGCGCGTGTCGGCTGTGTTAAAATAATGGCATACAGAGGTCGCAAGTAGCATTCTTAGTATTAAAAACATTTATAACCTTATTTACGAGTCTGTCTTTAAAGTCCAATGGGAGAATGTATTTTGAATACATGAATAATGTGAATGGGTGAATAATATTTTATGCATTTTTCTCTCTCAATACTTATATTTTTATTAGAGATTACGGTGTAAGTTTTATAATAGATTGTATTCGATATTGGACGTATTTCATTTACGAACGATGTATAAATACTGAAATGTATAAACATGATATTTACAGATAATAGTTTAATTACTATCATTGATCAATTGTCTAGCATTATTGTTCATTTTGAATCGTAACATACTATTATTAAGAATCACTGATAAAACATGGCAGAAAATTTTGAAAGAGATATTCCTCCCATGTATACAAATAAGGAACAAAAAACAGCTGGTCAGCCACTCTCTGATTTCCTTTTACAATTAGAAGACTATACACCAACGGTACTAAAAATTTCAACTATTTCTATTAATTATATATATTATTTGATCTATTTTACTATTAATTATTTATTATTCTAGGTACCTGATGCTATTAGCGAGCATTATTTACACACTGCTGGTTTTAATACTATCGATCCTAGAATGTAAATATATGAATTCTGCTATCTAACAAATAGCATAATAATAAAATACAAGTAATATATGTATTAATAAAAAGCTAATAGCAATATCTTTATCCTTATAGAGTGCGTTTAGTATCATTAGCTGCTCAAAAATTTATATCGGAAATTGCAAATGATGCTCTTCAACACGGCAAAACACGTGGTGCTAATCAAAATACAAAAACAAAAGGAAAGGATCGACGTTATATGCTTACTATGGAAGATCTGACTCCTGCTGTTGCAGAATACGGCATTATAGTTAAGAAACCACATTACTTTGTTTAAATAAAATCAAATATATTCCTTATTGTAAAATTAGTCTTTTACTATACATAGTTTATAAAAATAATTTTAATATCGTGACAAATTCGGTACTTTAGATTCAAAATTTTATGTAAGTTTCTTTGAAAAAGTTAAATTATTAATACACCTAATTTCATATTTTTTAAGAGAAAATTTCTTTTGGCTCACCGCATACACACTTTTTTGCCAAGCATTGAATGAATCTGATCTGTCACGCTCCCAGACTAATAAAGTCAAATGCAAAATATTATTAGGTTGGCAACTAAGTGATTGCAGAATTTATCGATAGACAAATCACATTTAATTCAGTTTTTTGATAGTAAAGATCAGAAATTTTATGAACGTGGAATTATGACACTGTCCTGAACGATGGTAAGAGGTCATCGACAAAAACGAACAGTGAATTGAATAAACTTATATTTTCTAGCAAACATTTTCAATTTTCCTTCTTTATTTAAAATCCGCAATCACTTAGTTGCCAACCAATTACAAATAAACAATCAAATATCGAAGAAAGATTCGATAGAAAATCGATTAATAAAGACAAATTAGTTAAAATCGAATAACAAATAGGTGAAGTTCTTAATTAACTAAACCGAGCTATACTAGACGACTTGCGAAAGAGTGAAGATCTTTTCTTTCTTTGAGAAGAGGTTTCCATTTTTGGCAACAATATTCGACATTGCCTATTCTTTCCTTATTTGACGAATAGCATAGTCTCATTCCTTAGTTTAATTTCAGATAGTCTCTTATAGACGTCGGACGTCGAATTGTCGTTATCTAGAGGCTAACTAAGACAACGTAGACATAAGTAAATAATTTCTATATCTTATTTTAGGTAGTTAAGCTATGTGACGTCAAGGAGCATCTCTACAGATTTTCCTATTACATGTTATTATTTTCTTTTTATTCGTTACCTTTTATTTGTGATTTCTTTAGGCGATTAGGATGAACTATTTTGGTACTATAGAAGTATAGTAAAAGTTGTAGTGAATAATAAATGAAAGTGGTTTTATTTAGATTCTACAGATGTAATGTTACACATCTATTAGTTTACCATATAATAGCTAACGCTAATTCAAACTGAACTGAACTGAACAACTACAGATCACTTCTCTTTTATATTTTTCTTCTGAAAAAGTCTTCTAGTTGAGCCGTGTGACGTCTTCCGACATATTTTCCTTCCACAAACTGCTTCATTTATAGTCACAGGAGGACATGTGAGCTTACGCAGTGTGAAGGTTATATTCGCTGATTTATTTTCATTAATGTTCATTCGCTACTTTTGGCACCATCTTTCTAGCAAAGGTAGATGACGTTAGAGGATTTCAGTCGCGTTTTGAGGATCGCTGTCTGATGCTAACAGAGCTGTTTCAACTGCAAATGTAGCCATGATTATCTCCTCACAGGTGGGTAAATCTGCCATATAAATTGTGTATAATAATGGCCCTAGTACACTGCCTTATGGGACAACGGATAAAATTGGAAAGTCTATGGTGAATTGGTTTCCGTACTTGACTATGAAATTTTTGTTAATGAGGTAATATTTGATTTACAGTTTCTTGACATCGATCACCTTAGAAAGTATTGTAGTTCTGACAACTGCCATCGTGGGATAGGGTTGTAGCCCGTCCGGCTGTAAGGATTTGTTTGTAGCTGTTGACTGGCTGCCATCGTGAGATAGGGTTGTAGCCAGACGCGCTATGACCAAATAATCAGGGCGTTTTGCGACAAAGGATAACGTGCGTTCGTAGGGCCGATAACGGACCGAATTATATTGCGTTACCTCAACGGTTTGCAACGGAGACGGAAGGTAAGAGAGCTCTCTAGTATGCGACAAAAGGTACCTCGCGACGCAGTTGCGTTACCTCGTTCTTTCTTCAACCTATCCGCAAGTCACTGCTTATTGTATCATTTTCGTCTCGAATAAAGCCTTCGCTTGCCCCGGCTTTTCTCTCAATTTCGTGAAAGTTTTTATGCCGAAGCAAGTTGCTCTGTACCGTGTAAAACTTTGTTAATTGATTTATCTATCCCTCCCTATCTCACTCATTCTTACAGTAAAATCATTACTGAGCTCACGACATTAATCTTTGATTATTTCCGGTCTTACATATTCTAAAAACAAGTACTGTTCCACCGTCTTCATAGATGTGAAAAAAACTTTCGATAAAGTGGAGCATCACGAATTATTATGAACAATCAGTAAACACCTTCCACACTCGTATTACAAACTCCTAAGATCTTACCTTTCTGACAGAACATTTTACTTAAAAATAAAAGACACTGAGTTTACACTGTGGAAAAACCAAATACCAAAACTATAACTATATAATGCAGAAATTCCGCAAGTAATGTCATTCAAGTATTTGGGACTACTTATACATTCCAAACAAATTCGTCTAAAAAGGAGACAAATTGTTTGGCTAACTGGTAAAAAATCTAAACTTTGCATAGAGAAAAAATTAACAATCTACAAAACAATAATAAAACCTATCTTGAACTATGGAATACCGTTATACTGTATAGCAGCGAAAAGTCACATTGCCAAGCTCGAGGCTCAACAAGACATAACCCTACGCACAATCACGAATGCTCGATGGTACGTCCGTAACAAAGAAATTAGGAACAACTTAAATATTCCCACGATAAAAGAAAAAATAATCAAAACAACCTGCAGATACAAAAAAAGAATGGATACTCACATAAACCCACTAGCCAACGATAAATAAAACCAGTATATCCCTAGAAGGCTTAAAAAAATCTACCCAGAAGATATAGTAAAAGATTAAACCTAACCGAAATAAATGACAATAGCGACGCTATCTCATCGGAGAAACCGTCCGCGTGCTATCTTTTTTCACTTATATAGCAATTTACCAAATGTATACGGACAAATTGTAAAGGTGTATGGAGTTAATAAAAAAAGAATATAATAGTAAATATCTATAGTCTAAATTAACAATTAATTGACTCGTTGAATTATATGTTACTTTAAACGCCGTAATGAACGAGAATATCGTCATACTTAATTCTTCGTTGTCGTCGTCTTTCGTCTTTTTTCACACACAAACTCTCGCCGTACATACAATACAATATCAGATGCTTTTGGAGAGAGCTCTCGTCCTTGGTGTTACGATTCTACTGCCACAAAGGTTATGTATAGCATTTAGATCACCTCTTGCTATGAATTTAGAAACTAGACTTTCAAAGAGGAGATCAAATTTTTCTTTTTGAATATTATGTCTTGGAGGACAATGAACTATTGAGATATTGAGCGGACTGTATCAGTTGTCTATTATAACACTTGTTGACTAAACATAGTCTTGTTTGATGGGTGCAAGTTCACAATGTTTTATATTAGATTTAATAATAATCACCGTACATGTGTCCTTCCACTGGGATGATGCGTGTAGTAAACCTTATAATCATAAATTTTAAATTAAGTTTTATCGGTAAAGTGGGTCTCGAATATCAGCATTATTTGAATGTCCTGGATTTTTAAGAAAGATTCCAACTAAACTTTGATTGACATTCCAAAAAGCAATACGTAAAGTTTCCATTATTTGGTAATAGATGATAATTTATTTACTATTACCGTTAATAGAGAGAGAATTTTATTTATTTGTTCAGTTTGTTTTTTAATAAGTTTTTCAAATTTACTCACGTTATCAGAAGTGTAAGCATTTTCGTTTTTATTTTCTAAATCCGAAGTTAACGAACTTGGGATGTTTGGGAAGCGATTATTTCCTTTCGTAGTTTGTGCATAAGAAACTGTTGGATCGATAAAACGTTGATTATTTCCGACTTAGTTGGTCCTTAAGCTTGATTGGATGTTTGGATGTTCCCTTAGTTTGGATCTCGAGAACTTTGAGCAATTTTCTTGAGCAATTCTTGGTAACAATGCCACCCTTTATAGTTCGCGATATGGTGGTCGCCACATAGGAGACAAGTTCGTCGAGTTTAAACTCATTTTTTGCATTCCACAGTTAAATGTGGACCTACACATTGCACACACTTATATTGGGGCGATTGAAATACTTTTGAGTGTGATCGTTTTTTTAATCTTTTTTGCATTGTAACGCTTATTCGAGTAAATTCAAGGGAGGCGAGTTCAGCCGAACGAGCGAAAAAAAGACATCTGTGTATAGATATTTAAAGAGATTTCAATCAAAAGTATTTATCTCATATTTTAATTTCCATAAGCTTGTTGTCTATAATTAGATTATAATAATATTAAAGAAGATATTGATTTATAAGTGCACACATTGTAGATCTAATGAAAAAAAGAATAAAAATAAATAGTTTTAAGCAATCCGTGATCGAGAAGTTTATTTTCTTAGCTTTGGTTGGTTGTTTAAAATTGATCAATTTTCGATGACTAAAGTATTTCTAGCATATCTATAATAATGCTATAATGAAATATTATTGCACGAATTGAAATGCGCATATGAAAGGACGTCATTTATTGTCATTAATCTACGCAATTGGTATGTTTCAAAAATATTCGTGCAATATTTAAGTAAAATAGTAACTAAATATAATTGTAATAATAATCATGAGTGAAGAAATTAAACCGCTTTTTTATAATAATTAAAAATGTTGTGATTTTTATGTATTTCATTTTATTGTTACGAATTGCATAAAATACTGTATGCAACAAGTCTGAGAAATGGCAAATATGGTATAGGAAATTTTCAGAATTCACCTCTAGTTGTATAATATCACAAGTGAACTGGTGTCTTTTGTAGGGATCAGCGAAAAGTCTCTAGTATCTAGTGGTATAAAAGCAGCGACAGCTCAGGGTAGCGTCTAGAACCGATATCCAATAGGAGAATAACCCTAGATTTTCGTTTTTATAATTTTTGAAGGAAATATTATTTAACATTGTTCGGCGATATTTACGTTGTTAGAATAATTTATATTGCGCGCGGAATAGGCGGCGTATGCGTTAATTAAGTTGCGAGGGCGCGCAAGGGCTGTCGAGATGCGTGCGGACACGCCTTACCATGCAAGAGGCAGGGGAGAGCGTCTTGAGGTGTGCGGGGGGAATAGGATGCGTGGGGCCGTGTGCACGCACGAGTCTCATTCTGTTGTTCACTCTGGTTTGAGCTACCAACAGTGTGTGTCTCATCTTGAGCTTCTCGTTATCTGGGCTTTTTGTTCTAGGCAACGTGACTAGAGCGTGTGAGAGTGAGTGAGGAGTGTGTGGAGTTGTCTGGTGGTTTGTTCCTAACAGGCTACTAACGCGAGCTTGCTGCGGACAGTTGTAGCGAGTTACCTGCAACCTGTCGCCAGGCTACCAACGCGAGCTTGCTGCGGACAGTTGTAGCGAGTTACCTGCAACCTGTCGCCAGGCTACCAACGCGAGCTTGCTGCGGACAGTTGTAGTGAGTTATCTGCAACCTGTCGCCAGGCTACCAACGTGGATAAGGTTCTGGCCAGACAGGCCATTGTTAGGTGCGATAAGAAACCGCGTGCGTTCGATTGTCGTCTTGCGTCGGAAGCGAACGGTAAGAGAGCTCTCTAGCGTGCGACCAAAAGGTACCTCGCGTCGTTTATTCTATTAATATATTTTCTTTCAGCGTTTTGTTTGTAATTGTATGCTTCATCAGTTTATTGAATAAATTGTTCTCTTGCCCCGGCTTTTCTCTCAATTCCGTGAGAGTTTTTATGCCGAGGCAAGTAGCTTTGTGCCGTGTAAAAGTGTTTTGCTCATTTATCTATCCTGTCCTATCTCACTCATTCCAGCGTTAAACTGTTTAATAGAATTCATTGGGAGGGAATCGACCATTTTCTGGTCACGTATATAATTGCAAGAAACAAACATGAAAATAAAATGCGATCGTTTCGAAATTTTTACATGTTTTTATAGGTGTCTTGAAATGTACAAAATAATTTTTTTTTAATTAATTTTATATTAATTTGTCAATAATTTTGTTTGTCTAAGTTGAGCCCTCGAAAAATAGTTGAGTTGTTTCGGAGAAGTACACAACCTTCCGTAGTCATTTGAAATAAAAAATTAAAGAGATTATTTTTCTCTCTGTAGGCTTTATTCTAATGAACTATTCAATAATATGCATATTAAAAAAAAAAAATATAAATAGCGGACTTATAAAAAAAAGGTTTTCAAAATTGAATTTTTCTTTTGATAAATTTTTTAAAAAAGTTAATTTATCATAAAAAATGTAATGTTCTAAAAGTTACGTATTTAGCTATGTGTGTTTAAAATAACAGGTTCAATTTTTAGCCTAATCGGTGAATAGTTTTAAATCAGTGCTTCTTCGAAATTCCGTAAACATGATTTCGAGAAAAACGCGTTCAAAGTTTTACATACTTTCATACAAACTACAGCGCGCTTGTTTCTTTTGGCTATAATTTTGAAAATATTCTAAATTTTGATCAGAAACCTTTAGAAAATATTTTTAAGATGTTTTTCTTGCAAAAAATGTAAAAAAAAATCAATTTTTTAAACCCGTTTTTACTACCTAAAGTTATCAGGAAATACATAATTTATGAACGTTCATGAATATCTATGATTGCTCTATTTGTAAAACATACAGTCTTGTTGTAGCCCGCTTAAGGGACATCACTAGTGCGAAATTTTGAAAAGTCGATTTTGTTGTTGTTGCATATTTCGATAGTTTATACCTTTAAAAATAACATACAAAAATTTCAAATGTCTATCTCAAATAGTTTTTGAGTTACATCCATCTAAAGAACCGTACAATATCCGTAACCGTACAATATCAGTAACTTAAGCTTTAAACGCGTTTTTCTCGAAATGACATTTTTCAAATTTAATGCAGTTATAATTTGAAGACAAATCATCCGATCGATTTGATTCTTTTTGCTGCTTCTTTTATATATGTTTCTCCATACCAAGAACCTCCAGTTTTTCGATCGAATATAAAATGTAATTTTAACAGGTCAAAAATCATCAAATTTTCGTCAGTAGTTTCGTCAATAGTTTTTGGACGCTTGGGAGATTGCAAATAACTTGCTGAATTTTCAATTTTTTGATAAAAAAATTTTATTATGTACTTATTATAAATCCACAAATATTTCCTTCAAATATTAAAACATTTCATGCAGTAATTTTCTTTAAAAGAATTCTCAAAAATCACTTTTTTCAGGAGGTTACACTAGTGGTGTATGATTTTTTATGATTCTTTTGAATGTCCGAATTTCCATTCTTAACTGAGTAAATATCCTTTATTTTCTGTGAAATCTGTTCTCAGATATCTTTATCATCGGTCAACACGATCAGGAATTTTCCGTTGCGACAAATTCTTTAAATATTCCGACAAAAGACGGAACGGACACCAATGTGATGTAACCGGCGATAGAGCAATGTTTGTGCGTGACACCAATGTGGTGTAACCGGCGATATTGCAACTTTTGTGCATAACACCACTGTGGTGTCACCGGACGTCATAGTGTTAATGCCTTAAATCAACAGAGGAACTGTATTTCGTGATTAGATAATCTTTACATGGGAGACCAGAAAACGAAGAAACACGAATTTTTTAAATTATAATTCTTTTGACGCGTTTGGGAAAAAATGATGAGAATGAATTTTTACGATGCGCGCGCACCGACCAAAAAATCAACAGGATGAAGTTTGTCGGTATTTACGATGCGCAGGCAAAACGATTTGAAATTAACTCCGTTACATTTATCGTGGACTGATATCTATATTCTGATATTTCTATATACACAACACGTGTTTTATATCGATACAAATACAAATTATTTATATGTTTTGAAGCTATTTAATTATTACATACAGTGGTGATTGATATTAAATAACTGTGAAAATCTTCAAAAATATCTTTATAAACATTGATTATTTGTGAATATTAGTAATAAAAGTCTTTTTTGAAGTTATTTGAGGTATGTATTATTGTTTATTAGTTTTTAATTCGTTTCATTTCTTCTCTATAGTAATCATCAATTTAGGTTGAAAATGAATAAACTAGATAACATGCTATTTGATTTTTTATGCCTTAACCATACGATAACAATTTTCTGATTTTAATCTAAGAATACCGATGAATTACAATTGTTCTCTTTATCCTGATATTATTCAAAACATAGTAAGTAAAATAGCAATATTCTGTTCAGTTAAAATACTTTACCGAGTAAAATATATGTAGGATTCGTGAAAAAAATTAGGCCGTTGGACTGATTGGACCGGGACTCGAACCCGGATCTTCCGCTTTCCGGGAGACTGCTCTTTATGCATTGAGCTATTATATCCAGGGCCCACCGTCCAATCTCTTCACGAATGCCTATTTAAGTATTTGGCATGGAGGCGCTCGCATCCTACATATATGTATGTAAAGAAAACCACGTCACACATATCGAAGTGCTTTTCTTTAATTTATATTTGCCGCGTCACCGACAAACTTATCAGAAGTCGTGACAGGCACTTGAGATGTAACTATATAAGTTACTCTACTCTCTCTCTTCCGGTAGAGTAAGATTACAATTCGCTCCGGAAGATAGTAGACACTAGAAGTAAAGGCTTTAAATGTTGTTTCTTTTGTTGTTATAGGTTAGTAAATTATTTGGTAATTTATAATGTAACTGTTTAAGTATTTTAAATAAAACTTTTGTTGTTATAGAGAAACGTAATTACGTCTTAGTTAATTAATAAAAGACCAAAGATCATTATATGTATTATATTATTTTTATTCCGAGGCGCGTTGTGGTTTCTTCGAGCTTGTGCTTTATTTTACGTCAGGCAGGTAGCTAACCTAACCTAACAACCCTCCTCCTTTATCCGGGCTTGGGACCGGCAACATGACCCTCACGATCATGTAGGCGAAGTTAGCTTTGGTGAAATAGAAACGGAAGTAAGAACACAAGTGGTTAAGGCAACAAGAGCTGCGGCACAACTCAATGACACCATATTCCGCAACAAACATCTCAGAATAGACACAAAAAGCCGTATTTACAAGGCCACTATAAGACCCATACTAACATATGCGGCGGAAACAAGACCCGAGACATCTAAAACCCGCCAGATGATGGAGGCAGCGGAAATGAAAATAATCCGGAGAATAACCGGAAAATCTCTATGGGATAGACAAAGAAGTGAAGCCCTCAGTAGAACATGCCAAATCGACAACATCAATGATTGGGTATTAGGGAGGAAAATTCAGTGGAACGATCACATAACCCGAATGACAGGGGACCGAATTGTGAAGATCGCTAGGGATAGATCACCACTAGGGAAACGAAGCCCAGGAAGACCACGAAAACGATGGGCGGACGATATACCTACAAGAAGCGAGTTGCGATGAAGAACAGGCAATATGCCTATTTGGACGCTGGAAGAAGAAGAAGAAGAAGATATTATTTTTTAATTCAATTTATGGTCCTCTACTTCTTTTTTTATATTTGTTATATTTCATACATAAACTTCTTTCTTAAATAGTTTTAGATAAGTATGCGGCTCTACATTTTTTATTCCAATCGAATACCATAACACATCCAAGAAAAAGACTCCATTATAGCATCGGATCTATGCACATAAATTTCATTTTCCAATGGTTAACGATGTACAGATTTTTTTTAACTAATGTCTCCTTCGTAGAAATTTTATGTGAATTATTATGTACTTAGAATGCAGTTGCAGTGACAAAAAATAATCAAGACAAGAATCTATTGTATAGGTAAAAATGAAAATATTGTTTAAGGAAGAAATAAATATTATAGTTCTCTTGAAAAATATTTATTCAAAACATTGTAAAATTTATTCTTATTGCATTAACTTTCATTCATTTTACAAGAAGAGATTGCGCAATCTTTATTTTATTACAGAAAAGTGTAGGAAGCATACCCACATCTCGGCGCGTCCTCATGAATGTGTAAAAGCGCTTCACATTCGCCGTCCAGCAAGCAGCCAATGATAATGTTTCACACTCGTCGTCCGGCGAGCAGCCAATGAGAACACTGCATGCGCAACATCTTGCAGCAGCAAATGGGAGCGTTTTTTACTATCGAAGTTTTCCGCTACACGCTAAACGCGGTCTCTTTTGTTTTTCGGCTCTCGCACCGTACTGACGAAATTATTAATCGCTACGCATATTAATATATTCCTGCTTAAAATTAATGAAGTATATTTTTTGTTATATTTCGTCCGACATTATTTCTACAGTAACCTGAGGATCGCCACGCAGGGTTAATATGTAACGCCATTTAAACGAATAGCACGTACTATTTTTTTTTAGAACATTTAATGTAAAGCATTGTCGGTAAGATTTAATAGTAAGCGCTACCGATAGATAGTGCAAAAGTTTAATTACTATAACGTGTTAAATTATAATCAAATAATTAAGTAAATGAGATGAACAATATTCTATAGATATTTTTTTATTAATTAAAACAATCAATGACTTATAAGAAATCTCACAAATTTAACAAAATCTTTGAACAAAGAAGTTAGAAGAAAGAACACTGTGTTCGCGATGCTACCGTTGCGTTGAGAGAGCGCGTGTGTCTCGTTTGACGGTTGAGAAGGAAGAGAGCGAGTAGCGTGAGTGATTTACCTACGTAGGGTTTTTTAGTGTTTTGTTTCACCGCCTGAGGCGTGACACTACAAGTATTTAAGAGCCAAAATTTGGCGTGGCGGCCACAATACTCCCCCTAAGTCTTTTTAAGTGGTTGATTGAAAGAGACTTTCTTTCTAGCGTATGTTTTAATTGGAATGTTGGTTGTTGAAGTCCATTGGTATTCAGGAACTCGATCAGTTGTGTGAGTTGCGAGTCGTTGTCTACGTCTGTTTTGTACAAGTATGCTGGTTTCAGTTTATCAATGTTTATGTTTTTTAGTGTACCGTCGATGTCCAGTTCAAAAATTTTACCTGATTTTCGTTTTATAATTTTATAAGCTCCTCTGTATGGTGATTCTAATGGTGATTTAGCATGGTCAGATCTTATAAATGCGTGACTACAAGTATAGAGATCCTTTGGTATGAATATCCTAGATTTTATATGATGAGCTGTTGGTGTTGGTCTCGAACCTCTCATGAATTTGCGATGCTTTTCTACAAAAATATGTGGATTAGCTACATAGTCATTATTAATAAAGAATTCACCCGGAGTGCGTAAGGTGGTTCCGTATAGCATTTCCGCTGGTGAGACTTGAATATCCTCTTTGTAACTGGTACGAAGTCCAAGTCGTACAGTAGAAAGTATTTCTGTCCAAGGTTTTGGTGAACACATTAATGCTGACTTAAGAGTGCGATGCCATCGTTCGGTCATGCCATTCGACTGCGGATGATATGATGTTGTCCTCTGTCTATTACAGCCAATGAATTTGGTAAAGGCCAGAAACAAGAATGACTCAAATTGTGAACCTTGGTCAGATGTTATTGTTGTTGGCGTGCCGTAATGTACGATCCAGTGGTCGAAGAGAGCAGTAATGATCGTATCCGCCATAATGTCTTTTAGTGGAACTGCAACGGGCCATCTAGAGAAACGATCGATGATGGTCAAACAGTATTTATAGCCCTTGTATTCAGGTACTATAATGATGTCCAAATGTATATGTTTGAAACGATCATCCGGTATGTTCATGTGCTGTGGTTGGATGCGTGTATGTCGTTGTACTTTGGAAAGTTGTCAAGGTATGCATTCTCTGGCCCAGGTAGTGATATCTTTTTTGATGCCTGGCCATACAAACTTCTCCCGTATTTGTCGTGAAGTAACGTTCCTGCTTGGATGCGAGAGCACATGGATAACATTAAAAGCAGTCTTGCGAAGGGTAAATGGGAGGTAAGGTCGGATAGTTCCTGTCGATATGTCACAGTAAATGTTTGTGTTGTCGAGTTTAAGTTTATTCAACTGTGTACGATCGGAATCGATCGTGAGCGAGAAAGTAACATTTTGTAAAACGCGCCTTTAGTCCGATATTAGCGATCGTATCCCCACCACTCGGCGCCGAGCGTGTGCGCGCCCTGCTGGGCCCATTATCGAGGACATTCGTTCTAGTCTTTCGCCAGACGCTTAAGAGAACACTTTATTTTTCCAACGAACATAGTAGACGATTCAACATCCCAGGGGTAGTGCGATCACATCCCAGGGTCGACGATAGAAAGGTGACGGACCGCAGAGGCGGTAATTAACGATAAAGAAAGGGAGAGGCGATACGAAACGGTAAGAAAGTTCTTCATTGGTACCAACCATCTTGAACGGATAAACGAGAGGAGCGGCACCACGTGCTTTGCCCGTAGGTGACCGCTGGTAGAGAGAGGAGAAGTTAACCACGGGTTTATCCGTGGTTGATCATCATTTTAACGTAATGTAATATTCAAACAGGGTTTTTATGCCGTAAGGCTTTTCCCTGACGAGCCAATAAAGCATTAGCATTTTCATTGGCTCAACCACGTGTTTTATTTTGTTCTAATTACCCTTTCACCTTCCTCACAATTAGCTGAATCCAATCGCCGGAGGACTCCACGTAGGAGGAATTTTTGGCAAATACATTTTGGTGCCTCCTGTGAGGTCTGAATTCCTGATCTCTGGTTTGAGCGAATCTGCGTATCTGGTAGCAGTAGATTGAGTACAACGGATTCAAGAACAACGAGGTTGAGAACATCTACTTCATGAACACCCTCGCTATCCAGTCGAGCTAGTTGTTACAAAAGATTCGGAATAAAAGATAAGTAGATTCAATCATTTGTGCATACGCTCATTATGCGTATCCACTTTTTAAAAAAATTAATAAATATTTCACATTAAATTGCGTCTTCGAACCCCTTAGAAGTTCGCAATTTCTAATATAAGCATTCATTGTCTCATCTTTCTTACCAAATTATTATAATAAAAAATAGGAATCGATTCATACAATTCTATTTTAAATTCATCGGAAGTAACACGTGTTAGTAAAATCGTTATTCTTGGTTCCGAAATCGCTTAGCAACGATACATATTTTCAAAACGCCTTGTTTTCGGACAAAGAGCGATAACAGTTTCCACGGTTACATCACTTAGCAACGATACTTTTTCAAACATAAGACTAAGCAACGACGAAATCGTGACATCGGTAGAGCCGATAGATAAGGGACCCCCACCCCTTTTTTACCAATCAACAGCTCAGGACCGTAACCGCGTGATCGGAAACCCAACGCGCTATAATAAAATTTCATATATCGATTCTTTGCCTTGCCATAAATTAATTAGTCCGCTTTCGAAGAGTAAGACAATTAACATCGGTACAAAATAGAACGAAACCAACTCAGTTGGGCACGAGCGGCGTTGAAGGCGCGGTTAACATATTTAGAAAAGGCAATTGAAGAAGGAAAGTTACATCCGGACGAGATATCATCTCGCCTCGAACGTATAACTCATCAAGTAGATACATACGAACAATTACATCAGGAATGTATAGATAGTGATACGGAGGGAGAGTTCGGTGATTTAGACCAGCTTTTAGATAGATATCACGCAATCAGGAGGACATTGGACGCGAGCAACCCATCCACGGTTAATATAGCGAGCGATGCCAGCACGGCTACGAGTAACATCACGACCGCAGAACGACAGATTAAATTACGACATATTGAGATACCGCAATTTGACGGAGACCTAGAAAAATGGCTTTCGTTTAAGGATGGTTTTTTAACCTTGGTAGATGCGCGAACCGATATGTCTGATTTAGAGAAACACACCTATCTCCGAGACTCTCTGAGGGGCTACGCGTTCGAGACGGTCAAGTCATTTCCAGCAAACGGATCGTGTTACAAGAAGGCGTGGGAAACACTATTGAAAACATATGATTGGAATCGCGTCATTCTGGCGAGATACCTCGACACCGCGCTAGATTTAGTATATGCAGCAGATAAGTCGGCATTAGGAGTAACGAAACTCAGAAATACGATCCGAGCTCATTTTCAAACGATCCATTCATTCAACGCGCCCCACGCCATACTAGTTCGTATCATCGAGCGACTTTTAACCCCTAACGTTCGAAAGGAATGGGATCGGCAACTTAATTCGGATAAATACCCGACCCTCGAGGAAATGGACGAATTTCTAAATTTCGATTTGGCATGTTCTTCTGAGAGCTTCACTTCTTTGTCTATCCCATAGAGATTTTCCGGTTATTCTCCGGATTATTTTCATTTCCGCTGCCTCCATCATCTGGCGGGTTTTAGATGTCTCGGGTCTTGTTTCCGCCGCATATGTTAGTATGGGTCTTATAGTGGCCTTGTAAATACGGCTTTTTGTGTCTATTCTGAGATGTTTGTTGCGGAATATGGTGTCATTGAGTTGTGCCGCAGCTCTTGTTGCCTTAACCACTTGTGTTCTTACTTCCGTTTCTATTTCACCAAAGCTAACTTCGCCTACATGATCGTGAGGGTCATGTTGCCGGTCCCAAGCCCGGATAAAGGAGGAGGGTTGTTAGGTTAGGTTAGCTACCTGCCTGACGTAAAATAAAGCACAAGCTCGAAGAAACCACAACGCGCCTCGGAATAAAAAATAATATAATACATATAATGATCTTTGGTCTTTTATTAATTAACTAAGACGTAATTACGTTTCTCTATAACAACAAAAGTTTTATTTAAAATACTTAAACAGTTACATTATAAATTACCAAATAATTTACTAACCTATAACAACAAAAGAAACAACATTTAAAGCCTTTACTTCTAGTGTCTACTATCTTCCGGAGCGAATTGTAATCTTACTCTACCGGAAGAGAGAGAGTAGAGTAACTTATATAGTTACATCTCAAGTGCCTGTCACGACTTCTGATAAGTTTGTCGGTGACGCGGCAAATATAAATTAAAGAAAAGCACTTCGATATGTGTGACGTGGTTTTCTTTACATACATATATGTAGGATGCGAGCGCCTCCATGCCAAATACTTAAATAGGCATTCGTGAAGAGATTGGACGGTGGGCCCTGGATATAATAGCTCAATGCATAAAGAGCAGTCTCCCGGAAAGCGGAAGATCCGGGTTCGAGTCCCGGTCCAATCAGTCCAACGGCCTAATTTTTTTCACGAATCCTACATATATTTTACTCGGTAAAGTATTTTAACTGAACAGAATATTGCTATTTTACTTACTATGTTTTGAATAATATCAGGATAAAGAGAACAATTGTAATTCATCGGTATTCTTAGATTAAAATCAGAAAATTGTTATCGTATGGTTAAGGCATAAAAAATCAAATAGCATGTTATCTAGTTTATTCATTTTCAACCTAAATTGATGATTACTATAGAGAAGAAATGAAACGAATTAAAAACTAATAAACAATAATACATACCTCAAATAACTTCAAAAAAGACTTTTATTACTAATATTCACAAATAATCAATGTTTATAAAGATATTTTTGAAGATTTTCACAGTTATTTAATATCAATCACCACTGTATGTAATAATTAAATAGCTTCAAAACATATAAATAATTTGTATTTGTATCGATATAAAACACGTGTTGTGTATATAGAAATATCAGAATATAGATATCAGTCCACGATAAATGTAACGGAGTTAATTTCAAATCGTTTTGCCTGCGCATCGTAAATACCGACAAACTTCATCCTGTTGATTTTTTGGTCGGTGCGCGCGCATCGTAAAAATTCATTCTCATCATTTTTTCCCAAACGCGTCAAAAGAATTATAATTTAAAAAATTCGTGTTTCTTCGTTTTCTGGTCTCCCATGTAAAGATTATCTAATCACGAAATACAGTTCCTCTGTTGATTTAAGGCATTAACACTATGACGTCCGGTGACACCACAGTGGTGTTATGCACAAAAGTTGCAATATCGCCGGTTACACCACATTGGTGTCACGCACAAACATTGCTCTATCGCCGGTTACATCACATTGGTGTCCGTTCCGTCTTTTGTCGGAATATTTAAAGAATTTGTCGCAACGGAAAATTCCTGATCGTGTTGACCGATGATAAAGATATCTGAGAACAGATTTCACAGAAAATAAAGGATATTTACTCAGTTAAGAATGGAAATTCGGACATTCAAAAGAATCATAAAAAATCATACACCACTAGTGTAACCTCCTGAAAAAAGTGATTTTTGAGAATTCTTTTAAAGAAAATTACTGCATGAAATGTTTTAATATTTGAAGGAAATATTTGTGGATTTATAATAAGTACATAATAAAATTTTTTTATCAAAAAATTGAAAATTCAGCAAGTTATTTGCAATCTCCCAAGCGTCCAAAAACTATTGACGAAACTACTGACGAAAATTTGATGATTTTTGACCTGTTAAAATTACATTTTATATTCGATCGAAAAACTGGAGGTTCTTGGTATGGAGAAACATATATAAAAGAAGCAGCAAAAAGAATCAAATCGATCGGATGATTTGTCTTCAAATTATAACTGCATTAAATTTGAAAAATGTCATTTCGAGAAAAACGCGTTTAAAGCTTAAGTTACTGATATTGTACGGTTACGGATATTGTACGGTTCTTTAGATGGATGTAACTCAAAAACTATTTGAGATAGACATTTGAAATTTTTGTATGTTATTTTTAAAGGTATAAACTATCGAAATATGCAACAACAACAAAATCGACTTTTCAAAATTTCGCACTAGTGATGTCCCTTAAGCGGGCTACAACAAGACTGTATGTTTTACAAATAGAGCAATCATAGATATTCATGAACGTTCATAAATTATGTATTTCCTGATAACTTTAGGTAGTAAAAACGGGTTTAAAAAATTGATTTTTTTTTACATTTTTTGCAAGAAAAACATCTTAAAAATATTTTCTAAAGGTTTCTGATCAAAATTTAGAATATTTTCAAAATTATAGCCAAAAGAAACAAGCGCGCTGTAGTTTGTATGAAAGTATGTAAAACTTTGAACGCGTTTTTCTCGAAATCATGTTTACGGAATTTCGAAGAAGCACTGATTTAAAACTATTCACCGATTAGGCTAAAAATTGAACCTGTTATTTTAAACACACATAGCTAAATACGTAACTTTTAGAACATTACATTTTTTATGATAAATTAACTTTTTTAAAAAATTTATCAAAAGAAAAATTCAATTTTGAAAACCTTTTTTTTATAAGTCCGCTATTTATATTTTTTTTTTTTAATATGCATATTATTGAATAGTTCATTAGAATAAAGCCTACAGAGAGAAAAATAATCTCTTTAATTTTTTATTTCAAATGACTACGGAAGGTTGTGTACTTCTCCGAAACAACTCAACTATTTTTCGAGGGCTCAACTTAGACAAACAAAATTATTGACAAATTAATATAAAATTAATTAAAAAAAAATTATTTTGTACATTTCAAGACACCTATAAAAACATGTAAAAATTTCGAAACGATCGCATTTTATTTTCATGTTTGTTTCTTGCAATTATATACGTGACCAGAAAATGGTCGATTCCCTCCCAATGAATTCTATTAAACAGTTTAACGCTGGAATGAGTGAGATAGGACAGGATAGATAAATGAGCAAAACACTTTTACACGGCACAAAGCTACTTGCCTCGGCATAAAAACTCTCACGGAATTGAGAGAAAAGCCGGGGCAAGAGAACAATTTATTCAATAAACTGATGAAGCATACAATTACAAACAAAACGCTGAAAGAAAATATATTAATAGAATAAACGACGCGAGGTACCTTTTGGTCGCACGCTAGAGAGCTCTCTTACCGTTCGCTTCCGACGCAAGACGACAATCGAACGCACGCGGTTTCTTATCGCACCTAACAATGGCCTGTCTGGCCAGAACCTTATCCACGTTGGTAGCCTGGCGACAGGTTGCAGATAACTCACTACAACTGTCCGCAGCAAGCTCGCGTTGGTAGCCTGGCGACAGGTTGCAGGTAACTCGCTACAACTGTCCGCAGCAAGCTCGCGTTGGTAGCCTGGCGACAGGTTGCAGGTAACTCGCTACAACTGTCCGCAGCAAGCTCGCGTTAGTAGCCTGTTAGGAACAAACCACCAGACAACTCCACACACTCCTCACTCACTCTCACACGCTCTAGTCACGTTGCCTAGAACAAAAAGCCCAGATAACGAGAAGCTCAAGATGAGAAAACACACACTGTTGGTAGCTCAAACCAGAGTGAACAACAGAATGAGACTCGTGCGTGCACACGGCCCCACGCATCCTATTCCCCCCGCACACCTCAAGACGCTCTCCCCTGCCTCTTGCATGGTAAGGCGTGTCCGCACGCATCTCGACAGCCCTTGCGCGCCCTCGCAACTTAATTAACGCATACGCCGCCTATTCCGCGCGCAATATAAATTATTCTAACAACGTAAATATCGCCGAACAATGTTAAATAATATTTCCTTCAAAAATTATAAAAACGAAAATCTAGGGTTATTCTCCTATTGGATATCGGTTCTAGACGCTACCCTGAGCTGTCGCTGCTTTTATACCACTAGATACTAGAGACTTTTCGCTGATCCCTACAAAAGACACCAGTTCACTTGTGATATTATACAACTAGAGGTGAATTCTGAAAATTTCCTATACCATATTTGCCATTTCTCAGACTTGTTGCATACAGTATTTTATGCAATTCGTAACAATAAAATGAAATACATAAAAATCACAACATTTTTAATTATTATAAAAAAGCGGTTTAATTTCTTCACTCATGATTATTATTACAATTATATTTAGTTACTATTTTACTTAAATATTGCACGAATATTTTTGAAACATACCAATTGCGTAGATTAATGACAATAAATGACGTCCTTTCATATGCGCATTTCAATTCGTGCAATAATATTTCATTATAGCATTATTATAGATATGCTAGAAATACTTTAGTCATCGAAAATTGATCAATTTTAAACAACCAACCAAAGCTAAGAAAATAAACTTCTCGATCACGGATTGCTTAAAACTATTTATTTTTATTCTTTTTTTCATTAGATCTACAATGTGTGCACTTATAAATCAATATCTTCTTTAATATTATTATAATCTAATTATAGACAACAAGCTTATGGAAATTAAAATATGAGATAAATACTTTTGATTGAAATCTCTTTAAATATCTATACACAGATGTCTTTTTTTCGCTCGTTCGGCTGAACTCGCCTCCCTTGAATTTACTCGAATAAGCGTTACAATGCAAAAAAGATTAAAAAAACGATCACACTCAAAAGTATTTCAATCGCCCCAATATAAGTGTGTGCAATGTGTAGGTCCACATTTAACTGTGGAATGCAAAAAATGAGTTTAAACTCGACGAACTTGTCTCCTATGTGGCGACCACCATATTGCGAACTATAAAGGGTGACATTGTTACCAAGAATTGCTCAAGAAAATTGCTCAAAGTTCTCGAGATCCAAACTAAGGGAACATCCAAACATCCAATCAAGCTTAAGGACCAACTAAGTCGGAAATAATCAACGTTTTATCGATCCAACAGTTTCTTATGCACAAACTACGAAAGGAAATAATCGCTTCCCAAACATCCCAAGTTCGTTAACTTCGGATTTAGAAAATAAAAACGAAAATGCTTACACTTCTGATAACGTGAGTAAATTTGAAAAACTTATTAAAAAACAAACTGAACAAATAAATAAAATTCTCTCTCTATTAACGGTAATAGTAAATAAATTATCATCTATTACCAAATAATGGAAACTTTACGTATTGCTTTTTGGAATGTCAATCAAAGTTTAGTTGGAATCTTTCTTAAAAATCCAGGACATTCAAATAATGCTGATATTCGAGACCCACTTTACCGATAAAACTTAATTTAAAATTTATGATTATAAGGTTTACTACACGCATCATCCCAGTGGAAGGACACATGTACGGTGATTATTATTAAATCTAATATAAAACATTGTGAACTTGCACCCATCAAACAAGACTATGTTTAGTCAACAAGTGTTATAATAGACAACTGATACAGTCCGCTCAATATCTCAATAGTTCATTGTCCTCCAAGACATAATATTCAAAAAGAAAAATTTGATCTCCTCTTTGAAAGTCTAGTTTCTAAATTCATAGCAAGAGGTGATCTAAATGCTATACATAACCTTTGTGGCAGTAGAATCGTAACACAAGGACGAGAGCTCTCTCCAAAAGCATCTGATATTGTATTGTATGTACGGCGAGAGTTTGTGTGTGAAAAAAGACGAAAGACGACGACAACGAAGAATTAAGTATGACGATATTCTCGTTCATTACGGCGTTTAAAGTAACATATAATTCAACGAGTCAATTAATTGTTAATTTAGACTATAGATATTTACTATTATATTCTTTTTTTATTAACTCCATACACCTTTACAATTTGTCCGTATACATTTGGTAAATTGCTATATAAGTGAAAAAAGATAGCACGCGGACGGTTTCTCCGATGAGATAGCGTCGCTATTGTCATTTATTTCGGTTAGGTTTAATCTTTTACTATATCTTCTGGGTAGATTTTTTTAAGCCTTCTAGGGATATACTGGTTTTATTTATCGTTGGCTAGTGGGTTTATGTGAGTATCCATTCTTTTTTGTATCTGCAGTTGTTTTGATTATTTTTTCTTTTATCGTGGGAATATTTAAGTTGTTCCTAATTTCTTTGTTACGGACGTACCATCGAGCATTCGTGATTGTGCGTAGGGTTATGTCTTGTTGAGCCTCGAGCTTGGCAATGTGACTTTTCGCTGCTATACAGTATAACGGTATTCCATAGTTCAAGATAGGTTTTATTATTGTTTTGTAGATTGTTAATTTTTTCTCTATGCAAAGTTTAGATTTTTTACCAGTTAGCCAAACAATTTGTCTCCTTTTTAGACGAATTTGTTTGGAATGTATAAGTAGTCCCAAATACTTGAATGACATTACTTGCGGAATTTCTGCATTATATAGTTATAGTTTTGGTATTTGGTTTTTCCACAGTGTAAACTCAGTGTCTTTTATTTTTAAGTAAAATGTTCTGTCAGAAAGGTAAGATCTTAGGAGTTTGTAATACGAGTGTGGAAGGTGTTTACTGATTGTTCATAATAATTCGTGATGCTCCACTTTATCGAAAGTTTTTTTCACATCTATGAAGACGGTGGAACAGTACTTGTTTTTAGAATATGTAAGACCGGAAATAATCAAAGATTAATGTCGTGAGCTCAGTAATGATTTTACTGTAAGAATGAGTGAGATAGGGAGGGATAGATAAATCAATTAACAAAGTTTTACACGGTACAGAGCAACTTGCTTCGGCATAAAAACTTTCACGAAATTGAGAGAAAAGCCGGGGCAAGCGAAGGCTTTATTCGAGACGAAAATGATACAATAAGCAGTGACTTGCGGATAGGTTGAAGAAAGAACGAGGTAACGCAACTGCGTCGCGAGGTACCTTTTGTCGCATACTAGAGAGCTCTCTTACCTTCCGTCTCCGTTGCAAACCGTTGAGGTAACGCAATATAATTCGGTCCGTTATCGGCCCTACGAACGCACGTTATCCTTTGTCGCAAAACGCCCTGATTATTTGGTCATAGCGCGTCTGGCTACAACCCTATCTCACGATGGCAGCCAGTCAACAGCTACAAACAAATCCTTACAGCCGGACGGGCTACAACCCTATCCCACGATGGCAGTTGTCAGAACTACAATACTTTCTAAGGTGATCGACACAAGACCACACACCTCACGCTAGCCTCTCGCTTTTGGTACGCAATAGACCGTTCCCCAAATTCGCACACGCATGCTGATCTTAACAGAACAATGCCAATATGGCGTAACTCTCTTTTCCAAACCAAACTATTGTCTAAGCTATTCAGATTTCAAGTGACCTGTAGGTGCTCTCGCATGCACTTCGCATGATAAGGCGCTCCCACATGCACCTTGCATGCCCTTGCGCGCCCTCGCAACTCCATTGACGCCGCCGTTACCAAACCTATTCAGCGCGCAATACAAACCGGATCTAATGCCTTAAATTCACCGAACAGTACTCTTTATTTTCTAAAGCTGTGATTATCGTATTAGTTAGTCTGTGTACTTGTTCAACGGTAAAGTGTTTGTTTCGGAATTCAAATTGGTAGTCAGGAATCAGGTTTTTGTCAGAAATTATTCGTTTCATTCTTTTGTATATTATTTTTTCTAATAGTTTAGATAGTAATGGTACAAGCGATATCGGTCTATAAGAGTTTACATAATGCGGATCTTTATTAGGTTCAGGGAGCATTAAATTTTCCGCGAGTTTCCAAGTACTTGGAAAGTGATGAACACATACTATTGCGTTAATTAATATTGTGAGCATCCTAATTGATTAAAGTGGCAGTTCTATTAGAATTCTACCATTTATTAGATCGTAAGTTAGAGCCTTTCTTATTTTGATGTGTGATATTAGCATTCTAATTTCTACAGCTGTTGTGCTATTAATGTTTATTCAAACATTTAAGGGGATTACCCATTGTTACATAATACATAAGCAGAAAAAATATTGAAAGATAAAAATAATATAAAGATGATATAAATATAATACTGATAATAAAATAATATAAATATAAATAAACAAATTAATTTTAAAGTATAAAAAGATACATAATAATAAACATAAGTATAAATAAATAAATATTATATCTTCTTCTTCTTCTTTCTTTAGTTTAGGCAAATTGCCTGTTTCGTAACGACGTTTTTCTGCCTATTGCACTGTTAAATTGTCGCACCATCGTTTTCGTGGGCGTCCCGTGCTTCTGCGGCCTACCGGTGACTTATCCCGTGCAATTCTGACAATTCTTCCGTTGTCCATTCTGTTAATATGTTCGTTCCATTCTTTTTTTCTTTTTAGTATCCATTCGTTAATGTTTTCCACTTTGCATGTTCTTCTTATATCTTCACTTCTCTCTCGATCCAGTAGTGTTTTCCCAGCTATTCTGCGAAGAACTCTCATTTCGGTTGTCTCTAGTAACTGTTTCGTTTTCGCCGTGTCTGGTCGAGTTTCTGCGGTATGTGACATAATAGGTCTTACCATTGCCTTGTAGATTCTTGCTTTGGTCTCTATGTCAATGTTTTTGTTTCGCCATATTGTGTCATTCAAACAACCCGCTATTCTGGATGCCTTCAATGTCTGTTCTCTTACCTCTGCTTCAACATCACCATATCCTGAGATTTCTATTCCTAGGTACTTAAATCTCATTTCCTGCTGAATAACCTTCCCTTCAATTTCCAGTTTGCATCTAAACGGCGTCTTTGATGTTGTCATGCATTTAGTTTTCTGGGCCGATATTTTCATGTTGAATGATTTGGCTATGCAGTTAAATCAGTGTAATAGACGTTGTAGATCATCTTCATTTTCGGCCACTAATACAGCGTCATCAGCATAGCATAGGATGGTTATTTCTTCACTGCCCATTTTATATCCTTTTAGCAGTCTTACGTTTCTTATTATTTCGTCCATAATGATGTTAAAAAGCAGGGGACTTAGGGAATCCCCTTGTCGGATACCACGACCTGCATCAATCGGTTCAGTCAAGGCGCCATTTATCTTTGCTTGGATCTTATTGTTTCTATATATGTCCTCTATGGTCTTGATAAGATTGTTCGGAATTTGCCGGTTATAGAGGAGGTGTATAACATCCTTTAACTGCACTCGGTCGAATGCCTTTTCCAAATCAATGAAACACATATATGCTGGTCTGTTGTATTCAATTGATTTTTCTGTTATCTGTCTTATGATGAAAACCGCGTCTGTGCACGATCTGCCTGATCTGAATCCCTGCTGTTCGTCTTCTAGATTCGTTAAGCTGTTAATTTTATTCGTTATAATCTTTGTCGTTAGTTTTAATGAAGTGTTTAAAAGATTGATTCCCCTGTAGTTTGTAGGCAACTTTTTGTCTCCTTTTATAAACATAACTATAGTTGTACTAATTCGCCATTCGTCAGGTATTTTGTGTTGGCATAGTATTTTTTGGATTAGGAATGTTAGTTGTTGTGTGAGACGTTGGCCACCATATTTTATTAGCTCGTTTTGGATGCCATCTTGCCCTGGGCTCTTCCTATTCTTTAGTCTTCGAATAGCTGTTTCTACATCACTGGACTCAATTTGTATGTCGCTTCTGGTTATTATTTCTGGCGTATTTAGTTCCGTTTGAGGTTCTTCTGATTTATAGAGCTCTGTTAGATAGTTAATCCAATTTTCTTTTGTGATCTGGTTTGTTTCTATCATTTCATTGACCTCCTTTCTTTGATTTCTAATAAATCGCCAGATTTGTTTTTGGAGTCCATAGAAGTCACTCTCCATTCTTTTCGAAAAAATCTCCCAATAATTTTGCTTTGTTTGCCTTACTAATGTCGCTGTTTGATTCCGGATTCGTCTATACGTTTCGTATGACTCAGGTGTTCTTAATGTCCTATAGTTAAGGTATGCTATTTTCTTTTTTTTGCATATTTCCTTAATCTCTGGGCGGAACCAAGGAGTTTTGATCATTCTAGCCCGGTTTTTTACAGTTCGTGTTCCCAGGGCTTCATATGCAGCTTCTAAAATGTTGGTTCTTAGTTTCTTCCAGGCTATGTTTATGTTATCTTCTTCTTTTATTGGGCTTTTTTCGATTTTTTCTTTCAACCTGTTCTCGTATAGTTGTTTGGTTGGTAAGTTCCATAGTGACTCGATGTTTATTTTCAATTCTTGAGTTGCTCGTGCAAGATTTCTTTGGGGTTTAAACTTCATTCTTATCTTTGCTAATAGCAGGCTATGATCGCTTCCTACATTCGCGGAATTTAACATCCTGATATCTAATATTTGGTTTGGTTGGACGTATCTGTTGGTAACAATGTAATCAATTGTAGACCTGAAGCCTCTGGTGTTGCTGTATGTAAATTTATAGTGTTTCTTATGATTGTAAAATGTATTATTAATCCTTAGCTCGTTAAATGTGCATAGCTGTGTCATTAGTTCTCCATTGTCATTTAACACGTTTTCGTTGAACCTTTGTTTTATTCCAGGTATTATTTCGTTTCCGATGCGGGCGTTAAAATCTCCAAGGATTATCATTTGTTGGTTACTTGGTAATGATCCGACTAAATTTTGTAGTTGGTCGTAGAAGGCTTCTCTTTCTTCCTTCGGTTTATTATCTTCGGGTGCATAAATTGACACTATATTTAATTTTTGGTCTTCCGCTTTCATTTTTACAACCAAGATTCGTGAAGATACGTAGCTACATTCTTGTATGTTATTTTGATACTTCTTAGACACTGCGATGGCTACCCCTTCTTTTGCCCTGATTTGTTTTTCTACACCACTATAGATCACTAAGTAGTCTTCGTACTGTATTTGTCCTTTGCCTTTCTTTTTGTTTCTTGTAAGGCGCAAATATCGATGTTATTATTTTTTAGTTCTTTCAGGGTTTCTTGATCTTTATTATTGAATGACTTGATGTTCCATGTAGCCAGACGCATTATATGTTCTTTCTTCCATTTCGTTGTCCATTTCCTTGCATGTGTCGTCATCTGTATATCCGTCCTGTTCCGAGGCAGAGTGTCAGTTCTATGAGCCGTAGTCTTTTTTTTACGTTGGGTAGGGAGCTAACCTGATCCAACAACCTTCCTCCTTTTCCCGGGCTTAGGACCGGCAACATGATCGCTGATCTGCGATCATGCAGGCGGAGTTAAATATTATATGTACATAGAAAATAATGTAAATATAAATAAATAAATAAATTAAAATATAAAAAAGAGGAAAACAAAAGAAAAGAATACATGCAAATAAAAATAAATAAATCGTTAGAAGAATAAGAAGTCGTTTACGTTATTGTCTGTGTATGTTTAAGTAATTAAGTTGTGTGCAGTGAATATGTTTTATAGGTGTGTTGCAAAAGTTTCTACTTGTTTTTATGTAGTTTTCGCCCATAAGTCGTAAAGACTTCGGATGGCTAGTATTGATTCTACTGGACCTAGCAGTAGAACCAAGCATCCATTAGTAGTACCTAGAACCAGGCAGAAGCACTTAGCACCTAGCAGTAGAATCTAGCACCTAGCTGTAGCACCTAACACTTATCAGTAGTATCTAGCAGTAGCACCTAGCACCAAGTGATAGACACTAGAACCTAACAGGAGAATAAAAAAGCAAGTGGATAGCACATATCAGTACCTAGTACCTAGAACTAAGAACATAGCAGTAACCCCAAACATCTAGCAGTAGCACCTAGAACCTAGCAGTAGAATCTAGCATATGGTAGTAGCATCTATCTCCAAATAGGAACACTAAGCACCTAGCAGTAACATCTATCAGTAGTATTTAGCACCTAGTACGTTGCAGTAGCACCTAGAAAATTGCAGTGGCATCAAGAACGTTGCAGTAAAACTTAGCAGCTAGCATTAGCTCCTAGTACATATCAGTGTGGGATGCGAGCATCTCAAAGCCAAACTTAAATAGGCGTTCGTGAGGAGATTGGACAATGGATAGCTCAATGGTTAAAGAGCAGTCGTCCGAAAAGCGGAAGATCCGGGTTCGAGTCCCGGTCAAGTCAGTCCAACGGCCCAATTTTTTTCACGAATCCTACATCAGTATCACCAAGATCCTAGCTGTAGAAACATTGTACCTAGCAGTAGTACCATGATCCTAGCATCTAGCAGTAGCACCAAGCAGCTATCACTTAGCATTAACACCTATACCAAGCAGTAGCATCTTGCAACCAGCTTATCAACTAGCACCTTACAGGAGAACAAAACATCAAGCGGTAGTATCAACAAAACCTAGGAGCTAGCACAGAGTAATTAGCAGTAAAACCTGACACAGTGCAGTAGTATCCAGCACTTATTAGTAGAACCTAGCAGCTAGCAGTAGAAACTAGAACCTAACAGGAACACCAATCACCTAGCAATAGCACCTAAAAGTAGCACCTAGCACCTAGCACCTCTCAGATACTCCTTAGACCAAGCACTAGCACTTAGCTCCTAGTACCTAGTAGAAGCATTTACTAGCACGAGAACAAAGCACCTTGTAGCAGAACCTAGAAGTAGTACCTAACACCTATAAGCAGTACCTTGCAGTAGAACCTTGCATCTAGCAGTAGCACCTAGTACCTAGCAGTATCACTTAGAACTTAGCATGAACATGAAGCACTAAGCAGTAGAACTTAGCAGTAGCATCTAGCACCCCGAACTAACAGTAGAAACTAGCATATAGCAAAAGCACCTGAAACTTAGTTTTAGCACCTAGCAGTAGCACCTGTAAACATGCAGTAGCACCTAGCACCTAGCACCTAGCAATTACACCTAGATAATTGCAGTGGAATCAAGAACGTAGCAGTAAAACTTAGCACCTAGCGTTAGCTACTAGCACCTAGCAGTAGAACCTAGCACCTATCAGCAGCATCTAGCAGTATAACCTTGCACATATTAGTAGTACTTAGCACTTAGCAGTAAAACCAAGCACATATTAGTAGCACTTAGTACCTAGCAGTAGAACCTAGTATTTAGCAAGTTGCCACTAGCCACTTACAGGAGCATCAAGCAAAATGTGGTAGCTCATTTTAGCAGCAACTTGCACCTAGCACCAAGCAGTAGTATCTGAAACCTACCAGTGACACTAAGAACGTAGCTGTAGCACCTAGCATCTAGCAAAGAGCACCTAGTAGTAAAACCTAGAAAATAGCGGTAGCATGAATAACCAATCAGAAAGACCAAACACGTAGCAGTAGAACATATCAGTAACTAATAAAACCCTAACCCTAGCAGTAGCACCTAGAATAAGCACCTAGCACCAAGCACCCACCAGTAGCACCTATGATCTATAAGTAGCACTAAGTACCAAGCTGAAGCACTTTGCTCCTAGCAAAAGAACCTTGCACGTAGTGGTAGTATGTAGCAACGAACAGTTAAACTGTGCACGTCGCACCAAATAGTATCACCTTGCTTAAAGCAGATGCACTGAGCACCTATCTCTAGCACCTAGAGCCTAGCCCGAACAAAAAAAACAAAGCAGTATCACATATTAGTATTTACTAGCACTGAACGATAAGCACTAACCACATAGTAGTAGAACCTAGCACCCTGCAGTAGCACCTAGCTGTAGAACATAGAACCTTGCAATAGTACCAAAAACCTAGTAATAGCAACTGAAAGTAACACTTAGCTCCTAGCACTTATCAGTAGCTCCTTGCACCTATCAGTAAATCCTTGTACCTTGCACCTAGCATCTAGCAGAAGCACCTGAAAACTAGTAAAGAACACAAAGAACTAAGCAGTAATGTCTATTAGTAGCACCTAACACCTAGGACATTGCAGTAGCACCTAGCAGTAGAACATAGAACCTTACTGTAGTACCAAGATCCTAGCCGTAGCACCTAGAACATAGCAGTAGCACCTTACACCCAGCTGTAGCATTTAGCAACTAGCTATAGTAATTAGCACATAATAGGAGAATTAAGCAAAAAGCAGTTGCTCTTAGCAGTAAAACTTAGAATTCAGCTGAAACACCTAGCAATAGAACCTGTCCCCTTGCAGAAGCAACTAGCAGTAGAACCTTAAAGTAGCACCTAGCAGTTAGCAACTATCAGTAGCACTTTGGACCTGTCAGTAGATTTTAGCACATAGTAGTATCACCTTGCACCTAAGAAGAGAACCAAAAATGAAGCCGAAGAAAAGGTCAGTGAAACTTAGAACCTAACAGGAGCATAAAGCATGTAGCAGTAGAGAACATTAGTAGCACCTAGCACCTAAAACAAGCATTGTTCAAAAATCTGTAGCACGTATAAACAGAGCCTAGCATCTTGTACATAGCAATAGCACTAAGCAGAAGTACCAAGAATCTTGCAGTAAAACCTATTAGTAACACCTTGCACCTAGCACCTAGCAGGAGAACTTAGCACCTATAAGCAGCTCCTAGCAGTAGAACCAGACACCTTGCAGTAGCACCGAGCACCTAGCAGTAGCTCCTTTCACCTAGAAGTAGAACCGAGTAACTAGCAGAAACATCTAGCACTTAGGAGCTAGCAATAGCACTAAGCACCTAGAATTAGCATCTAGTACCTAGTTGAAGCACCTAACAGTGACACCTGTCTTCTTGCAGTAGTAACAAGCACCAAGCAACTTGCAATAGTATCTACTACCAAACATCTTACGATAGCTACTAGAAAATAGAACGATGCAGTAGCATCTTGAAGTAATACCTCGGATCTTGTACCAATCATTAGCATTTAGGACCTATCAGATGAACCTATCATCAAGCAGGAGAACCTTTTACTTAGCAGAAGAACTTAGCACGTAGTATAGCACCTTGCACGTAGCAGTAAGACCTAGTACCAATCAGTAGAACCTAGTACCTAGCACCTAGAAGTAGCTTATAGCACCTATCGTCTAGCACCTAGCAGTAGTCCTTAGCATCAAGCAACAAGCAGTAGCACTAAGCACCCAGCAGTAGCACCTTGCAGTAGAACTAAGCAGTAGCTCTTAGCATTAATCACCTAATACCTAGCAGTTGCCCCTAGAAACTAGCAAAATAAAGTAACACCTAGCACCTAAAGGATTCACTTAGCGTCTAGAAATAGCACTTAGCACCTATCGGTAGCACCTGGCAACTAACAGTAGTATCGTGCACCTAGCAGTAGCATCAAACACCTAGCAGTAACCCCTTACACCTAGCTGTAGCCCTAATTACATTGCAGTAATACCTGGCACGTAGCAGTAGTTCCTTGCATCCAGCAGTACTACTATGTCCTAACAGTTGCACTTAGCACTAAGCTGCCTAGCCTAGCTTATAGCAGTAGCACTTGAAACTTACAAACTATTAGTAGTTGAATAATTTTTTTTTGACAGAAGAAAAGGGTCTATTTCTTTGATAGTTAAACTATGAATTTATTCTACACTACATTTTATTAGGAATCAAGACCGTATTACTATATTTTTTAAGACTAAAATTATTCAGCATTGGTATAGTGATTGTACGATCGGAATCGATCATAGCCGAAAATCGATTGTAACTAAAAAACGATATTTACTATGCGCCCACTAAATCGATGGAGAATACTAGTAACCCGACATCGATAACCCCCACCACTCGACCGTCGAGTGAGAGCACCCTGCAGGGCTCATTAAAAAAGACATTCGGTCTAGTCCACCGCTGGACGCCTACGAGGACACTTGGAGACAAATTAATCGGAGGCAAGGAGCGAGAGGAGCATAGAAAGACAAGGAGTTTATCTGTTAAGCGAATGTATCTTACAGATATTATAAATACGATAGTGAGAAGTAGAGGCGATAATTAACGGTGAGAGATATAATTTCTATTTCTTTCAACTTGATTACCCATCCGGGTAATCGTGACGAGAAGTTGATCACGGACTATGTCCGTTATCCATCGTCGTCCATTGTACTGATAACAACAGGGTTTTTTGCCGCAAGGCCTTTTCCCTGACGAGCCAATAAAGCATTGCACTTATTGGCTCAACCACGTGTTTTATTTTATTCTAATTCACCTTTTCACCTCCTTATAATAAGCTTAATCCAATCGCCGGAGGACTCCGTGTTGGAGGAATTTTGGCAAATACATTTTGGTGCCTCCTGTGAGGTGTGAATTTCTGATTCCTGGTTTGAGTGAAGCTGCGTATACGGAATCGCCACTGAGAAAATCTAGTTCCTGAACATACACGCTGCCACGTCGAGCTAGTCATCACAAAGGATTCGAAAAGGAGATAAGTAGATTGCATCATTTGTGCATACGTTTATGCGTATCCACTTTAAATATTATAAAATATTCTATAGGAAATTACGTCTTCGAACCCCGTAGAAGTTCGTAATTTCTAATATAAATTTTATTATTTTCTCTCATCTTTCTTACTAAATTGTTATAGTAAAATCGGAAATAACTTATTCGATGCCATTTCAAAATTTAACCGAAGTAACGCATATTAGTAGTATTTGAAAATCGCTTTGTTCACGGACAAAGGGCGAGAATAGTTTCGACGGTTACATCGCTCAGCAACGGTACACTTGTTCAAACATAAGATTAGGCGACAAAGAAATCGTGACGTCAGTAGGATCCTACGTTCGGTAAACATACCACCCCCCTTTACCAACTCACAGCTCAGGACCGTAACCGCGTGATCGGAAACCCGACGCATTATAACAAAAATTCATATATTAAAATCTTCGTATTCAACATAATTTATATTAACCCATCTTCGAAAAGTAAGATAATTAAAACCGGTAAACGATGGAACCGAAGGAACGTTTGAATCGGTTACGAAGGACATTAAAAATGCAATTGACAATTTTTGAACAAGAAATTGCCGGGGAGAGATTAGATGAAATAACGTTAGTAGGTCGATTTAAGAAAATCACGAAACACTTAGAAGCATACGATCAGGCACAACTGGAGTGTGATGATAAGGATTTAGGGGAAGAAGAAATACAAGAAGTAACGTTAATATTACGCCGGTACCATGCAATAGAAGCGAGAGTCCACCCAAATCCAGTACCCGCGGCTAACATCCCGAACGATAGCAGCATAATTTCAAATCAGACGAGTACGGCCGAACGACCGATTAAATTAAAACGAATTGAGATACCCAAATTTGATGGAAGATTAGAAAAATGGTTAGAATTTAAGAAAGGTTTTTTAACTCTGATAGACGCGCGGACCGACATATCCGATCTAGAAAAACACGCCTATCTTCGAGATGCATTGCAGGGCCGTGCACTCGAAGTGATTACACTATATTCAGGGGACGGGTCGAATTACAAACTCGCGTGGGAAGCATTATTAGAAAAATACGATAGAAAACGCGTACTGCTAGCAAGACTTCTCGACGCGATTCTGGATTTAACACACTCCGAGGATGATTCGGCAAGAGGGATTCAGAAACTCATAAGAGATACGGAGGCATATCTCAACATGATTGATTCGTTTAACGAGCCTCATGCCCTAACAGTGCGCGTTATCGAGCGCCTTTTACCTCGTCGCGTTCGGGAAGAATGGGATCGACAACTCAATTCGGACGATTACCCTACCCGCAAGGAACTTTATAAATTTTTAAAGGAGATAGACCACCGATACAGTGCTTCGGAGAAGCTAACGACGGATATTAAAGACGAGCCCCGCGAAAAACGTAAACGCACCGAACCGACCGCGTTACGACCGCGGAAACAACAAATTGTAAGACCCACGCGTACATTTCTCACGGAGATTAAACGGAAATGCACCCTTTGTAAAGGAAATTCTCACGCACTATTTCGTTGTAGTCGATACGGACGCATGACACCGCTCGAGCGATGGACAGTAGTAAAATCTCGGAGATTATGTCCAAATTGTTTAAAAAGACATGTAGGAAACTGTCCAAGTCCACATTGTCAGATTTGCTGCAGACCGCATCATACATCGTTACATCGGACTGATACGAATAATCACGCGGAAAATTATGAAAGCCCGTCGCCAAAAAGGGAAGCTGTCGCGACCGCGTCTCAAACCGATTCTAAAACATTATGACTTAAGCCAGTTTTTCACGTTAACCCGCGAGGTACAACGCCTCAATTACTCATGAGCGCGATGTGTCGCGTGAGAAGGGGGGACGGAACTTATAAGCAATGCCGCGCACTGTTAGACACCTGCGCAGCAGCGCATTTTATAACCGAAGACGTCGCGAAGGAATTACGTTTACCAATCAGACCGTATTCAATTCCTATCGATGCCATTAATGATACACGAACTCGATCGACGGGTATTATCGAGATAACAATTCAATCCTTAGATAGTCGATATAAACGGAACCTTTCCTTACTCATCGTACCCAAGATAGCCGACCAAGTTCCAAGCGAAGTCTTTCCTCGAGAACTTATTAAGATTCCAATCGATCGAAAATTAGCAGACCTCAGTTTCACTTACCGCGACCAGTGGATATTTTGATAGGTTCCGGAGCCACGTTATCCCTTATGTCCGTTGGACAATTTCGTTTGTCACGCGCCCGCGGCGATCTAATACTTCAAAAGACGCAGTTAGGTTGGGTAGTCGTCGGCGGAATCGACTCGGAAGAATCAAAAGAAGAAACCGCACTGTTCGCGACCACAGAGTTGAGAGACCAATTAGAAAGGTTTTGGTTAATCGAGGACGCGATCGTGACACGAACGGAAGGAACACAGGAAGTAGAATGCGAAACCCATTATACTCAAAATACAAAACGCGACGAAACGGGACGATATATAGTGCGTTTACCATTCCGCGAAAAGGGACACGATTACAGCGAGCTGTATCATATAGCTTTACGCCGCTTCCACAACCTATGGAAAAAGTTGAACGCGAACCCGGAACTTCGGAAAGAGTATGAGCGCACCATGCAGGAATATTTAACATTAGGACACATGTCGCTTGTCGAGGACGACCCGACGGGCGGCTGTTATCTTCCCCACCACGCCGTTATTAAATCAACCAGCACAACGACAAAGGTTCGAGTCGTATTTGACGCTTCTGCAAAGAATAATCAGGGCATTTCCCTTAATAGTACATTGTTAGTCGGACCTACGATACAGGACACATTAGTGGAACATTTACTGCGATTTCGTACATATCGATACGTGTTAACCGCGGATATAGAGAAAATGTATCGACAGATATGGATACATCCGGACGATCGGCAATATCAACGTATATTTTGGATACATAAGGATCGAATTCGTACGTTCGAGCTCAATACGGTTACATTCGGTATAGCGTCAGCACCCTTTCTCGCCATTCGGACCATAAAGCAACTAGCGAAGGATGAAAGCGTCAATTATCCCCTCGGAGCTGAGATTCTAAACCGAGATTTATACGTCGACGATCTCATCACGGGAACCGACGATGTGGAGACACTCGGGAGAATACGAGACCAGACCATCGAGATATTAAAACGAGGCGGTTTTAACATACGGCAATGGGCTTCCAATTATAGGCCGATTCTCGATAAATTAGATACAAAAAAGGTTAACGTCGAATTCTTCTCCGGAGAAACATCGATCCTAAAGACACTCGGAATTTCATGGAATACACATCATGATCATTTGATCTATACAGTCGCGCCGATAGACCTTCATGAGAAAATCACAAAACGTCGGATACTGTCGGAAATCGCGAAAATATATGACCCACTGGGATTATTAGGCCCCATTATCTTAACAGCTAAAATCTTGATCCAAGATTGCTGGAAAACTAAGGTCGAATGGGACGAGTCGGTACCTAATGCATTGCATTCCTCCTGGACAAGGTTCGCGGAACAATTAAAATTAATTGACAATTTGACCATTGAAAGACGTTTGATCATTGATAATCACGATGAAGTACAAATTCACGGATTTTGCGATGCGAGTCAGGCGGGTTACGGTGGCAGTTTATACGTAAGATCGCGAGATCAAGTTGGTAACGTACACGTACGATTATTCTGCGCGAAGAGCCGCGTGGCTCCACTTAAGGACACGACCATACCGCGATTAGAATTATGTGGAGCATTAACGCTTGCTCGACTATATAGAGAGATACGGGCATCTTGCGGAATAAGACCTAACAAGATAATCTTTTGGTCCGATTCCACGATTGTATTAGGTTGGTTAAGAAGGGATCCCAACACGTTGAAACAATTCACGGCGAATCGCGTACGCGAAATCCAGGAAATTTGTGTAGGGATCACGTGGCGGCACGTACGTACAGAGAACAATCCCGCGGACGCATTATCTCGCGGACAACTTCCACGCGAATTCATAAAAAACAATTCGTGGTTTCATGGCCCTTCTTGGCTTCGCCGACCGGAACTTGAATGGCCAATTCAGACCGAAACAGAGACAGACGAACTACCCGAACTTAAAAAAATTCCATTATTGATGACACGGATCGAACCGGAGAGCATCTTTCGGCGATTCTCTAACTACACGCGATTATTAAGAATCACAGCTAGATGTAGAAGATGGGTCAAAACCAATTCATATCGGGGAGAAATTTCGACCGCGGAAATAATAGATACAGAACGACACGTACTCAGGCTCATACAAAATGAACAATTTCGCGCCGAAAAGGATAGATTAACTGAATCGGGGGGAGTAAAGGGCGCAAGACTCGCCGCGCTAAACCCAATCATCGATGAAACGGGCTTGATTCGAGTAGGAGGCCGATTAAAGAATGCGAACTTACCTTTCCAGGAGAAATGTCCAATATTATTACCATCGCACCACCACGTGACCGATCTCCTCATCCGGAAATTCCATGAACAAAATTTTCACGCCGGCATACAAACTACTCTCTACGCTATACGCCAACGATTTTGGCTTTTGGACGGTAAGAATCAAGTGCGAAAAATCGTACGTCATTGCGTACGTTGCATTCGATTCCGTGCATCTGGCATACAATACAAAATGGGCGATCTACCGAGATCTCGAGTCCAAGAAACCATCGCGTTTTCCCACACTGGAGTGGATTTCTTTGGTCCAATCTACGTGAAAGAAAAGAAATACCGAAATAAGGGTCGCGTGAAGGTATACGGGTGCATCTTCGTCTGCATGTGCATAAAGGCCGTGCATATCGAGTTAGTCAGCGACTTGACAACAGACGCTTTTCTGGCCGCCTTTCGACGTTTCACGGGGCGAAGAGCGATTCCATCGCACGTATATTCGGATAACGGTACCAATTTTGTCGGAGCGAACAACCAATTAAGGGAATTATACGCGTTAATCGAATCGGAAGAGTTCAAAACAAAGATCCATAATTACGCGACCGACCAAAGAATCTCGTGGCACTTCAACCCCCCATTATCACCTCATTTCGGAGGTCTATGGGAGGCCGCGGTTAAGTCATTCAAACACCATTTTAGACGGGTGGTAGGAGAAGCCTTATTTACATATGAGGAACTGAACACATTCGCGATCGAAATCGAAGCCATATTAAATTCGAGACCTTTATGCCCTATTTCGTCAGATCCGAACGATGCGACAGCTCTAACACCTGCACATTTTTTAGTAGGAAGACCTCTTAATATGCTACCAGAAGAAAACTACGAAAACACGCCGATAAATCGACTATCGTCATGGAAGCACATTACAAAGGTGCGACAAGACTTCTGGCGACGGTGGTACATCGAATATTTACGCGAGCTGCAGAAACGACAGAAATGGAATAATTCCCAATATAAACTTGAGAAGGACACAATAGTCATCCTCATCGATAAAAATCAACCCTGCATGAGGTGGCAATTGGGACGGATCATAGACGTCCATCCCGGAGAAGACGACGTGGTTCGGGTAGTGACCATAAAAACTACTCACGGAAACATCAAGCGAAACGCGACAACCATCTGTCCTTTATTAAGTGATAGATGAATAGTTTAAATATACACGCTAGACGAAATATTAATACATAATGTAATTTGCAATAGATAAGCTTGTACGTACAAGATATATAAGTCGCCTGGCCAGCGACATTATAACGACGCTAAACGATCTACGACAAACCCATTGTAACCTAAATTAAGAAATTAACGTCATACCTACGTAGGTTAAGAATATTGTTGATAGGTACCCTCTCAACGGGGGGAGTATGTACGATCGGAATCGATCATAGCCGAAAATCGATTGTAACTAAAAAACGATATTTACTATGCGCCCACTAAATCGATGGAGAATACTAGTAACCCGACATCGATAACCCCCACCACTCGACCGTCGAGTGAGAGCACCCTGCAGGGCTCATTAAAAAAGACATTCGGTCTAGTCCACCGCTAGACGCCTACGAGGACACTTTTAGACAAATTAATCGGAGGCAAGGAGCGAGAGGAGCATAGAAAGACAAGGAGTTTATCTGTTAAGCGAATGTATCTTACAGATATTATAAATACGATAGTGAGAAGTAGAGGCGATAATTAACGGTGAGAGATATAATTTCTATTTCTTTCAACTTGATTACCCATCCGGGTAATCGTGACGAGAAGTTGATCACGGACTATGTCCGTTATCCATCGTCGTCCATTGTACTGATAACAACAGGGTTTTTTGCCGCAAGGCCTTTTCCCTGACGAGCCAATAAAGCATTGCACTTATTGGCTCAACCACGTGTTTTATTTTATTCTAATTCACCTTTTCACCTCCTTATAATAAGCTTAATCCAATCGCCGGAGGACTCCGTGTTGGAGGAATTTTGGCAAATACAGTGATTTCAAAATTTTAATTATAATTTTCACGTATGACCTTTAATCTTATATCTTATTATCTCTTTATAAATGTTTGAAATTTATATATATTATATTTAATAGATGTTTCATTTTAATCGTTTTGGTAAAATATTTTCGATAGTATCGGTTTCATCAACATACATTTTAAAAAAAGTTGTTAGCTTTTGAAAAGAAACCAGAAATATAATATTTATTGCAGTTATTTTATAAAGGCCGTTGCTATAAAGATACGAAAGTCATAACCATATTTTCTGTTCGAAATCGATACGCTAATTCTAACAAAAGTTTTAGGAAATATCAATACGAATCCAACGAGTATCAATATTTCATCAACATATTTCATCCAGTTATTACACGTTAAACAATGGCACAGTTTAAACATACATGTATTTGCAATAATCTGATGAATTTTTCTATAAATATGTGATTATAAAAGAATTTATTAATCAATCATATTTCTGGTTTTTAATTATTGTTTCACGTATTTTTAGGGTTTTGATCATTCGAAGCATAGTTCTCATGTGTTGTAAAATACGTTATTGTATGTTTAGTTTATTAAACTCCATCTTTAATGAAATATTAATGAAAAAGTATAGAGAACTGTAGATGTTCGTTAAATCAGTATTGAAATTCTCTAAAAGTTCTGTTAAGCTTAAAATGTCAATTTCCATTTAAAAGAATTAGTATTAGTATTTTTCTTTTGTATTCTAACAATAATTCCTTCATGAAATAGCTACAATAAATATTGCATCTTCTTCAAAAAAACTTAAAAATTTTTATATAAAACGTTTGTTAATACAATCATTAGTATCGAAGATATTTGTCTATTCTAATAACTTACTAGCAGAAATTAATATAATTTTATTACACTATGCTTCTTCTTATTTTCTATACTTTTAACTGAATTGATTTTTTTCTGTGATTAAAACTATTATTATTATTATTATATTTTAATTTAATAATTATCAATTAAAGTAATTGAAATCAACACACTATTGTATTATTAAAATATTATATATAAACAATGTAAGTAATTGTAATTGTGTGCAAAATTTGTCAAATATATTAAACACACAGATATAAAAATAAATTTTGAAATATTTAAAAAAGTAAAATACTTACACACATATACGCATACAGATTCTCGTAATAATTAAACCGAGCAATATTATTAATTTATAGAAGCTTTCAAACGAAGTGATTGTATTTAAATAATATTTAAAATAAAAGCAGTAAATAAATAAATATAGGTATCTCTGGTTTTGATTCTTGGCGAGAATTATAACAAGAATTCGTTTTTGTCGATTAATCTATAATATTTGCATGATTATCCGTAATATTCAGCAGGAAATTTGGTATCTTATATACCTATATATATATATATGTAGGATTCCAATATAAAGATGAATAGAATGTTTTAATGTAAATGCAATTTAATCTGATACAATACAATACAATAATAGATGTTCGCTGCTTAAAGGCTAAACGATGACTGACTTAAATCTTTGCGCTTTAGTCCACTGTTTATTTACATAGCAACGTACCGCTGCACGTCGCTACAACCCAACGGTCCTACCCACCATATCGTATTTTGTTTCATAGCTCCTTTGTCTAATTTCCCTTCCCACATATATATATATTATTTATTATTATTTATTTATATAATAATAATATAATATTATATATATAATAATATAATATAATATAATATTAATATAATATTATAATAATAATATAATATATATATATATATATATATATATATATATATATATATATTATAATAATAATATAATATTATATATATAATAATATATAATATTATATTATATATTATTTATTATTTATTTTACCCTGGAAGAAAATAATATTCGTATGTTCGAACAAAAACATGGAGGAGGATATATATGGCAGAGATTGTGTGAAAGATTTTTCGAGGTAACGATTTATTTCTTTTCTTTTCTATATGTTCTCGACTTTCTTTTATTTCACTATTTTCTTATACTTACGGTATCAACTAAAAACAATATGAAAAATTATATTAATTTTTATAAAATGAAATTAATTTAATGTTTATTTATATATTATTTAAATTTGACGCTTAAGTCCCATTAGCGCCGTTTAAATTGATCGTTATTAAATATTTGTGTACAATTTCTCACGTAAAACGTTATCATATTAATTATTTTTAAAGATTTCCTTAAAATATTCAAGCCATTAGTTCTTCTTCTTGTCTTATTCTCTTTTTTTCGGTAGATATGTGTAGCCTATTTTATTTTCTAAAAAAAATTAATTTGACCGGTTAAAATTATATGATATTTACTCTTGTAAGCTTTTACAACTGGTACAAAAATATGACTGCTTGAATGTGACATAACCAATGAAAAATGGAGTGAGCCTTTTTTACATTGTCTGAAGGAGGTGCTATCTTTCATTGCAAAAGTGTAAGCAGACCTTAGAATTGAACTTCACGTTACAATCCTTTGAGTGTAAGAGAGAACATTATAGTAAAATAGTTTAACGGTTTTTTCTTTGCACCTCAAGCTATAAAAGTTAATTTGAAGAAAGAAAATTAAAACTAATAATACTTTAACCTGTACGGAAAAGAGGTTCGAAAATACAAATAATCTAAAGTTCCAATTTTTGATCTTAAATTTATTTCTTATCAATTCGTACTTCACACCTTACAATCAGCAAAAACTCTCCATCGATCCTTACTAATCTGCTTCTTCTTTATTTCTTACTGTTTTTATAATATATATTATTTTTCTTGTTTCTTCTTTATTATACTACCTCACTGTTTTGCATATTCCGAGAACATTTAGAAATATACCTATGTTCGTAAAAAAATAACCTATAAAAGAAAAACCATCCTGTAGTATATCTCATTTGTCATTTACTTTTATTTTTTCGGTACCTTTTTAAAAGCATGTTATTCAAAAATTTATACTATTTTAAAGCATATACAAGCTTTGAAAAATATAATTATCAAATAAAAATTATAATTTACAAAATATTTACCTATTGTTTACACATTATGAACGATTAACCTATTTCTTTTCACTATCCTATAGGTCGCTACTTTGGAAATCAACTTTAAATATATACCCTGAAGGTGTATATATATATACAACAATTTTATTTTCATTTTTTTCAAAGTGCGCTTGCGCCTTGAATTTGTGGTTGCGCATTCTTATAAACTTATCTCCCACTCATGAAGTCGCCATTTCATAAATATTCAAAGTGTTTTAATTATTTTCAACTAATTAACGATAAATAAAAAATATTTAATAAAATAAAGTTGAAGAGCCGGACAAACAAAAAGTAGGCAATTGATTGAAAAGAAAAAACACTAGAAAACTTCATTGATTTGCTTAGAAATTAGAAGAAACATTTCAATATATGTAATTATTAATAACAAATTAAACAATTAATAAATAAAGTTAGCAATTAGGAATTTTAAATTAGCAAATAGATAGCAACTAAAGGCCCTTATTAATTTTTTACAGTTGCTGAAGTTCTGTGCCAACATTATAATGCTTTTTTTAACCGTCTAAAAAATTTTCCTATTTTATTAAAAAAATGTACTAGCATGCTTCTCAATCTATAGGTGCTCGCAGATTGTAAAATTTTCTACTGTAAGGGGCTTATCCTTTATAGCTTTTACTTCGAAAGATTTGTCAAAAATATTACAGTTCATATCACTGAATATAGTTTTCGCGAACGAAAAAAAGGGCGGATATCTTTGTAGGCAAGACCACGAACTTCTCGAAAAGATGAAAAATCAGGGATTTCCCACATGTCTTGGTTACTATTTGTGTAGAATTCAATGCTTTTTTGCCGAAGAAAGACCGTTTCGATCCTGGATGTGAGATAATTTCGAATTTTCCGGATGTTTTTTTTCGCTTCTTTAGAAAATTTTCAAATTTAATTGAAAAAATTTTCCACCATGCTTCTTGATGTATAGGAGCTCCCAAACTGTAGGATCTTCTACTGTGGGCCCATTATAGTCTATACTTCCAAAGATATGTAAAAATATTACAGTTCATACCACGGAATATAGTTTTCACAAACGAAAAAAAGGGCGGATTTCTTTGTAGGCAAGACCACGAACTTCTCGAAGAGATGAAAAATCAGTGCTTATCTACAAATTTTGGGTACTGTTTAGAATAAAATGCTTTTTCGCAGATGAAAGAACGTTTCGATCCTGGAAATGAAATTTTTTCGAGTTTTCTTATACTTTTTTTACGCTGCCACAGAAAATTTTTATATTTTATAGAAAAAAATTTCCCAGCATGCTCCTCGATCTATAGGTGCTCGCAGACTGTATTATCTTCTACTTTAAGCCGTTTCCAGCCTTTACTTCAAAAGATTTTTTTAAAATATTACAGTTCATAAAACTTAATATAGTTTTCGCGAACAAAAAAAAAAGAGGATTACTTTGTAAGAAAGACCGTACTTCTCGAAAAGATGAAAAATCAGCGGTTTCCTATATGTTTTGGGTTCTGTTTAGAATTAAATGCTTTTTCGCAGATAAAAGATCGTATCGATCCAGGGAATGAAATTTCTTCGATTTTTTTGATACATCTTTATCTGTGTTTTGGAAAATTTTCATAATTTATTAAAAAAATTTTCTAGCTTGCTGTCCCATCTTTATGTTTTTGCAAGATAAAATATTTTCTACTTTAAGCAACTTTTAGCCTTTTCTTTGAAAGTTTTGTCAAAAATATTGCAATTAAGACCACTGAATATAGTTTTCGCGAACGAAAAAAAGGGCGGATTTTTTTGTAAGCAAGACTACGAACTTCTAGAAAAGATGAAAAATCAGAGATTTCCTACACGTTTTAGTTACTGTTTGTGTAGAATTCAATGCTTTTTCGCCGAAGAAAGATTTTTCAATCCTGGGTGTGAGATATTTTCGAATTTTTCGGATGTTCTTTTCGCTTCTTTAGAAAATTTTCAAATTTTATTGAAAATATTTTCCACCATGCTTTTTGATTTATAGGTTCTAAAAAACTGTAGGATCTTCTACTGTGGGCCCATTATAGTCTATACTTCCAAAGATATGTCAAAAATATTACAATTCATACCACTGAATATAGTTTTTGCGTACGAAAAAAGGGCGGATTTCTTTGTAGGCAAGACCACGAACTTCTCGAAGAGATGAAAAATCAGCGCTTTCCTACATGTTTTGGGTACTGTTTGTGTAGAATTCAATGCTTTTTCGAAGATGAAAGATCGTTTCGACCCTTGGAATGAAATTTCTTCGATTTTTTGTAACCTATTTATCGCCGTTTTGGAAAATTTTCATAATTTATTAAAAAAATTTTCTAGCTTGCTGTCCCATCTTTATGTTTTTGCAAGATATATTTTTTACTTTAAGCAACTTTTAGCATTTTTTTTGGAAGTTCTGTCAAAAATATTGCAATTAATACCACTGAATATAGTTTTCGCGAACGAAAAAAAGGGCAGATTTCTTTGTAAGCAAGACTACGAACTTCTAGAAAAGATGAAAAATCAGAGATTTCCTACACGTTTTAGTTACTGTTTGTGTAGAATTCAATGCTTTTTCGCCGAAGAAAGATTTTTCAATCCTGGGTGTGAGATATTTTCGAATTTTCGGATGTTCTTTCGCTTCTTTAGAAAATTTTCAAATTTTATTGAAAATATTTTCCACCATGCTTTTTGATTTATAGGTTCTAAAAAACTGTAGGATCTTCTACTGTGGGCCCATTATAGTCTATACTTCCAAAGATATGTCAAAAATATTACAATTCATACCACTGAATATAGTTTTTGCGTACGAAAAAAAGGGCGGATTTCTTTGTAGGCAAGACCACGAACTTCTCGAAGAGATGAAAATCAGCGCTTTCCTACATGTTTTGGGTACTGTTTGTGTAGAATTCAATGCTTTTTCGAAGATGAAAGATCGTTTCGACCCTTGGAATGAAATTTCTTCGATTTTTTGTAACCTATTTATCGCCGTTTTGGAAAATTTTCATAATTTATTAAAAAAATTTTCTAGCTTGCTGTCCCATCTTTATGTTTTTGCAAGATATATTTTTACTTTAAGCAACTTTTAGCATTTTTTTTTGAAGTTCTGTCAAAAATATTGCAATTAATACCACTGAATATAGTTTTCGCGAACGAAAAAAAGGGCAGATTTCTTTGTAAGCAAGACCACGAACTTCTCGAAAAGATGAAAAATTAAGGGATTCCTACAAGTTTTGGTTACTTTTTGTGTAGAAAACAATGTTTTTTTGCCGAAGAAAGACCGTTTCGATCCTGGTTCTGAGATAATTTCGAATTTTTCGGATGTTTTTTTCGCTTCTTTAGAAAATTTTCAAATTTAATTGAAAAAATTTTCCACCATGTGTCTTGATGTATAGGAGCTCCCAAACTGTAGGATCTTCTACTGTGGGCCCATTATAGTCTATACTTCCAAAGATATGTAAAAATATTACAGTTCATACCACGGAATATAGTTTTCACAAACGAAAAAAAGGGCGGATTTCTTTGTAGGCAAGACCACGAACTTCTCGAAGAGATGAAAAATCAGTGCTTATCTACATATTTTGGGTACTGTTTAGAATAAAATGCTTTTTCGCAGATGAAAGAACGTTTCGATCCTGGAAATGAAATTTTTTCGAGTTTTCTTATACTTTTTTTACGCTGCCACAGAAAATTTTTATATTTTATAGAAAAAAATTTCCCAGCATGCTCCTCGATCTATAGGTGCTCGCAGACTGTATTATCTTCTACTTTAAGCCGTTTCCAGCCTTTACTTCAAAAGATTTTTTTAAAATATTACAGTTCATAAAACTTAATATAGTTTTCGCGAACAAAAAAAAAAGAGGATTACTTTGTAAGAAAGACCGTACTTCTCGAAAAGATGAAAAATCAGCGGTTTCCTATATGTTTTGGGTTCTGTTTAGAATTAAATGCTTTTTCGCAGATAAAAGATCGTATCGATCCAGGGAATGAAATTTCTTCGATTTTTTTGATACATCTTTATCTGTGTTTTGGAAAATTTTCATAATTTATTAAAAAAATTTTCTAGCTTGCTGTCCCATCTTTATTTTTTTGCAAGATATATTTTTTTCATTAAGCAACTTTTAGCATTTTTTTTGGAAGTTTTGTCAAAAATATTGTAATAAATTCCACTGAATATAGTTTTCGCGAACGAAAAAAAGGGCAGATTTCTTTGTAAGCAAGACCACGAACTTCTCGAAAAGATGAAAAATCAGGGATTTCCTACAAGTTTTGGTTACTGTTTGTGTAGAATACAATGTTTTTTCGCCGAAGAAAGATCGTTTCGATCCTGGGTGAAAGATATTTTCGAATTTTTCGGATGTTTTTTTTCGCTTCTTTAGAAAATTTTGATATTTTATTGAAAAAATTTTCCACCATGCTTCTTGATGTATAGGTGCTCGCAAACTGTAGGATCTTCTACTGTAAGCACATTATAGTCTATACTTCGAAGTATTTGTCTAAAATATTACAGTTCATACCATTGAATACAGTTTTCACAAACGAAAAAAAGGACGGATTTCTTAGTAGGCAAGAACACGAACTTCTCGAAGAGATGAAAATTCAGCGATTGCCTACATGTTTTGGGTACTGTTTTGTAGAATTCAATGCTTTTTCGAAGATGAAAGATCGTTTCGACCCTAGGAATGAAATATCTTCGATTTTTTTGTTAACTATTTATCGCCGTTTTGGAAAAATTTCATATTTTATTAAAAAAATTTTCTAGCTTGCATTCCCATCTGTACGTTTTTGCAAGATAAAATATTTTCTACTTTAAGCAACTTTTAGCCTTTTCTTTGAAAGTTTTGTCAAAAATATTGCAATGAAGACCACTGAATGTAGTTTTCGCGAACGAAAAAAAGGGCGGATTTTTTTGTAAGCAAGACTACGAACTTCTCGAAAAGATGAAAAATCAGAGATTTCCTACATGTTTTGGTTACTGTTTGTGTAGAATTCAATGCTTTTTCGCCGAAGAAAGATCGTTACGATCCTGGGTGTGAGATATTTTCGAATTTTTCGGATGTTCTTTTCGCTTCTTTAGAAAATTTTCAAATTTTATTGAAAAAATTTTCCACCATGCTTTTTGATTTATAGGTGCTAAAAAACTGTAGGATCTTCTACTGTGGGCCCATTATAGTCTATACTTCCAAAGATATGTCAAAAATATTACAATTCATACCACTGAATATAGTTTTTGCGTACGAAAAAAAGGGCGGATTTCTTTGTAGGCAAGACCACGAACTTCTCGAAGAGATGAAAAATCAGCGCTTTCCTGCATGTTTTGGGTACTGTTTGTGTAGAATTCAATGCTTTTTCGAAGATGAAAGATCGTTTCGACCCTGGGAATGAAATTTCTTCGATTTTTTGTTACCTATTTATCGCAGTTTTGGAAAATTTTCATATTTTATTAAAATAATTTTCTAGCTTGCTGTCCCATCTGTATGTTTTTGCAAGATATATTTTTTACTTTAAGCAACATTTAGCATTTTTTTTGAAAGTTTTGTCAAAAATATTGCAATTAATACTGTTGCGCAATCCTACGCAAGCGAGTGAGTGGGAATCGTTTCGTGACATGTCGAGACGTATCGGTAATCGCCGAGATATAGGGACAAAAAACATCTTAGTTACGGTGTACTGAATGTTCGCATCAAACTCCGTGTAGGGCGCTTGTGTCGTCTGGCACTTTGGCGCTCCGACTGACGGTGGTGCAATCATTACATGTGATTGGACAGCCGTCCCGCCAATAGAAAGCCGCGACATCCCGGGCAGAGGAAAAAGGGACTAGGGAGCAGGCAGAGGAGTTAGTTACCAAAGAGAGCGGATGAAACAAAAGAAAGACACATGTATCCGTTGTAAAGATTTGTTATTTCAACGTTGTTAAAAATATATCGTTGTTATTTGTTACACGAGTGATATTAATTCTTGTTATCCGCCTACGTAAAACCTATAATTTCCCTATGCTATTATTTGGCTAATAGAGCACGCCACATAATTGGTGACCCCGAACGTCGAACAGAAGTATAAACCACATGTTCCGATTATAAGCAAAAAAGGGAAAATGTCGGTAAGCCGAACTCCTCTAGTTGATAGAAGTGCCCAGGAGGTAGAACAAATGGATTCAGGAGAATCGATATAGACGGGAAAAGTGAGACTGAAAAGGAAATCCAGGCGAACGAATTCAGGAACGTAAGACTGCATACATTTTGGCGTAACAGACCAAAATTATGGTTTTTACAGCTAGAAGGAGAATTTGCAGTCTACAGGATTCGGTCAGACGAAATTAAGTATAGCGCAGTCTTGAGGCACTTAGACGAGCAGGTAATGTTAAGTGTGGCAGATATTGTAGAGCAGCCACCTCAGACTGGCAAGTATGAGCGACTAAAGACAGCTCTAATTGAGCGCTATACAGATTCTGTAGGAAAACGGCTAAGGTCGCTCCTGGGAGGAATAGAGTTAGATGATAAGACTCCGTCAGTGCTGCTTAGAGAAATGCGTACACTAGCAGGAGGTGATGTACACGAGGATATGTTACGTACGATTTGGACACAAGGATTACCACAGCGTATACAAGAGCTCCTGGCAATCTCGGACGAGTGCGGTTTAGATAAAATGGCGGCCATAGCCGACAGGGCTATGGAAGTAACAGCAACACCAAGCATAGCGAGTGTCGATAGCTCTAGTAGAGAGGAGGTTATGCAGTTAAGGGAAGAAGTTGGAAGACTGACTGCTACCATAGCCGCGATGTCCAAAAACCGGGGGAAGTCAAGGCAAGCACAACCAACCTGTAGGAGTCGTGCTAAGGCAGACAATAATACTGTAGATGGGTGGTGTTTCTACCATAGGCGCTACAAGGAGAAAGCGTTTAGGTGTATTTTACCGTGCAAGGCACCCTACCCGCTTGCCGGTCAGGGAAACGAGTAAAACATCCTGAAATAGGAGCCGTTCAGGACAGTGGCATTTCGCAAAAGAGGCTTCATATTACTGATACTGTTAATAATATCAGGTTCTTGATCGATACAGGGGCTGACATCTCGCTGCTGCCAGTAAGATTTGTTAAAGGCAAACCAAGACGAACAGCGATGCAGTTGTTTACAGCTAACAATGTACCAATTTATACCTATGGTGAGAAGTTGCTGGAGCTGAACTTGCGGTTGCGCAGGCAATTCAGATGGAAATTCTGCGTAGCTGATGTTAACTGTGCGATAATTGGTGCAGATTTCCTTCACTACTACAATTTAAGTGTAGACCTTCGTAGTAGTCACTGAAGGACAACCACACCGGGGCAACAAGAGTAGCGAGTTTGACTAGTCAGCCACATATATCGATAATGACAGTCAGATCTACGGATGAACAGTATTTTATGTTAAAGGAATTTGCAGGGCTGACTAAACCATTCACTCACCTAGGGCCGTGTCAGAAGGGAGTAGCTCATTATATCGAGACGGAAGGGCCACCAGTAGCCTATCCCTTCCGCAGGCTTCCCCCTGAAAAACTAGAAGCAGCTAAAGCCGAATTTCGATATTTGGTGGAAATGGGGATCTGCAGACCATCAAAGAGCCCTTGGGCGGCACCGCTGCACTTGGTTCCCAAGAAACAGCCAGGCGTTTGGCGACCTTGTGGAGATTATCGCGGTTTAAATGCTGTCACTAAACCAGATAAATATCCTCTACCGCACATCCATGATTTCGCACACGGGTTATATGGGAAAACCGTGTTCTCGACAATAGATCTGAAAAGAGCATATCACCAAATTCCAGTTGCTGAGTCAGACATCCAGAAAACTGCAGTAACGACACCGTTCGGACTTTTCGAATTCCTTACAATGCCATTTGGTCTAAAAAACGCAGCCAGACATTCCAACGATTTATTAATTCTTTGTTCCAGGATTTAGGCTACGTTTATTGTTACATAGATGATATACTGGTCGCTTCCGAAAACCGGGAAAAACATAGGGAACATCTACGTACAGTACTTAGCAGGTTACAAAAGGCAGGCATTACGATTAACGTAGACAAGTGCAATTTTGAAGCTGATAGGGTGGAATATTTGGGGTATTCAGTTGATAAGAAAGGAGTAAAGCCACTGCCAAAGAGGCAGAGGCGATAATGAATTATCCTAGACCAAAGACGGTGGTAGAGTTAAGAAGGTTCCTGGGTCTTGTTAATTATTACAGGAGGTGTATTAAAGGGGCGGCACAAGCCAAGTGAAGCTGACTGAATTTCTCACAGACAGCCGCAAAAATGACAAGCGCCCAGTGCCATGGACGAGGGAAGCGATAGAGGCGTTTGACCGCTGCAAGCAGGCGCTAGCCGAAGCTACAAAGCTAGCACATCCAAAGCCAGCCGCACCACTTGTCCTAACCACGGATGCATCAGACGTAGCGATAGGCGCAACGTTAGAGCAAGTCGATGGATATGTAAGACAGCCTTTGATGTTCTTTTCAAAAAAACTTTCGGAGACGCAACGTCGGTACAGCACGTATGACCGTGAGTTACTGGCGGTATACGAAGCAATTAAATATTCGAAGGGATTTCATCGAAGGAAGGCAGTTAACAATACGTTCGGACCACAAGCCCTTAACTTTCGCATTTCAGCAGAGGTTAAATAAGGCATCACCGCGTCAGGCGAGACAGCTAGAGTTTATTGCACAGTTCTCCACTCAGATTGTCCATGTGGGGGGTTCTGAGAACATTGTGGCAGACGCACTGTCCCGTATAGAAGCTGTCAACGTCCCAGTAATAGTTTCTACGGAAGAGTTAGCTCTCGAACAAAGTAGAGATGAGGAGCTAAGGCACATCTTAGCTAGCAGTTCCAAATTACAACTTAGATCATTTACATTGGCAGGGCAGGAATGTCCATTGTATTGCAAGAGTAGGGAAGAAGCTATTGTACCTTATGTCCCTAAGGTATTGAGGAAAAAGATCTTTGACGTAGTACATGGGCTAGCACATCCGAGTGCAAGGGCTACCAGACAGCAAATAAGACAGAAGTTTGTATGGCCAGGGATGAACAAGCAAATCGCGCTATGGTCAAGGACGTGTTTACCCTGTCAGGCAACAAAAATACAACGACACAATAAAGCAATGCCCGACAAAATTGCAATACCAGATGAACGTTTTCGTCACATTCACTTAGATCTTATCGGACCGTTACCTGTCTGCAAAGGGTTTAGGTATTGTCTTACTATGATAGACCGATTTACGAGATGGCCAGAAGCAATCCCGATTGCTGACATTACAGCAGAGTCAGTAGCAAGAGCGTTTTTCGAGACATGGGTAGCGCGATTTGGAGTGCCTACGGTCATCACTACGGACCAAGGATCGCAATTCGAAGCAGAACTGTTCAAAAAATTGACCGAGCTATTGGGGTGTTCGAGAACAAGGTCTTCACCATATCACCCTCAATCAAACGGTATTTTGGAAAGATGGCATCGAACGCTAAAGACAGCGATAGTTTGCCAACTAGGAAAAGAGAAAAATTGGTTAGAAGTATTGCCAATAGTTCTTCTAGGGTTGCGCACAGCTTATAAAGAAGATATCAAATGCTCGACGGCAGAAATGCTGTATGGTTCAACACTCAAACTGCCTGGAGAGTTTTTCGAGGACAATCATTTACGAGTTAAACCGGAAATATTCGTACAGGACCTAAGGAGCGGATGCGAAGAATTCGCCCTAGAGAGGCAGCACATCACGCAAAGAATGTACCTTTTGTGCATAAAGGGTTGCAGCAAGCAACACACGCCTTTTTAAGAGACGATACGATACGGCAACCGCTACAACCACCGTATCACGGCCCTTATGAAATTTTGGCTCGAGTTAACCAGAAGCTTTACACGGTGTTGGTAAAAGGCAAGCCATGCAACATTTCAATCGAGAGACTAAAACCTGCATTTTTAGATGTTACAGAATTCCAGCAGGACACAGCGCAAGCTTCGCAGGTCCCTGAATTAAGAACATACCCGGGCGCTAAAGCCAAACAACGAGTCAACTTGTAGAACTCTGGAGGGGAGTACTTTGGCGCTCCGACTGGCGGTGGTGCAATCATTACATGTGATTGGACAGCTGTCCCGCCAATAGAAAGCCGCGACATCCCGGGCAGAGGAAAAAGGGACTAGGGAGCGGGCAGAGGAGTTAGTTACTAAAGAGAGGGGATAAAGAAAAGAAAGACACATGTACCCGTTGTAAAAGATTTGTTATTTCAACGTTGTTAAAATATATCGTTGTTATTTGTTACACGAGTGATATTAATTCTTGTTATCCGCTTACGTAAAACCTATAATTTCCCTATGCTATTATTTGGCTAATAGAGCACGCCACAGCACGCGTTCTCCCACTATTTCTATTAGTCCAATCAAATGCAACGACAGCTATGGTTTCTACGGGTTTTTCTATAAAAGCTCGTGCTTTCACGCTTCAACATGATTCTACCACGAGACCTGCGAGCGATTACCTCGAAGAGAACTACACTCCTGCGCTACTATTACATCAGCGGAACAAAGGAACAAGAGAAGAAGGCCATGTGGTCAGAATTATATTATCTTTGGATTAACATGATCAGCGATAGCTGCCGATAGGCAAGCCAGCGACACATCAACATCAACTGTATTTCAACCAGGGTTTTTATGCCGAAAGGCTTTTCCCTGCAACGAGCAAAATAAATCGTACTTATTAGTACTGACTGGGCTCAAAAAATTTATTTTAATTTATTTTCACCTACCCTCATTCCTAGTCCACTTATAAGTGCATTTTCAACGACAAGAAAATCACCGGAGTACCGATACAAGGCGTCCGTCGTTCAACAAATACCACTGAATATAGTTTTCGCGAACGAAAAAAAGGGCGAATTTCTTTGTAAGCAAGACAACGAACTTCTCGAAAAGATGAAAAAACAGGGATTTGCTACATGTTTTGGTTACTGTTTGTGTAGAATTCAATGCTTTTTCGCTAAAGAAAGACCGTTTCGATCCTGGGTGTGAGATAATTTCGAATTTTTCGGATGTTTTTTTTCGCTTCTTTAGAAAATTTTCTAATTTTATTAAAAAAATTTTCAACCATGTTTCTTGATGTATAGGTGCTCACAAACTGTAGGATCTTCTACTGTAAGCCCATTATAGTCTATACTTCCAAAGATATGTCAAAAATATTACAATTCATACCATTGAATATAGTTTACGCGAACGAAAGAAAGGGCGGATTTCTTTGTAGGCAAGACAACGAACTTCTGAAAGAGATGAAAAATAAGCGATTACCTATATGTTTTAGATTCTGTTTGTGTAGAATTTAATGCTTTCTCGCCGATGAATGATCGTTTTGATTCTGGGAGTGAAATTTTTTTCGAGTTTTTTGTTACCTATTTATCGCTTTTTTGGAAAATTTTCATATTTTATTAAAAAAATTTTCTAGCTTGCATTCCCATCTGTACGTTTTTCAAGATAAAATATTTTTTACTTTAAGCAACTTTTAGCCTTTTCTTTGAAAGATTTGTCAAAAATATTGCAATAAATTCCACTGAATATAGTTTTCGCGAACGAAAAAAAGGGCCGATTTCTTTGTAGGCAAGACCGAAAACTTCTCGAGAAAATGAAAAATCAGGGATTTCCTACATGTTTTGGTTACTGTTTGTGTAGAATTTAATGCTTTTTCGCTGAAGAAAGATCGTTTCGATCCTGGTTGTGAGATATTTTTGAATTTTTCGGATGTTTTTTTTCGCTTCTTTAGAAAATTTTCAAATTTTATTGAAAAAATTTTCCACTAATGTTTCTTGATTTATAGGTGTTCACAAACTGTAGGATCTTCTACTGTAAGTTCATTATAGCCTATACTTCCAAAGATATGTCAAAAATATTACAATTCATACCACTGAATAACTCCGCCTGCATGATCGCAGATCAGCGATCATGTTGCCGGTCCTAAGCACGGGAAAAGGAGGAAGGTTGTTGGATCAGGCTAGCTCCCTACCCAACGTAAAAAAAAAAAAAAAAAATTGCTCATAGAAACGATACTCTGCCTCGGAATAGGACTGATCTACAGATGACCATCTATGCAAGGAAAAGGACTACGAAAAGGACAACGAATTGGAAAAAAAAACACATTATACGTCTGGCTACCTGGAACATCAAATCATTCAATAATAAAGATCAAGAAACCCTGAAAGAACTGAAAGATAATAACATCGATATATGCGCCTTACAAGAAACAAAAAAGAAAGGCAAAGGACAAATACAGTACGAAGACTACTTAGTGATCTATAGTGGTGTAGAAAAACAAATCAGGGCAAAAGAAGGGGTAGCCATCGCAGTGTCTAAGAAGTATCAAAATAACATACAAGAATGTAGCTACGTATCTTCACGAATCTTGGTTGTAAAAATGAAAGCGGAAGACCAAAAATTAAATATAGTGTCAATTTATGCACCCGAAGATAATAAACCGAAGGAAGAAAGAGAAGCCTTCTACGACCAACTACAAAATTTAGTCGGATCATTACCAAGTAACCAACAAATGATAATCCTTGGAGATTTTAACGCCCGCATCGGAAACGAAATAATACCTGGAATAAAACAAAGGTTCAACGAAAACGTGTTAAATGACAATGGAGAACTAATGACACAGCTATGCACATTTAACGAGCTAAGGATTAATAATACATTTTACAATCATAAGAAACACTATAAATTTACATACAGCAACACCAGAGGCTTCAGGTCTACAATTGATTACATTGTTACCAACAGATACGTCCAACCAAACCAAATATTAGATATCAGGACGTTAAATTCCGCGAATGTAGGAAGCGATCATAGCCTGCTATTAGCAAAGATAAGAATGAAGTTTAAACCCCAAAGAAATCTTGCACGAGCAACTCAAGAATTGAAAATAAACATCGAGTCACTATGGAACTTACCAACCAAACAACTATACGAGAACAGGTTGAAAGAAAAAATCGAAAAAAGCCCAATAAAAGAAGAAGATAACATAAACATAGCCTGGAAGAAACTAAGAACCAACATTTTAGAAGCTGCATATGAAGCCCTGGGAACACGAACTGTAAAAAACCGGGCTAGAATGATCAAAACTCCTTGGTTCCGCCCAGAGATTAAGGAAATATGCAAAAAAAAGAAAATAGCATACCTTAACTATAGGACATTAAGAACACCTGAGTCATACGAAACGTATAGACGAATCCGGAATCAAACAGCGACATTAGTAAGGCAAACAAAGCAAAATTATTGGGAGATTTTTTCGAAAAGAATGGAGAGTGACTTCTATGGACTCCAAAAACAAATCTGGCGATTTATTAGAAATCAAAGAAAGGAGGTCAATGAAATGATAGAAACAAACCAGATCACAAAAGAAAATTGGATTAACTATCTAACAGAGCTCTATAAATCAGAAGAACCTTAAACGGAACTAAATACGCCAGAAATAATAACCAGAAGCGACATACAAATTGAGTCCAGTGATGTAGAAACAGCTATTCGAAGACTAAAGAATAGGAAGAGCCCAGGGCAAGATGTCATCCAAAACGAGCTAATAAAATATGGTGGCCAACGTCTCACACAACAACTAACATTCCTAATCCAAAAAATACTATGCCAACACAAAATACCTGACGAATGGCGAACTAGTACAACTATAGTTATGTTTAAAAAAGGAGACAAAAAGTTGCCTACAAACTACAGGGGAATCAATCTTTTAAACACTTCATTAAAACTAACGACAAAGATTATAACGAATAAAATTAACAGCTTAACGAATCTAGAAGACGAACAGCAGGGATTCAGATCAGGCAGATCGTGCACAGACGCGGTTTTCATCATAAGACAGATAACAGAAAAATCAATTGAATACAACAGACCAGCATATATGTGTTTCATTGATTTGGAAAAGGCATTCGACCGAGTGCAGTTAAAGGATGTTATACACCTCCTCTATAACCGGCAAATTCCGAACAATCTTATCAAGACCATAGAGGACATCTATAGAAACAATAAGATCCAAGCAAAGATAAATGGCGCCTTGACTGAACCGATTGATGCAGGTCGTGGTATCCGACAAGGGGATTCCCTAAGTCCCCTGCTTTTTAACATCATTATGGACGAAATAATAAGAAACGTAAGACTGCTAAAAGGATATAAAATTGGCAGCGAAGAAATAACCATCCTATGCTATGCTGATGACGCTGTATTAGTGGCCGAAAATGAGGATGATCTACAACGTCTACTACACCGATTTAACTGCATAGTCAAATCATTCAATATGAAAATATCGGCCCAGAAAACTAAATGCATGACAACATCAAAGACGCCGTTAAGATGCAAACTGGAAATTGAAGGGAAGGTTATTCAGCAGGAAATGAGATTTAAATACCTAGGAATAGAAATCTCAGGATATGGTGATGTTGAAGCAGAGGTAAGAGAACAGACAATGAAGGCATCCAGAATAGCGGGTTGTTTGAATGACACATTATGTCGAAACAAAAACATGGACATAGAGACCAAAGCAAGAATCTACAAGGCAATGGTAAGACCTATTATGTCACATACCGCAGAAACTCGACCAGACACAGCAAAAACGAAACAGTTACTAGAGACAACCGAAATGAGAGTTCCTCGCAGAATAGCTGGGAAAACACTACTGGATCGAGAGAAAAGTGAAGATATAGGAAGAACATGCAAAGTAAAGAACGTTAACGAATGGATACTAAAAAAAAAAAAGAATAAAACGAACATATCAACAGAATGGACAATGGAAGAATTGTCAGAATTGCACGGGATAAGTCACCGGTTGGCCGCAGAAGCACGGGGCGCCCACGAAAACAATGGTGCGACAATTTAACAGTGCAATAGGCAGAAAAAAATCGTGACGAAACAGGCAATTTGCCTAAACTAAAGAATGAAGAAGAAGAAGAAGATACCACTGAATATAGTTCTCGCGAACGAAAAAAAGGGCCGATTTCTTTGTAAGCAAGACCACGAATTTCTCGAAAAGATGAAAAATCAGGAATTTCCTACATGTTTTGGTTACTGTTTGTGTAGAATTCAATGCTTTTTCGCCGAAGAAAGATCGTTTCGATCCTGGGTGTGAAATAATTTCGAATTTTTCGGATGTTTTTTTTTGCTTCTTTCAAAAATTTTCAAATTTAATTGAAAAAATTTTTCACTATGCTTCTTGATGTATAGGTACTCCCAAACTGTAGGATCTTCTACTCTATGCCCATTTTAGTCTATACTTCGAAAGATATGTCAAAAATATTATAATTCATACCACTGAATATAATTTTCGCGTACGAATAAAAGGGCGGATTTTTTTTAGGCAAAACCACGAACTTCTCGAAGAGATGAAAAATCAGCGCTTTCGTACATGTTTTTGTTACTGTTTGTGTAGAATTCAATGCTTTTTCGCCGAAGAAAGATCGTTTCGATCCTAGGTGTGAGATAATTTCGAATATTTCGGATGTTTTTTTTCACTTCTTTCGAAAATTTTCAAATTTAATTGAAAAAATTTTTCACCATGCTTCTTGATGTATAGGTACTCCCAAACTGTAGGATTTTATACTGTATGCCCATTATAGTCTATACTTCCAAAGAAATGTCAAAAGTATTACAATTCATACCACTGAATATAGTTTTCACGTACGAAAAGAAGGGCGGATTTCTTGATGGGCATTACCAGATTACAGATGGGCATTCCCATCTGTACGTTTTTGAAAGATAAAATATTTACTACTTTAAGCAACTTTTAGTCTTTTCTTTGAAAGATTTGTCAAAAATATTGTAATTAATTTCACTGAATATAGTTTTCGCGTACGAAAAAAAGGGCGGATTTCTTTGTAAGCAAGACCACGAACTTCTCGAAAAGATGAAAATTCAGGGATTTCCTACATGTTTTGTTTACTGTTTGTGTAGATTTAAATGCTTTTTTGCCGAAGAATGATCGTTTAGATCCTGGGAGTGAGATAATTTCGAATTTGTCGGATGTTTTTTTTCGCTTCTTTAAATAATTTTCAAATATTATTGAAAAATTTTCCACCATGCTTTTTGATGTATAGGTGCTCGCAAACTGTAGGATCTTCTACTGTAAGCCCTTTATAGTCTATACTTCGGAGAATTTGTCAAAAATATTACAGTTCATGCCACTGAATATAGTTTTCGCGTACGAAAAAAAGGGCGGATTTCTTTGTAGGCAAGACCACGAACTTCTCGAAGAGATGAAAAATCAGCGCTTTCTTACATGTTTTTGGTACTGATTAGAATTAAATGCTTTTTCGCAGATGAAAGATAGTTTCGATCCAGGGAATGAAGTTTCTTCGATTTTTTGGTACATTTTTATAGCTGTTTTGTAAAATTTTCATATTTTATTAAAAAAATTTTCTAGCTTGCTGTCCCATCTGTATGTTTTTGCAAGATATAATTTTTACTTTAAGCAACTTTTATCATTCTTTTTGAAAGTTTTGTGAAAAATATTGCAATAATTTCCACTGAATATTGTTTTCGGAAACAAAAAAAAGGACGGTTTTCTTTTTTGAAAAGTCCACGAACTTCTCGAAGAGATGAAAAATCAGCGATTTCTTATATGTTTTGGTTACTGTTCGTATAGAATTTAATGCTTTTTCGCCGATGAATGATCGTTCGATCCTGTGAGTTAAATTTTTTCTAGTTTTTGGGTACTTTTATTTGCTGCTTAAGAAAATTTATATATTTTATAGAAAAAATTTAACAGCATTCTCCTCGATCTATACCTGCTCGCAGACTGTAAGATCTTCTACTGTAGCCCTTTATTCCCTATACTTTGAGGGTTTTGTCAAAAATATTACAGTTCATACCACTGAATATTGTTTTCGCGTACGAAAAAAGTGCGGATTTCTTTGTAGGCAAGACCACGAACTTCTCGAAGAGATGAAAAATCAGGGATTTCCTACAAGTTTTGGTGACTGTTTGTGTAGAATTCAATGCTTTTTCGCCGATGATTTATCGTTTCGATCCTGGATGTGAGATATCTTCGAATTTTCGGATGTTTTTTTCCGCTACTTTATAATATTTTCAAATTTTAAAGAAAAATTTTCCACCATGCTTCTCGATGTATAGGTGCTCGCAAACTGCAGGATCTTCTACTGTAAGCCCATATAGTCTATGCTTCGAAAGATATGTCAAAAAAATTACAATTCATACCACTGAATATAGTTTTCGCGTTCGAAAAAAAGGGAAGATTTCTTTGTAAGCAAGACCACGAACTTCTCGAAAAGATGAAAAATCAGGGATTTCCTACAAGTTTTGGTAACTGTTTGTGTAGAATACAATGTTTTTTCGCCGAAGAAAGATCGTTTAGATCCTGGGTGAAAGATATTTTCGAATTTTTGGAATGTTTTTTTTTGCTTCTTTATAAAATTTTCAAATTTTATAGAAAAAATTTTCTACTGTGCTACTCGATGTATAGGTACTCGTAAACTGTTGGATCTTCTTCTGTAAGCCCATATAGTCTATACTTCGAAGGATTTGTCTAATATTACAGTTCATACGACTGAATATAGTTTTCGCAAACGAAAAAAAGGACGGATTCCTTTTTAGGCAAGAACACGAACTTCTAGAAGATATGAAAAATCAGCGATTTCCTACATGTTTTTGGTACTGCTTGTGTAGAATTCAATGCTTTTCCGCCGATGGAAGATCGTTTTGATCCTAGGAATTAACTTTTTATCAGTTTTTGCGTAATATTTATTCGCTGTCTCAGAAAATTTTTAAATTTATTTAAAAAAATTCCCACCCTGCATCTCGATGAATAAGTGCTCGCAGACTGAAGGATTTTCTACTGTAGTCTTTATTCCCTATACTTTGAATGTTTTGTCAAAAATATCACAGTTCATACCACTGATTAAAGTTTTCGTGAACTGGAAAAAGGACGGATATTTTTCTATGAAACACCACGAACTTCTCGAAGAGATGAAAAATCAACGCTTTCCTACATGTTTTGTGTACTGTTTGTGTAGCATTCAATGCTTTTTCGCGGAAGAAAGATCGATTTGATCCTAGGAAATATTTTCTTTTTGGTTTTTGCGAACTTTTTATTCGCTGCCTTAGAAAATTTTCAAATTTATTGAAAAAATTGTCCACCCTACATCTTGATGTATAAGTGCTCGCAGACTATAGGATCTTCTACTGTTGCCCTTTATCCCCTATACTTTGAAGGTTTTGTCAAAAATATTACAGTTCATACCACAGAATATTGTTTGTTGAATATTATTGTTGTTCCTACATGTTTTGTGTACTGTTTGTTTAGAATTCAATGCTTTTTCGCGGAAGAAAGATCGCTTCTATCCTGGGAATGAACTTTCTCCGATGTTTTTGTTACCTATTTGTCGCCGTTTTGGAATTTTTTCGTATTTTATTAAAAAAATTTTCTTGCTTGCATTCCCATCTGTACTGTTTTGTCAGATAAAATATTTTCTACTTTAAGCAACTTTTAGCATTTTCTTTAAACGGTTTGTCAAAAATATTGCAATTAATTCCACTGAATATAGTTTTCGCGAACGAAAAAAAGGGCGGATTTCTTTGTAAGCAAGACCACGAACTTCTAGAAATGATGAAAAGTCAGCGATTTCTTATATGTATTGGCTAATGTTCGTGTAGAATTTAATGCTTTTTCGCCGATGAATTATCGTTCGATCCTGTCAGTGAAATTTTTTCTACTTTTTGGGTACTTTTATTTGCTGCTGAAGTAAATTTATATATTTTATAGAAATAATTTGACAGCATGCTCCTCGATCTATACCTGCTCGCAGACTGTAAGATCTTCTACTGTAGCCCTTTATTCCCTATACTTTGAAGGTTTTGTCAAAAATATTACAGTTCATACCACTGAATATTGTTTTCGCGTACGAAAAAAGTGCGTATTTCTTTGTAGGCAAGACCACGAACTTCTCGAAGAGATGAAAAATTAGGGATTTCCTACAAGTTTTGGTGACTGTTTGTGTAGAATTCAATGCTTTTTCGCCGATGATTTATCGTTTCGATCCTGGGTGTGAGATATCTTCGAATTTTCGGATGTTTTTTTCCGCTTCTTTATAATATTTTCAAATTTTAAAGAAAAAATTTTCCACCATGCTTCTCGATGTATAGGTGCTCGTAAACTGTAGGATCTTTTACTGTAAGCCTATTATAGTCTATACTTCGAAAGATATGTCAAAAAAATTACAATTCATACCGTTGAATATAGTTTACGCTAACAAAAGAAAGGGCGGATTTCTTTGTCCGCAAGACCAAAGACTTCTTAAATAGATGAAAAATAAGCGATTACCTACATGTTTTGGATTCTGTTCGTGTAAAATTTAATGCTTTCTCGCCGATGAAAGATTGTTTCGATCCTGGGAATGAAATTTCTACGATTTGTATGGTACCTTTTTAACGCCGTTTTGGAAAATTTTCATATTTTATTATAATAATTTTCTAGCTCGCTTTCCCATCTGTACGTTTCTGCAAGATAAAATATTTTCTACTTTAAGCAACTTTTATCCTATTCTTTGAAAGATATATCAATAATATTACAGTTCATACCACTTAATATTGTTTTCGCGAACGAAAGAAAGGTCCGATTTATTTGTAGGCAAGACCATGAACTTCTCGAAGAGATGAAAACTTAGCGATTTCGTACATGTTTTTGGTACTGTTTGTGTAGAATTCAATGCTTTTTCGCAGAAGAAAGCTTGTTTCGATCCTGGGTGTGAGATATTTTCGAATTTTTCGGATGTTTTTTTTCGCTACCACAGAAAATTTTTATATTTTATTGAAAAAATTTTCCACCTTGCTTCTCGATGTATAGGTGCTCGCAAACTGTAGGATCTTCTACTGTAAGCCCATTTTAGTCTATACTTCGGAAGACATGACTAAAATATTACAATTCATACCACTGAATATAGTTTTCGCGTTCGAAAAAAAGGGCGGATTTCTTTGTAGGCAAGACCACGGACTTCTCAAAGATATGAAAAATCAGCGATTTCCTACATGTTTTTGGTACTGCTTGTGTAGAATTCAATGCTTTTCCGCCGATTAAAGATTGTTTTGATCCTAGGAATTTAATTTTTTTCAGTTTTTGCGTACTTTTTATTCGCTGCCTCAGAAAATTTTCAAATTTATTGAAAAAATTTTCCACCCTGCATCTCGATCTTTAGGTGTTCGCAGACTGTAATATCTTTTACTGTAAGCCCTTTATAGTGTATACTTCTAAGAATTTTTCTAAAATATTACTGTTCATTCCACTGAATATAGTTTTCGCGTACGAAAAAAAAAACCGATTTCTTTGTAGGCAAGGACTAGAACTTTTCGAAGAGAAAAAAAAACTGCGATTTACTACAGGTTTTGCATACTGTTCTTACAGAATTCAATGCTTTTTGCCGTAGAAAGATCTTTCGATTCTGTGAGTGGAATTTTTTCTTGTTTTTGGTACCTTTTTATCGCCGTTTTGAAAAATTTTCATATTTTATTAAAAAAAATTTTCTAGCTTGCTTTTCCATCTCTACGTTTTTTCAAGATACAATATTTTCTACTTTAAGCAACTTTTAGTATTTTCTTTGAAAGATTTATCAAAAATATGGCAAATAATACCACTGAATATAGTTTTCGCAAACGAAAAAAAGGGCTGATTTTTTTATAGGCAAAACCGCGAACTTCTCGAAGAGATGAAATATCAGGGATTTCCTACATGTTTTTGGTACTGTCCGTGTAGAATTTAATGCTTTTTCGCCAATAAAAGATCGTTTCGATCCTGGGTGTGGGATATTTTCGAGTTTTTGGGTACTTTTATTCGTTGCTAAAGAAAATTTTCATATATTCTTGAAAAAATTTTCTACCATGCTTTTCGATCTGTAGTTGCTCGCAAACTGTAAGATCTTCAACTGTAAGACCTTTATAGCCCTTACTTCGTAAGATATGTCAAAAATATCACAGTTCGTACCACTGAATAAAGTTTTCGTGAACTGGAAAAAGGACGGATATTTTTCTATGTAACACCACGAACTTCTCGAAGAGATTAAAAATCGGCGATTTGCTACATGTTTTGTGTACTGTTTGTGTAGAATTCAATGCTTTTTCGCGGAAGAAAGATCGATTTGATCCTAGGAAATATTTTCTTTTCGGTTTTTGCGAACTTTTTATTCGCTACCTCAGAAAATTTTCAAATTTTATTGAAAAAATTTTCCACCATGCTTCTCGATGTATAGGTGCTCGCATACTGTAGGATTTTCTACAGTAAGCGCTCGATAGTCTACACTTCAAAGAATTTGTCTAAAATATTACTTTTCATTCCACTGAATGTAGTTTTCGCGAACGAAAAAAAGGACCGATTTCTTTGTAGGCAAGACCGCGAACTTCTCGAAGAGATGAAAAATCAGGGATTTCCTACATGTTTTGGGTACTGTTTGTGTATAATTTAATGCTTTTCCGCCGATGAAAGATCGTTTCGTTATTGGGAATTAAATTTTTTTGTGTTTTTTCGTACGTTTTATTCGCTGCTTAAGAAAATTTTATTGAAAAAATTTTCTCTCATGCTTTTTGATCTGTTAGGTGCTCGCGGATTTTAGTATCTTCTCCTGTGAGACCTTTATAGCTTTTACTGGAAAGATATGTCAATAATATTACAGTTCATACAAATGAATATAGTTTTCGCGTACAAAAAAAAGGGCGGATTTCTTTGTAAGCAAGACAACGAACTTTTTAAAAAGATGAAAAATTGTCGATTTCCTCTAAGTTTTGGATACTGTTCCTGCAGAATTCAATACTTTTTGCCGAAGAAAGATCGTTTCGATCCTAAGTGTGAGATATTTTCGAATTTTTCGGATGTATTTTTTCGCTTCTTTAGAAAATTTTCAAATTTTAGTGAAAAAAATTTCCACCATGCTTCTCGATGTATAGGTGCTCGCAAACTGTAGGATCTTCTACTGTAAGCCCATTTTAGTCTATACTTCGGAAGACATGACAAAAATATTACAATTCATACCACTGAATATAGTTTTTGCGTACGAAAAAAATGGCGGATTTCTTTGTAGGCTATACCACGAATTTCTAGTTTTGAACGAACATTGTATCAGTACTCCGCTGGTTTTCTTGTCGTTGAAAATGCACTTATAGATGGATGTTAGGAATCGTTTATTTATGAGGAATGTGGGTAGGTGAAAATAAATTAAAATATATTTTTTGAGCCCAGTCAGTACTAATAAGTACGATTTATTTGGCTCGTTGCAGGGAAAAGCGTTTCGGCATAAAAACCCTGGTATAAATACAGTTGACGATGATGTGTCGCTGGCCTGCCTATCGGCAGCTATCGATGATGATGTTATTCCAAAATCAGAATACAATTCTGGCCACGTTCCTTCTTCCTTTGTTGCTTTGTTCCACTGATGTAATAGTAGCGCAGGAGTGTAGTTCTCTTCGATGTGATCGCTCGCAGGTCTTGTGGTAGAATAACATTAAAGCGTGAAAGCACGCGGCTTTTATAGAAAAAGACGATGCAACGCGCGGACCAATTACCGAAAAGTTGGATAACGTAGCTGTCGATGCATATGATTGGACTAATAGAAATGGTAGGAGAACGCGTGCTTGAAGAACGAAATCGCTCTGCAAGGAGCTCGCTGTGCTCCTTTGTTACACCGTAACTAAGATGTTTCTTTGTCGCTATATCTCGGCACGCGTCGATACGTCTCGATACGTCCAGATTATTCTCACTCACTCGCTTGCGTATGATTACGCAACATACCGCCCCCCTTGAACTGGCACCGTTCAACACGCTACACACACACTTACATATACATTATCAAATACATACATTCAAATACATACATTTAATTAACAAAATATTACAGATGTAATAAACAAAACTAATAATTACTTCCATTAAATCTCAATTCAATTTTTTTTTTTATGCATCGTACAGCAAAGGAGAAAGACGTTTAATACCGCGTTTTAAAAGACCGTTTGCGGTTTTCACAGTTACCACGCGTGCTATACCGTCGGAACCTTTATGTCCTTCGTAACGCGTTCTAAAGGCCATTTAAGAGGTGAGGAGTTATCTTCGCGGAGAATGAGTAAAGTACTCAGGCTTATGTCGTCAGTTGTACCTCTGTGCCACTTTTCTCTAATTGTCTGTTCTTTAAATATTCCTTATTCCAGCGATTCCAAAAATGTTGTTTCATCTGCTGGACATGTTGCCATTGTGATAGACGCCCAGATGGTATATCCCGATAATCATCCTCTGGTAAACTCGTAAATGAGTCACCAATTAAAAAATGGCCAGGTGTAAGAGCACGAAGATCATTTGGATCATTAGACAGGGGGGTGATAGGACGGGAATTAAGGATTGCCTCTATTTCTAAAACATAGGTTAATAACGCTTCGTATCCTAGTAAAGTATCGTCGACAATTCGTACTAGATGGTGTTTAAATGATTTTACCGCCGCCTTTAATTCATTTGCGGAGTCTACAAACTTAGTCGAGTTGTCGGAATATATGTCCAAACATTTACCACGGCGTGCCAAAAATCTATGTAAGGCTGATAAAAATATTATCGCGTTGGCTATTAACTTGTATGGCTAGTATATCTCTAACTCTTAGTATTCCCAGACTATCTATGAAAGGGTTAAATACGGAAAACGACGCGAAAACCTCTTTTCTGGATTTGATACAAATTTAATCATAATTAATTCCGTTTTCCTTTTTTTTTTTTTTTTTTTTTAATTCATCCACGTTTCTTTTCCTTTGGATTGTGAGAGTTGTATGCGAACCTGACGCAATAAATTATTATCCGCATTAGTTTCACGAAGAAAGAATAACGCCTAAATAGCTCGGATGGAGCGCTTAATTTCGCGTGCATTGTAATCCTTTTCATTTTGGGAATTTTGATTGATTCCAATCGACTATGTGACCAATTTGATTCTAGCTTGCGCGATAATGACCGTTCCAGCGCATGTAATGCTTGCAATACGTTCACGTAAGAATCACCTAATTGATGATTCTCTTCCTAAAATGGCAATCTTATTATGTATCTATGCGTTTCATCTCGTCGCGCATTGTTTCTAGAATGGATTTCGCATAACTTTTCTTCATGCGGCCGAATATTATTCTCCCCTACCTCCTCAATTTTCTAAAATTTCTCCAACTGTTAGTGCAATTCTAAAGTAGCGGCATTGCAATTAACGCTCTGTGGAATACGCGTTGTCCCTGCGTTCATCACGAGCAATCCTAATACTGTTTTTTGCGCCACTGGGTCTTCAATCAACCGAATAGTCTGACCTGCACGCCATAATGAAATAAAGATTTCGCTCCCGAGAATCGTGTCGATATTTGCAGTTCTTGAAATTCGAGATCTGCCAATTGGATTTCCGCCGGTATAATTAATTCTTCTCGCGGACTTCTTTGCGAGGGCAACTGATTCATTACAGTGGGTAGCAAAAATTTCAACTTTACCGCGTAATTCTCTGTTCGCGATTTCCTAGTCAATACACCATCTGACTGATTTATTTTCGATTCGACTTAATCCAAATATCGGTACATCCATGTCTTGTTTGAATATTCGCAGAAGATTCGCGAACCGGCTTTTTAAGAAGTGTGCTTCAGAGTCCGACTCCAAGAGTATACGTTATTCGTGTAACCTACTGCCGTAATCTAACAAGTGCATCACTGCAGGTGTATGCGAGTGATAGAGCTTTACGTGTGCAGATTGCACTCCGATACCTTCTAGATGCAATGAATCGTGATGCCCGTCATTGCACTTTCTGCAATGACCTTTCTTGTACATAATCTTGATGACTCGCTTGTAAACAATTCAAACATAATTTGGCATTAACCACAGGACCTCTGCAATCCTCAGGCTCGGCTCAATGTAACAGCTCACACTCCGATACTTATATGACAAACGCAAGTGATTGAGCTTTACGTGTGCATACTGCACTCCGATGCCTCCTGGCTCGGCCCAATGTAACAGCTCACAACACTCCGATAAGTATATTAAACGCAAGTGTAGCTTTACGTGTGGACGCAGCACTCCGATGCCTTATGGATGCAGTAACTCGTGGTGCCCGCCGTTACACTTTCCGCAACGGCCTCTCCTGCATGCGTAAACACGATGACCAGCTTGTAAGCCATTTAAACATAGTTGGGCCTTAGTCACGACCTTTTTGCGCTCTTCAGGCTCGGCCTTAAGTAACAGCTCGCACTCCGATGTGTAATGTTTATCGCGACATATGCCACACGAGATAGGTGTACGAGCGGAATATATTTGAACTGATTGTCTTCTTTGGTTGGTACCTCGCGGCCAATTTCGCGGACTGTTAACACGCAGCTCGTTATGCATCGACTTCCTCGAACGAAAATGATTCCTATCAGGTTTTGGCGACGATTTCTCTTCATTATGTTCAATTCTTCTAATCCTATCCGTTGGTTGAGCGATTAATAGCGCTTTTCCTCTCTCGCGTAAAAAAACCACAAACTCTTCTACCATAGGTAATGTTTCTCGAGATCGCTGTTCCTCCCATCGGAGGCGAGTAGCCGAATTTACTCGCGAGAGATGCGCGGAAATGGCAAACTGATCGACGAACGACTTCTTAATTGCTAATAACGCTCCATAGTTAGCATTCAAAGCATCGGACGCGGCGATTAATGACTCGGGGAAATCATCGTTAATCGGAGGGCCTTCCAAAATGGCCTGCACGTGCTTATTAATTAATATTAATGGATCGTTGTAATAATCGGTCAACGTCTTCCACGCTATGGGATAATTATCTGCGGTAATTTCGAGCGCACGTATTTTCTCTGCGGCCGGTCTCGATAAACATGATTTTAGATAGCTAAACTTTTGTATATCACGAAGTACGGGATTCTTTCCTATCACCGATTGGAACGCGTCCACAAAACTCGGCCATTCTTTGTGTTGCCCGTCGAACTGAGGCAACTGCACCGCTGGTATCCTATAATTATTATCTATGGACGGATTGTTAGCCACTATTCCCGTATGAGAAATCAAACTCGCAGCAGGTGAATTTGTACTTTGAACACTTATTGTTTCGAATCTTTCTACTATAAACTCGGCATCGGCTTTGATCCCGAAAGCGATTTCTAAATTTGCGTTAATCTCCTCAAATAATGCTTGTTCGATATTTTCAGGCGGTGCTTCCAATATTTCCTTCTGTATCACTATATCCTTATCGAGTTCGATGATTCCAACCTTTAATTTTTTAATATCAAGCGGATTTGCACGATCTACTTCACTTAATGATTTTTTAACTTGTTCGATTCTTCTTTTAATGTGACCGTATCTCAATGTACCGCGTCCGACTTCACTACGCGACTTAGTCGGATGAGGCATTTTCACGACAAAGGCGGAAGGTTAAAGAGAAAAGAGGGGGAACTACAATTCCGAAAAATGTTCACTTAAGAAATCCTTTTGTAGAAACTCACGTAAATCCTCTGGATTAATAAGTGTCTCGTGTGTCGTACTCACAGTCTCGAACAAAGGCAGCTTCTAGGCTTGTAGCGATGACTCACCGCTTCTTTGTTGCTCGATCGGAAGTCTTCTGTTGCCTCTTTCTCTTCAGCTTGTAGCGGACTGCTTGCACAATGGATGCCGGCCGAAGTGGGGAGGAAGCTCCCAATCCGGCTCGAAGGACCAAATTTTAATGTTGAACGACCGACGCATTGTATCGGTACTCCGGTGGTTTTCTTGTCGTTGAAAATGCACTTATAAGTGGATGAGGAATGAGGGTAGGTGAAAATAAATTAAAATATATTTTTGAGCCCAGTCAGTACTAATAAGTACGATTTATTTGGCTAGTTGCAGGGAAAAGCCTTTCGGCATAAAAACCCTGGTATAAATACAGTTGACGATGATGTGTCGCTGGCCTGCCTATCGGCAGCTATCGATGATGATGTTATTCCAAAATCAGAATACAATTCTGGCCACGTTCCTTCTTCCTTTGTTGCTTTGTTCCACTGATGTAATAGTAGCGCAGGAGTGTAGTTCTCTTCGATGTGATCGCTCGCAGGTCTTGTGGTAGAATAACATTAAAGCGTGAAAGCACGCGGCTTTTATAGAAAAAGACGATGCAACGCGCGGACCAATTACCGAAAAGTTGGATAACGTAGCTGTCGATGCATATGATTGGACTAATAGAAATGGTGGGAGAACGCGTGCTAAGAGAACGAAAGCGCCCTGCAAGGAGCTCGCTGTTCTCCTTTGTTACACCGTAACTAAGATTTTTCTTAGTCGCTATATCTCGGCACGCGTCGATACGTCTCGAAACGTCCAGATGATTCTCACTCACTCGCTTGCGTAGGAATACGCAACAAAATACTTATGTTAAGCATAGGTTGTTGGGCATTTAAAGAGTTTTAAAATAGCTTATTAATATCTTTTTAAAATTTGTTTGCCTTTAAGTAATTAAAGCTTAAGTGTACAGATTACTTCTTTTTATTTAAACAATCAATGTATATTAAATATATATGTTTAGCACCATGTTTTTGGGCATTTAAAGAGCTTTAAAATGGCAATTTTAAAACATATTAAAATTAGTTAGTCTTTGAGAAATTAAAGTTTATGTGTACAGCTTCGTTCTGTTTTTTTAAACACCCTATGTATTTTAAATAATTATGTTTAGCATCAAGTTTTAAGGCATTTAAACAGTTTTAAAATTACTACTTTAAAATGACAAGTTTAAAATGACTGCGTTAAATTATATTTAAATTTGTTAGTTTTCGAGTAATTGAAGTTTTTGTGTACAGATTCCTTTTTTTTTTTTAAAACCCTATATATTTTAAATACTTAAGTTTGAAATCAGGTATTAAAGCATTAAAAAAGCTTTAAAATTTCTATTTTAAACCTTTTTAAAATTAGTTAGTCTTTTAGAAATATAAAGTTTATGTGTACAGATCCCTTCCTTCTTCATGAAAAACCTATAAGTTTCAAATAATTAAGTCTTGCATTAGGTTGTAGAGCATTTAATGAGCTTTATAATAACGGGTTTTTAAATTTTTAGAATTTGTTAGTTTTTGGGTAATTAAAGTTTATGTTTACAAATTCTTATTTTTTTTAGAAACCCTATGTATTTTAAATACTTCAGCTTAACATCACGTTGTTGGGCATTAAAAGAGCTATAAAATAGCCTTTTTTAAACATTTTAAAATAAGTTTGTCTTTGAGAAATTATAGTTTATGTGTACAGCTTCTTTCTTTTTTTTTTAGAAAACCTATAAGTTTTAAATACTTAAGTTTTAAATCTGGTTGTAGAGCATCAAAAAAGATTTAAAATTACCATGTTATTATATAACATTTTAAAATTTGTTAGTTTTCGAGTAATTAAAGTTTTTGTGTTCAGATTTCTTTTTTTTTTTTAAAAACCCTAAATATTTAAAATACGTAAGTTCTAAATTTAATTTACTTCGCCTGCGTGATCGCTGGGAGGATCGAGATCAGCGATCATGTTGCCGGTCCTAAGCCCGGGGAAAGGAGGAAGGTTGTTGGATCAGGCTAGCTCCCTACCCAACGTAAATAAAAAAAATTTTGCTCATAGAAACGAAATATTGCCTCGGAATAGGACGGATTCACAGATGACGATCCAAGCAAGAAAAATGACAAAGAGTTGGAAAAAAGAACACATAATGCGTCAGACTACCTGGAACATCAAGTCATTTAATAATAAAGATCAAGAAACCTTAAAAGAATTGAAAGATAATAAAATTGATATATGCGCCTTACAAGAAACCGAAAAGAAAGGCAAAGGACAAATACAATACGACGACTACTTAGTGATCTATAGTGGTGTAGAAAAACAATTCAGGGCAAAAGAAGGGGTAGCCATCGCAGTATCCAAGAAATATAAAAACAACATACAAGAATGTGATTACATATCTTCACGAATATTAGTGGTAAAAATGAAAACAGAAGACCAAATATTAAATATAGTGTCAATTTCTGCACCAGAAGATAACAAACCAAAAGAAGAAAGAGAAGCCTTCTACGACCAGCTACAAAATATAGTCGGATTATTACCAAATAACAAACAAATAATAATCCTTGGAGATTTTAACGCCCGCATCGGAAATGAAATAATACCTGGAATTAAACAAAGGTTCAACGAAAATGTGTTAAATGATAATGGGGAACTTATGACACAATTGTTCACATTTAACGAGCTCAGGATTAACAACACATTCTATAACCATAAAGAGCAATACAAACTCACATACAGCAACTCCAGAGGCTTCAGGTCCACAATTGATTATATTGTTACCAATAGATACGTCCAAACACACCAAATACTAGATATCAGGACGTTAAATTCCGCGAATGTAGGAAGCGATCATAGCCTGCTACTAGCAAAAGTAAGAATGAAGTTTAAACCCCAAAGCAACCTTGCCCGAGCAACCCAAGAACAGAAAATAAACATCGAGTCACTATGGAACTTACCAACTAAACAACTATATGAGAACAGGTTGAAGGATATAATCGAAATAAACCCAATAAAAGAAGAGGATAATATAAACACAGCTGGGAAGAAACTAAAAACTAACATTTTAGAAGCTGCACATGAAGCCCTGGGAACACGAACTGTAATAAACCGGGCTAGAATGATCGAAACTCCTTGGTTCCGCCCAGAGATTAAGGAAATATGCAAAAAAAAGAAAATAGCATACCTTAACTATAGGACATTACGAACACCTGAATCATACGAAATGTATAGACGAATCCGGAATCAAACAGCGACATTATTAAGGCAAACAAAACAACATCATTCGGAGATTTTTTCGAAGAGAATAGAGAGTGACTTCTACGGACTCCAAAAACAAATCTGGCGATTTATTAGAAATCAAAGAAAGGAGGCCAACGAAATGATCGAAACAAATCAGATCACAAGAGAAGCCAGGATTAACTACTTAACAGAACTTATAAATCAGAAGAACCTCAAGCGGAACTAAATACGCCAGAAATAGTAACTAAAAACGACATACAAATTGAGTCTAGTGATGTAGAAACAGCTATTTGAAAACTAAAGAATAGGAAGAGCTCAGGGCAAGATGGCATTCCAAACGAATTACTAAAATGGTGGCCAACGTCTCACACAACAGTTAACATTCCTAATCCAAAAAATACTATGCCAACACAAAATACCTGATGAATGGCGAACTAGCACAACTATAGTTATGTTTAAAAAAGGAGACAAAAAAACTACCTACAAATTACAGGGGAATAAATCTTTTAAACACTTCATGGAAACTAACAACAAAGGTTATAACGAATAAAATTGACAGCTTAACGAATCAAGAAGACGAACAACAGAAATTCAGATCAGGCAGATCGTGCACAGACGCGGTTTTCATCATAAGACAGATAATCGACCGTGTGCAGTTAAAGGATGTTATACACCTCCTCTATAACCGACAAATTCCGAATAATCTTATCAAGACCATAGAGGACATCTATAGAAACAATAAGATCCAAGCAAAGATAAATGGTGCCTTGACTGAACCGATTAATGCAGGTCCTGGTATCCGACAAGGGGATTCCTTAAGTCCGCTGCTTTTTAACATCATTATGGACGAAATAATAAGAAACGTAAGACTGCTAAAAGGATATAAAATAGGCAACGAAGAAATAACCATCCTATGCTATGCTGATGACGCTGTATTAGTGGCCGAAAATGAGGATGATCTACAACGTCTACTACACCGATTTAACTGCATAGTCAAATCATTCAATATGAAAATATCGGCCCAGAAAACTAAATGCATGACAACATCAAAGACACTGTTAAGATGCAATCTGGAAATTGAAGGGAAGGTTATTCAGCAGGAAATGAGATTTAAGTACCTAGGAATAGAAATCTCAGGATATGGTGATGTTGAAGCAGAGGTAAGAGAACAGACAATGAAGGCATCCAGAATAGCGGGTTGTTTGAATTACACAATATGGCGAAACAAAAACATAGACATAGAGACCAAAGCAAAAATCTACATAGCAACGGTAAGACCTATTATGTCATATACCGCAGAAACTCGACCAGACACAGCGAAAACGAAACTGTTACTAGAGACAACCGAAATGAGAGTTCTTCGCAGAATAGTTGGAAAAACACTACTGGACCGAGAGAGAAGTGAAGATATAAGAAGAACATGCAAAGTAGAGAACAATAACGAATGGATACTAAAAAAAAAAAAGAAAGGAACGAACACATTAACAGAATGGACAACAGAAGAATTGTCAGAATTGCACGGGATAAGTCACCGGTTGGCCGCAGAAGCACGAGGCGCCAACGAAAACGATGGTGCGACAATTTAACAGTGCAATAGGCAGAAAAACGTCGTTACGAAACAGGCAATTTGCCTAAACTAAAGAATGAAAAAGAAGAAGAATATTTAATATACATAGGTGGACTAAATAAAAAGAAGAAATCTGTAAACTTAAGCTTCAATTACTTAAAGGAAAACAAATTTTAAAAAGATATTAATACGCTGTTTTAAAGCTTTTTAAATGCCCTACAACCTTATGCTAAACATAAGTATTTAATATACATTAGTTTTCTAAAAAAAAAAAGAAGCTGTACAAATAAACTTTAATTTCTCAAAGACTATCTAATTTTAAAATGTTTTAAAATAGCAACTTTGAAGCACTTTTAATGCCGAACAACATGATGTTAAGCAAAAGTATTTAAAATACATAGGGTGTTTAAGAAAAAAGAAGTAATTTGTAAACAAAAACTTTAATAACTCGAAAACTAAAAATTCTGAAATGAAATAACATGGTCATTTAAAAGCTCTTTTAATGCTCTATAACCTGATTTAAAACTAAAGTATTTAAAATATATAGGGTTTTAAAAAAAAAGAAGGATCCTGTACACAAAAACTTCAATTACACGAAAACTAACAAATCTAAAATGTTATAATAACGTCATTTTAAAGCTCTTTTAATGCTCTACAACCTGATTTAAAATTTGGGTATTTAAAATAAATACGGTTTGTAAAAAACAAGAAGGAATCTGTACACAAAAACTTCAATTACTCGAAAACTAACAAATTTTAAAATAATTTAATGCAGACATTTTAAAGTTGTCATTTTAAAGCAGTAATTTTATAGGTCTTTTAATGCCATAAAACTTGGTACAAAACATAGTAATTTAATATAAATAGGGTGTTTAAATAAAAGAAGGATGCTGAACACATAAACTTTGATGTCTCAAAGACTGACTAATTTCAAAATGTTTTAAAATAGCTACTTTAAAGCTCTTTTAATGACCAACAACATTATTTTAAGCAAAAGAATTTAAAAGACATAGTTTGTCTAAAAAAAAAGAAGTAATCTGTACACTTAAGCTTTAATTACTTAAAAGCAAACAAATTTTAAAAAGATTTTAATAAGTTATATTAAAGCTCTTTAAATGCCCTAAAACTTGATGCTAATTATAAGTTTTTAATATACATAGGTTTTCTAAAAAAAAAGAATAAAGCTATACACAAAAACTTTAATTACTCAAAAACTAAAAAAATCTAAAATTTTATAACATTGTTATTTTAAAGCTCTTTTAATGCTTCCAAACCTGATTTTAAACTTAAGTATTTAAAATATTTAGGGTTTTTTAAAAAAAAGAAGAAATCTGTACACAAAAAATTCCATAACTCGAAAACTAACAAATTATAAATTAATTTAAAGCAATGTTGTTAAAGTAGTCATTTTAAAGCAGTAATTTAAAAGCTTTTTTAATGACCAAAAACTTGATGCTAAACATTATTATTTATTATACATAGGGTATTTAAAAAAAAGTAGGAAGCTGTAAACATAAACTTTAATTTCTCAAAATTAACTAATTTTAATATGTTTTAAAATTGCCATTTTAAAGCTCTTTAAATGCCCAACGACATGGTGCTATAAATATATATTTAAAATACATAGGGTGTCTAAAGAAAAAAGAATAACTTTTTACACAAAAACGTTATTAACTCGAAAACTAACAAATTCTAAAATGTTATAACATGGTCATTCTAAAGCGCTTTCAATGCTTTACAATCTGATTTAAAATTTAAGTATTTAATTTATATAGGGTATTTATATATATAAAAAAAATAAGGAATCTGTACAGAAAAACTTCAGTTACTCGAAACTAACAAATTTTAAAATATTTTAACACAGTCATTATAAAGTTTTCATTTTAAAGCAGTAATTTTAAAGCTCTTTTAATGCCCTAAAACTTGATGCTAAACATATTTATTTAATATACATAGGGTGTTAATGAAAAAAGAAGGAAGCTTTAAACATAAACTTTAATTTTTTAAAGACTGACTAATTTTATAATGTTTTAAAATATCCATTTTAAAGCTCTTTTAATGCCCAACAACATGATGTTAAGCAGAAGTATGTAAATTACATAGGGTGTTCAAAAAAAAAGAAGAACTTTTTACACAAAAACGTTATTAACTCGAAAACTAACAAATTCTAAAATGTTATAACATGGTCATTCTAAAGCTCTTCTAATGCTGTACAATCTGATTTAAAACTTAAGTATTTAATTTATATAGGGTATTTATAAAATAAAGAAGGAATCTGTACACAAAAACTTCAATTACTCGAAACTAACAAATTTTAAAATAAATTAACGCAGTCATTTTAAAGTTGTCATTTTAAAGCAGTAATTTTAAAGCTCTTTTAATGCCCTAAAACTTGATGCTAAACATAATTATTTAATATACATGTTGGGTTTTTGAATTGTAAGAAGTATAGATATGAATGTGTGAATGGTATGAGTGTAGAGTGATTGAAAGAAATGAAAGAATGCATCCGGTCGAGACAAAGGAAGAGCGTTAGATAGGAATGTTAGTTTAGGTTTAAGGTTACATCATCTGGACTTGTCGCCTTTGTATCGCTACATCGAAGTCTCCCGGACGTTCTCGAAAATGTGAAATAGCGGAAAAGCCTTTGCGCGTGGCTTGGAATTATCGGGAAGTTTCCAGGGAGATGACGAGAAACAACAGGAGATGATGGAGGGGATGTTGGATATAAGTGGGCGACGGGAAGGACGGTGCGTTGCGTTTTTCTGAGAGTTGAATAATATTTGAGGAGTGATAAGTGTAACGGGAGGTACGAAAGACAACGGGGAACGGCGAAGGATTACGATAGGCGACGACGAGTCGGATTCGGGTGTTCCTTGCGGTTGATTTCGGGACGTGGGGGGTTACACTTATTATTAGATTATTAGATTATTAGATTATAGATACTTACCATTTTATTTTATTTTTACAAACATTATACCTTGTTATTTATTTTTAATAAATACTACTTTACTATTATCATTATAAATATATATCTCACCTTTATTCATAATTCTTACATTTTTGGGGGCTCGTCTGGGATAGAATCGAAGTAACGAGCTTGTTAGTATCTATAAGTCTAAAGCAGTTAAAGTGAGTAAGTTCATCATGGAGTCGGGAAGGTCATCTCAAGAAGATCTGGCAAATGCGACAATTGTGGCGGCTGAACCAGATATTAGTGAAATGAGGTATCTGGACTTGAGAGCCAAATTGAAGGAGATGGGCTTACGGTCGACAGGTAAAAAGAAGGAACTTGCGGAACGCCTGCGGGCTGCTAGGGAAAAGAAGCTGCGGCAAAACGATGATGATGATGATGATGATTCCGAAGAGGAAGAAGCGGAAAGCAGTGAGGATGAAATTTCTACGAAGGCAATGCAGATGTTAACTTTTAAAGATGTGGAAGAGTCGCTCTAAACATTTAGTGGCGACGATACGCTTAGTGTTAAGCGTTGGATGAGAGACTTCGAAGATATGGCAGAAGTATGCCAATGGGACAGTACTCGGAAAATTATATATTGTAGACGGCTATTGCGAGGATCGGCGAGATCGTTCGTGCGATATGAGAAATGTGGTAAGTCGTGGAAACAGCTTAAGAAGGCATTGTTGAACGAATTTGCGGAAGTGACAAGTGCATATAAGGTCCACGAGTTACTTAGGAAACGAACGAAGAAGGCTGGAGAATCCTATCAAGAATACATCTACACTATGTGCGAAATTGCTGCTCAAGGAGGACTGGACAAGACAAGTACAATACAGTACATTGTGAATGGTATAGAAGATGAGCCATCTAATAAAATGATCTTATACGGGGCAACGACGATTAGCGAGCTGAAACAGAAGTTTACGTTCTATGAGGCAATGAAAGAAGAGCTGCGGAAAAAATCGAAGACGCCGAAGGTGCATAAGAGCAAGGAAACGGAGGAACTACCACGTAGATCATCTACGAGGACCGGCGGTGGATGCTGTTACAATTGTGGAGAGTCGGGTCATCGGAGACGAGAGTGTCCATTTAGGACCAAGAGCGTGAAATGCTATCAGTGCGATGAATTCGGCCATGTATCAAAAGATTGTCAGAAGAACATCAAGCCTCAGGAGACGCCGAAGCAAGTGTGTAGTGTGAGTAAAGAAGCCGAAGAAAAGTGTGTTAAAGAAGTGCAATTAGGAGACAGTAGTGTTACAGCGTTGATAGATACAGGTAGCGATCTTAGTCTAATTACGGCGAACCAATATTGTAAGATCGGCGCACCCGAATTGGGTAAGGAAATTTTGCGATTTCGGGGCGTGGGTTCTGACTTAATTAGTACGTATGGCGAAATAGAAGCGACGGTCACTATTGATAAGATGGTGTATCCGATTAGGTTGCATGTAGTTTCTGATACTTTATTGGGTTACGATTTGCTTATCGGTAACGATTTTTTGAGAAAGGTAAGCGTAGTAATTGGCGCGGGTAAAGTCTCCATCCGCGATACGAAGGAAAGTCCGGTAACGAACGATGATGTACACGAAATTTTGAAAATGGATGTAATTAACGAGCGTAATGAAATGGATCTATCTCATGTTGCAAACGAAAGGCATAAGGGAAAAATAGAAACTTTAATAACGAATTATCGACCAGAGGAAGTCCGCGAAACGGGTTTGGAAAAGAATATTGTTTTAAAAGACGAAGAACCGGTGTACACGTGTCCGAGAGGGCTATCACCAAAAGAAAAGGACGAGGTAGATACTAATCGCAGGGGCGTACTAAGTTTTTTCGGACCAACGAGGTATTTTCGAAAGTTTGTGCCACGGTATTCGGTTATTGCGAGACCGTTGTCTGCTCTGCTGAGAAAAGAAATAGAATTTAAGTTCGGGCGCGAAGAGGAAGAATAATTCAAGAAAATTAAAGAGATATTGTGTAGTAAACCGGTACTGCGACTATACAGGGTAAACGCCGAAACAGGGCTTTATACGGATGCGTCTGGTAGGGGATACGGGGCGATCTTAATGCGGCGTGACAATACCGACGATATGTTTCACCCGATATATTGTGCGAGTGGAAAGACCACTCCGGCCGAAGAAAAATATCCTAGTTATAAGTTGGAGGTACTTGCGATTATTAAGTCATTGCGAAAATTTAAAATGTATCTATTAGGAATAGATTTTAAGATAGTTATAGATTATCGTGCGTTCACACCCACCATGCGAAAGGGGGATTATTGTTTCGAGGGAATACGTAATATCGCGGGGAAAGTGCTGCGGAATTTTGATAAATGGAAAGCTTGGTTGGATAAGATTGACCGTGGGGCTATCCCCACCACTAGGAAGATTCTTGGTTGTTACTTTGTTGTCGAGCAATGGATTCGGAAAGATGTAAAAATTTTTGATGGTGGTGGTACGATTAGTGGCATATCTGAGGACAGATATATTCTGTCAGAACGGCCGAGTGTGGGGTTTTTGAATTGTAAGAAGTATAGATATTAATGTGTGAATGGTATGAGTGTAGAGTGATTGAAAGAAATGAAAGAATGCATCCGGTCGAGACAATAGGCCAGTCAACGCGGGCCAAAAACTGACCTTTTTAGCTGGCAGCTTCAAAATTTGACCTAAGGGTAAGTTGACGACGCTGAATCGAATAGTGCTAATTATAATAAAATCAGCAACCGGCATCTTGGGGAAAAAGGGTAAAAAAGGGTCAAATATAGCCTTATCTTAGAATCTAGGCATTTAATCGAAAAAAGTTTCAAACAAAAGTTGTAGAGAATTAAAATATACATAAAAAATGTTCTATTAGTTATCTTCGTATTTTCAAAAATAAGCGAATAAAATTGGATTGAAGATGGGAAAAAAATTGTAAGAGTGGGAGAAAGCAAGCTTATCCCTCCGTCGCGTTTTACACGCGAGCGAGCTAGTATGCGTGCGAGCGTCCGTGTGCACTAATACACAAACGAAGGATCTTCGGCAATCTTCGGGACTCTCGGTCTTGAATGAAAGTGCGAGTGAGAGAACAAACCAATATTTCTCTCTTTTTATTTATCATGCGATAACAACGAGTATTATTGTCCTTGGCCATCGATTGTTGAGCGTTCTGATATTTCTCTTTTTATATTTTTTCTTTCGGTAGCAAGAATTTTACGTCTTGGCCATCGAGCGTCGAGCGTTTTGTATACGAGTGCGAGTGAGAAAGAAAACCGATATTTCTCTCTTTCTATTTTTTCACTCGGTAGCCAGAATTTTACGTCTTGGCCATCGAGCGTCGAGCGTTTTGTATATCTATATATATCGGCGTATAAGCGCGGCATTTTTAAATCGAATCTTGATGCTTATGGCACGCCGTTTCTTTATTTATTGTCAAAAATAATGAACCTTGAGTAAAAAAAAAATAATTCATTTTAGCAGAAACTATTATTATTTAGTGGAGAGTAAAAATAATGAATTAATTTTGTGTCTCGCCATAAAATTAATTAGAATAATTAATTGATATAAATTCTTTGCCTCACAAAAATTTATTTGTATATCAAATTGAATACGTATTCTCTTTAAGACGAAATTTAAAATTTAAATATTTTTCCTATTAAATTATGTATTTTATAAAATTTTAAATTACTGACTTTTTGTCTCGTAAAAATTTATTAGTTTATCAAATTAAATACATATTTGAAAAAGAAGAATTTTATAACCACACATAAAATTAATTCAAGATACATATATATGAAAGGATATTCTAAAAACGTGGAATTTATTTTTTGTCTATACATAATTTTAATTCATTTTTATTATGTTATAAGAAAACAGTAATGCATTCTGATTCATCTTCGAAGTCTTAAGAATTGTACGAAAAATATTGAGCAATTATCAATTGGTGCGTTAGCGTAAGTAGTAAAGTCTTCGCTTCTCGCGCTGGTTTATTACCGTTCGATTCTTCGCGGGGGAGTTATTTTTTTTTATTAAATTAAAAAATTTATTATCTGATCTTTGTCTTCTACGTCGAAATAACCGTTTTTAAACTTTTGAAACCACTCACGACACGTTCTCTCACTCAAAGTAGTCTCACCATATGCTTCTACGAGCAATCGATGCGCCTCAGCAGCAGATTTCTTTATATTAAAGAAGTAAACTAATATTTCCCGCAAAGAACGCTTATTTTGCTCAAATTTGGACATATTCAACTAAAAAAAATTATATTTTACCAATATGAAATCAATAATATTAATAGGTTATGTTGTTCTTAAACGTCTAAACTAATTTTTAAGCAGGATATCATCTGCGAAAGTTAACGGAAACTCCGCGCCGCGCAATCTACATTAAATCGGCGAAAACTTATTTTTAAACCTAATAATATACATAGGTTGTCTAAAAAAAAGGACGGAAGCTATATACAAAAACTTTAATTACTCAAAAACTAACAAATTTTAAAATTTTACAATATGGTAATTTTAAAGCTTTTTTAATGCTCCTAAACCTGATTTAAAACTTCTTCTTCTTCTTCTTTATTCTTTAGTTTAGGCAAGTTGCCTGTTTCGTAACGACGTTTTTCTGCCTATTGCACTGTTTAATTGTCGCACCATCGTTTTCGTTGGCGCCCCGTGCTTGTGCGGCCAACCGGTGACTTATCCCGTGCATGTCTAACGATCTATATCTTCACTTTTCTCTCGATCCAGTAGTGTTTTCCCAGCTATTCTGCGAAGAACTCTCATTTCGGTTGTCTCTAGTAACTGTTTCGTTTTTGCTGTGTCTGGTCGAGTTTCTGCGGTATGTGACATAATAGGTCTTACCATTGCCTTGTAGATTCTTGCTTTGGTCTCTATATCCATGCTTTTGTTTCGCCATATTGTGTTATTCAAACAACCCGCTATTCTGGATGCCTTCATTGTCTGTTCTCTTACCTCTGCTTCAACATCACCATACACTGAGATTTCTAATCCAAGGTACATAAATCTCATTTCCTGCTGAATAACCTTCCTTTCAATTTCCAGTTTGCACCTTAACGGTGTCTTTGACGTTGTCATGCATTTAGTTTTCTGGGCCGATATCTTCATATTGAATGATTTGGCTATGCAGTTAAATCGGTGTAATAGACGTTGTAGATCATCCTCATTTTCGGCCACTAAGACAGCGTCATATGCGTAGCATAGGATGGTTATTTCTTCACTGCCCATTTTATATCCTTTTAGTAGTCTTACATTTCTTATTATTTCGTCCATAATGATGTTAAAAAGTAGGGGACTTAGGGAATCCCCTTGTCGGATACCACGACCTGCATCAATCGGTTCAGTCAAGGCACCATTTATCTTTGCTTGGATCTTATTGTTTCTATAAATGTTCTCTATGGTCTTGAAAAGATTATTCGGAATTTGTCGATTATAAAGGAGGTGTATAACATCCTTTAACTGCACACGGTCGATTATCTGTCTTATGATGAAAACCGCGTCTGTGCACGATCTGCCTGATCTGAATTTCTGTTGTTCGTCTTCTTGATTCGTTAAGCTGTCAATTTTATTCGTTATAACCTTTGTTGTTAGTTTCCATGAAGTGTTTAAAAGATTTATTCCCTTGTAATTTGTAGGTAGTTTTTTGTCTCCTTTTTTAAACATAACTATAGTTGTGCTAGTTCGCCATTCATCAGGTATTTTGTGTTGGCATAGTATTTTTTGGATTAGGAATGTTAACTGTTGTGTGAGACGTTGGCCACCATATTTTAGTAATTCGTTTGGAATGCCATCTTGCCCTGAGCTCTTCCTATTCTTTAGTTTTCAAATAGCTGTTTCTACATCACTAGACTCAATTTGTATGTCGTTTTTAGTTACTATTTCTGGCGTATTTAGTTCCGCTTGAGGTTCTTCTGATTTATAAAGTTCTGTTAAGTAGTTAATCCTGGCTTCTCTTGTGATCTGATTTGTTTCGATCATTTCGTTGGCCTCCTTTCTTTGATTTCTAATAAATCGCCATTTTTGTTTTTGGAGTCCATAGAAGTCACTCTCCATTCTCTTCGAAAAAATCTCCCAATGATTTTGTTTTGTTTGCCTTAATAATGTCGCTGTTTGATCCTGGATTCGTCTATACATTTCGTATGATTCAGGTGTTCGTAATGTCCTATAGTTAAGGTATCCTATTTTCTTTTTTTTGCATATTTTCTTAATCTCTGGGCGGAACCAAGGAGTTACGATCATTCTAGCCCGGTTATTTACAGTTCGTGTTCCCAGGGCTTCATGTGCAGCTTCTAAAATGTTAGTTTTTAGTTTCTTCCAAGCTGTGTTTATATTATCCTCTTCTTTTATTGGGTTTATTTCGATTTTATCCTTCAACCTGTTCTCATATAGTTGTTTAGTTGGTAAGTTCCATAGTGACTCGATTTTTATTTTCGGTTCTTGGGTTGCTCGGGCAAGGTTGCTTTGGGGTTTAAACTTCATTCTTACTTTTGCTAGTAGCAGGCTATGATCGCTTCCTACATTCGTGGAATTTAACGTCCTGATATCTAGTATTTGGTGTGTTTGGACGTATCTATTGGTAACAATATAATTAATTGTGGACCTGAAGCCTCTGGAGTTGCTGTATGTGAGTTTGTATTGCTCTTTCTGGTTATAGAATGTGTTGTGAATCCTGAACTCGTTAAATGTGAACAATTGTGTCATAAGTTCCCCATTATCATTTAACACATTTTCGTTGAACCTTTGTTTAATTCCAGGTATTATTTCATTTCCGATGCGGGCGTTTAAATCTCCAAGGATTATTATTTTGTTGTTATTTGGTAATAATCCGACTATATTTTGTAGCTGGTCGTAGAAGGCTTCTCTTTCTTCTTTTGGTTTGTTATCTTCTGGTGCAGAAATTGACACTATATTTAATTTTTGGTCTTCTGTTTTCATTTTCACCACTAATATTCGTGAAGATATGTAATCAGATTCGTGTATGTTGTTTTTATATTTCTTAGATACTGCGATAGCTACCCCTTCTTTTTCCCTGATTTGTTTTTCTACACCACTATAGATCACTAAGTAGTCGTCGTATTGCATTTGACCTTTGCCTTTCTTTTTGGTTTTTTGTAAGGCGCATATATCAATTTTATAATCTTTCAATTCTTTTAGGGTTTTTTGGTCTTTATTATTAAATGACTTGATGTTCCAGGTAGCCAGACGCATTAGGTGTTCTTTTTTCCAGTTCTTCGTCCTTTTTCTTGCTTGGTTCGTCATCTGTGAATCCGTCCTATTCCGAGGCAATACTTCGTTTCTGTGAGCAAACTTTTATTATTTACGTTGGGTAGGGAGCTAGCCTGATCCAACTACCTTCCTCCTTTTCCCGGGCTTAGGACCGGCAACATGATCGCTGATCTCGATCATGCAGGCGGAATGTATATTAAATATATATATTTATATACCATGTTTTTGGGCATTTAAAAAGCTTTAAAATGGAAATTTTAAAAAATTTTATAATTAGTTTGTCTTTGAGAAATTAATTTTTATGTGTACTGCATCCTTCTTTTTTTTTTAAACACTCTATGTATATTATAAATTATGTATGTATATTAAAAAATTATGTTTAGCATCAAGTTTTTGGTGATGAAAAGAGCTTTTAAATTACTGCTTTAAAATGACAACTTTAAAATGTCTGCATTAAATTATTTTAAAATTTGTTAGTTCGAGTAATCGAAGTTTTTGTGTACAGAATCCTTCTTTTTTTATAAAAACCGTATATATTTTAAATACTTAAGTTTTAAATCAGGTTGTAGAGCATTAAGGGGTTATACGCAGTTTCGAGGCTCGAAAAAGTCGTATTTTCATGAATTTTTTATAGAAACAGTTTTTATTTCTCAAACAAAAGTGATGGTAATTTAAATAGGGAAAATTTTGAGAATACAATAGCACGTTGGTTATGTAAAAATATTAATCTGCACCGCTCCTGTAGATGATTTCCTGAACGTCTTCTAAAAAAAGACGTTTGTCGGAGAACTTCATTTTGGCGGTTTGGATTATTGAAATATAAAATATGGTGGATTCTTTTAAAAGATGGATTAATGCATGTATTAAAACCAAGGAATAATAAAAATTTTTATTTTGATAAAATGGCGTCTATTTTAAAAAAAATTGTTTGTTTTTGACTAAAATTTTCGCTCTAAATTGTTACAAAAAAATTATAAAAAAATTTTTAAAAATTATTCCTTATACTTAATGTCTGAGGAGTATATCTAAGAAGATTGTGTAAAAATTCGAAACCGATCGGCTAAGCCGTTTTTGAAAAATCGAGATCACCGATTTTGAAAATACCGTTTTTAGAAAAAAGCGTTTAAAGTTTCAAAGAGACGTTTACACATAGTTAAAAATTTTTGTTTGCAGCTTACATGAAGTGAAGAATATTTGTCGGATCGATTTGAAATTTTCAGAGAATATACTTAAATATATGTATATTCCGAAAATGAAATAAGAAAAAAATCGATTTTTTGAAAATTCTAACTGCGTATAACCCCTTAAAGGCAAACAAATTATAAAAAGATATTAATAGGCTGTTTTAAAGCTCTTTAAATGCCCAACAACCTTATGCTAAACTTAAGTATTTATAACTTATAGGTTTTCTAAAAAAAAAAAAAGAAAGAGGCTATACACATAAACTTTAATTTCTCAGAGATTGAGTTATTTCAAAATGTTTTAAAATAGCCATTTTTAAACTCATTTAATGCCCAACAACATGATGTTAAGCAAAAGTATTGAAAATACATCGAGTGTCTAAAAAAAAGAAGTACTTTGTACACAAAACCTTTAATAACTCGAAAACTAACAAATTATAAAATGTTATAACATGGTCATTTAAAAGCTCTTCTAATGTTTTACAATTTGATTTAAAACCTAAATATTAAAAATATATACGGTTTTAAAAAAACAAGAAGGAATCTGTACACATAAACTTCAATTACTCGAAAAATAACAAATTTTAAAATAATTTAATGCAGACATTTTAAAGTTGTCATTTTAAAGCAGTAATTTTAAAGCTCTTATAATGCCCTACAACTTGATGATAACATAATTATTTAATATACATACGGTGTTTAGAAAAAAAGAAGGAATCTGTACACATAAACTTTAATTTCTCAAAGACTAACTAATTTTAAAATGTTTTAAAATTGCCATTTTAAAGCTCTTTATATGCCCAACAACATGGTGTTAAACATATATATTTAATATAAATAGGTGGTCTAAATAAAAAGAAGTAATCTGTAAACTTAAGCTTTAATTACTTAAAGGCAAACAAATTTTAAAAGATATTAATAAGCTATTTTAAAGCTCTTTAAATGCCCAACAACCTTATGCTAAACATAAGTATTTAATATACATTGGTTTTCTAAAAAAAAAAAAGTAGCTGTACACATAAACTTTAATTTCTCAAAGAATAACTAATTTTAAAATGTTTTAAAATAGCCATTTTAAAGCACTTTTAATGCCTAATAACATGATGTTAAGCAAAAGTATTTAAAATACATAGAGTGTCTAAAAAAAAGAAGAACTTTGTACAAAAAAACTTTATTAACTCGAAAACTAACAAATTCTAAAATGTTATAATATGGTCATTTCAAAGCTCTTTTAAGGGGTTATACGCAGTAAGAATTTTCAAAAAATCGATTTTTTTCTTATTTCATTTTCTGAATGTACATATATTTAAGTATATTCTCTGAAAATTTCAAATCGATCCGATAAATATTCTTCACTTCAGGTAAGCTGCAAACAAAAATTTTTATTTATGAGTAAACGTCTCTTTGAAACTTTAAACGCTTTATTCTAAAAACGGTATTTTCAAAGTCGGTGATCTCGATTTTTCAAAAACGGCTTAGTTGATCGGTTTCGAATTTTTACACAATCTTCTTAGATATATTCCTCAGATATTAAGTATAAGGAATAATTTTTAAAAATTTTTTTACAATTTTTTTGTAACAATTTAGAGCGAAAATTTTAGTCAAAAACAAACAATTTTTTTTAAAATAGACGCCATTTTATCAAAATAAAAATTTTTATTATTCCTTGGTTTTAATACATGCATTAATCCATCTTTTAAAAGAATCCACCATATTTTTTATTTCAATAATCCAATCCGCCAAAATGAAGTTCTCCGACAAACGTCTTTTTTTAGAAGACGTTCAGGAAATCATCTACAGGAGCGGTGCAGATTAATATTTTTACATAACCAACGTGCTATTGTATTCTCAAAATTTTCCCTATTTAAATTACCATCACTTTTGTTTGAGAAATAAAAACTGTTTCTATAAAAAATTCATGAAAATACGACTTTTTCGAGCCTCGAAACTGCGTATAACCCCTTAATGCTCTACAACCTGATTTAAAACTTAAGTATTTAAAATATATACGGTTTTTATAAAAAAAGAAGGATTCTGTACACAAAAACTTCGATTACTCGAACTAACAAATTTTAAAATAATTTAACGCAGTCATTTTAAATTTGTCATTTTAAAGCAGTAATTTAAAAGCACTATTAATGACCAAAAACTTGATGCTAAAGATAATTATTAAATATACATAGGGTGTTTAAAAAAAAAGAAGGAAGCTTTACAGATAAACTTTAATTTCTCGAAGACAAACTAATTTTAAAATGTTTTAAAATTGCCATTTTAAAGCGCTTTATATGCTTAAAAACCTGGTGCAAAACATATATATTTAATATACATAGGTTGTCTAAATAAAAAGAAGTAATCTGTACACTTAAGCTTTATTTACTTAAAATCAAACAAATTTTGAAAAGATATTAATAAGCTATTTTAAAGCTCTTTAAATGCCCAACAACTTTATGCTTAAAGGAGGTTGCCAACTCGGTAATCATCGCGTCACTTCGCAACCCGTGAGATGTAATAATTACGAGATCGCACCTATGACTCTCTCGACGTGGCGAGACCTCTTTAAATCTTTTTGTTTTTTTTTCTCTTCCTCTTTCTTCGTCAGAAAAATAAAAGTAGAAAAAGAAAAGAAAGTAAATAAAATAGAAATAATAAAAGAGAAGGAAAATGAAATAAACTCGAAGGTGGATCGCATTTGCGGATCCTAAGTTTCAATGTAAACAAGAAAAAAAAACAAAGAAATGTTTTTAGTTGGTGCAAAATTAATTGCAGTTTTTAAGTAATCGAATTTAAATATTTATATGATTTTAAACGTTGGATAATTGTTGAATGATAAACACCGCATTTTTTCCAAAAACTTTTTTGAATTGTCTTCACAACAATAACTTTTATTTCAATCATTATTGTTAACAATTAAAAGATTTCCTGATATTCAAAGCTTTCGTTTTCATTACAAAATTTTTCGAACTAATATTAAATCGAATGTTTATATCTTTTGTTCGAAAGTATGTTTTATATTTCAAGCAGTTTCTACTTACAATTAGCGTTCAAATTTAATCACTTACGATAAAATCATATGAATCGTTCTTTTTTCTCGTAATTATATTAAAAGAATATAATTACAATAATATACAATGAATACAATAATATAAAAAAAATCAATATCCTCAACTTCACTCTTTGCAATGAGGTGTACTATCAAGTCTAGTATAACAGTTAATGTCGGATTTTTTAGGTTATGTTGTTTAAATTATCACAGAACAACTTCACAAACGCTTGAAACAAAAACGACATTAATTATTACTAAACCTAATACATAACCTATACATAACCTAATACATTATTAAATAAAAGCAACTAAACAAATTTTGTGTCAAATAAAAAATAATAAAAACCATAACGATGTTTGTATCAATCTTATGATACAAAATCTTTAATGAAATATAATAATTAATTAAATTTCTCTAATTTAATATTAAAAATGTAACTGATCGAATTTCTTGACATCCCTATAAATCCCAAACGTACTAGTTTTACCAGTAAAATACTGCCTTTCGTCCATTAATCTTGGTTACTTTTGAAATGTAACCATTACAGATTAGAAAACATTATAAAACAAAAAAGAAAAAATTATCCTGATCATATAGTTAAAAAAAATATTATAGTAAAACTATTTTAAGTACGTTAGATTCAACTAAACACGAGTAACAAAAAAATGAATTCATCACAATTGGTATAATAGTTATAGTTCGTTGATAGTCAGTTAGCTGAATACATATTTAATCGAGAATCCATTAAAAAAAAAGTAGATAACATCCAAAGAAAGATATGGACCTTGACTATTCTTCATTTCAACGATTACGTTGATTGTTTCTTCACTTTTAATTCGCGAAGTTATATACACCCGCAGATATACCTGTTCCAATCTTCATGGAATTGAACAGCCTGCAGGTAGTTGGAGTCTCTCTTTCTCCTGAACCATACAAGTCCGTATTGGGCCGATACTATCTTTCAGTCTCTGCGTATACGCCTGGACCCACGGGTACATAACGAGGTTCTTCTTCTCTTTTATTTCTCTTTTTTTTCTTTTCCTTTTTTCTTCTTCTTCTTCTTTTCGGGGATCTTTTTTCTTTTCTCCGCGTCTTCTTAACTTCCACGCTCATTCCTTTTTACCCCACTAGCACCTCTGCACGAAAACAGACGACGAGAACGACGACGTGACTTGTAATGCGAGAAGGTCGGATATAAGCGAAAATAAAAAGCATCCTTCTCAAACCATTTATATATATATATAATAATAATAATAATAAAAATATATATATTATATAAATATATTTTCTTTCTACGAATATATATTCTTTTCTTTTATTTCTCGTCTCATTTCCTATTACTTTATTTTTTTTTCTTCTTTTCTTTTTCGTTTTTCTTTTCATTTGGTTTTGAAGAGATTCAAATTTTCAAGTTCATCGGTTATTGAAATTTCTGCGTGGTCAAGGAGCACTCACTTCTGGTTTGAAATGCTATTTATACGATCGATTTAATAAACTTCAGTGTGTTTGCTCTATTTTAAATATGTATTTTGTGTATATGTAATTAGAAAGTTAAATGAAAATGAGTTCGTAAGTTTTCTCTTTAATAATAACATAACTATACTATTAAGTCTATACTGAAAAAAAATTTGCTATTAAGCAAATATTTAAAATAAATAATATATGTTTGCCAAGATTAATGAACGACTTAATATTGAAAACAATATCTCCGGCGATTGCTTTAAAAATATTCGAAATATGAAGAAATGCAATTGGTTATACTGTAGAGTACGAATATTTTTGAGAGAGAAAGAGAGAGAGAGAGTCTCACTAGATATATTTAATATTTATTAAATAAAATATACGATAGATGAAATAACAAACACAGAGTACGTGTAGCTGTAATAATACTAAATTAAGTTGTAATCAAATGACTGTTTTATTTTTATACAAAAATAATTATTTTATTATTGACATTTATTTATTTACTTAATTTAAGCGTAAAGTTTACGAGATCAATTAGTTAGAAAAATGTAATCGAGAAAAAAAAATATAGCCTTCAACTCGCTTTATTGCCGGGCGACTGCTCTTCCATCTGAGCTACCTAAGGACAACTTTTGGACCAAATTATCGAATAAATTTATCTGAAACCAAACTGACTCTTAGATCAGACAGAAATCCAAATAATACTCTTCTCTCATTTTTGAAAATTACAATACTTGCAGGGACCCTTTGCAAGTGGTTCATCACTCTCAATGAAAGATGATTGGATACTCTAAAATACTAAGTTCAGTTCGATAACTTTCAGATAAAAGGCTTAGAGGAAAACTTGGGCCTCCGGCTGTCTAGACTGGGATTCGAACCCAGGACCTTTCGCTTCCCGAGCGAGCGCTCTACCACCTGAGCTATGAAGACATACGTACATACAGTTCATAATATTCTATATAATATAATGTGTCAAGTTATCCAATAAATTCGTACAATTTGAACTGTATTTTTACTTTTAATTAAAAAAAATAGAACAGACTTATCGATCAACCTAATAGAATATGCATAATTTATTTTATTATGTATAATTATATATTATAACATGTTGGAAAAACCTGCTTTACCGATTGATATTTATATTAATGATGATCTATATATATCGATAATGTATTTCCTTAATTTTCTTAATTGCCGTATGAAACGCTGTTGTATAATTAACTCATTTATCGATAAAAATAATATCACATCATTATTTTCTTGTCGTATATACAGGATGTTAAAAAAAGAATCCAATATTCTTGTCATTTAGAATAAAAAATGTCTATTTAACTTGGATCCTAAAATTCGATGTAACCAATATCTCATTATTTATAAGCGTTTTATATCGTAAGCTCTTAGAAACATATTGTATTTGAACTGTATTCAAAAGAGAGTGTAACATATCAAATAACTTTGATTTGTGTACATATTATTTTTTTTCCGATTCCTTCCTACATATATGTTTACTAAAATCAATAAATGACTCTATGCTTAAAGCAATATAACCAAAATTATATTCTTATAAATAACAAATTGATGTAGTTATAATCAATATTAAACTGTAATGTCCGAATATATTCGGAAGTAACTGTACATATGTATATATAAACGAGACAAATCTTTTAGATAGGATCGAATATATACTACATATTAATATACAAATCTATATAAATATATATATACATGTAAAGATATATGGAGTGAATACAGCATGATCAGACGTTAAACTGTTAGTTAAATATTCGCCTGAAGAAGTTAATTATTATTCTGTCTTTGGAATTATTAGTTGGGCCAAGTAATGGCACACATACCTATACAAACTTACGCAAATTGCTCGGAACGTAAATTACATTTCGATGTTTGCCTTTGCTCCGGACGCTTATAAATCACGGAAGGAATGATGTAACGCGTATGCTACATAGGACAACTTAATACAGTATGTACGTACGTACGTACACCTTTCTAGTAAATGGCAATTAGCCTGCCTAAGCAATATTCTAGTCAGCGTTTTCATTAGCACGCGCTAAGCCACCACGTAGAACGACTGAATTCGCGACACTTCATTTATCTTTAGGTTTCGCGATCTTCACGATTAACTCATAATTACATGCTTCGTATATAATCGTACCTTTCAACGACGCTGAGAATTTCCGTAAATGAACCTTGACGATTGAGAAACAAGCATTGAGATATGTATATATGTATGTATGTATGATCTATGCGAAAAGTAATTAATGTTAACCAGTATGATATTAACGATATGAAGCAAATATTATCGTAAAATACAGTACGTACTATATTACTGTAAAATATCTTACAATTAGTAAAACTACAATAATCAGATGGATATTCATCTATGTATTTATTAAAGTTATAAGAAATGAATTAATAGATCTCTAAAACTGTACGCTTAAATGAAGTAAATAAATTAATGCTCTAGTAATAAAATAGTTATTTGTGTAATAAAATAAAACAGTCATTTGATTACACTACTTAATTCAGTGTCATAGTAACTGCACTTACTTTTTATTTTAATTTTTATGACACAATTTATATACACGCTTTTCGAAAATATTGCCACAGTTAACTGGTTAATTAAATGATTAAGATTAAATGACTTCTTCGAATTCAAGGTCATCTATTTGAGTTAACTTACACTAAGGGTGGCCAACCTTTTACATATCTTGCGCTATTTTTGGATATACGTGATTGGATACGCCATAAAACTTCGATAAATTTTGTTGATTTCCTCATACTTTTAAAAAATTAGAATAATTTTAAGCTGAAACTTATTCGAAAAACAACAATGTAATGGGATTACCATAAAATAAATATTCGAATTCATCTAGAACTTTCATAGGATCTTTTCGCATTTGTCTGATCTCTCGTGCATCGTTTTGATAAAAGGAAACATTTTAACTTTATTTTATTCTTATTACCTATCAACAGGGGGGTTCAAAAACCGATAAAAAAAAAAAGAAACGTTTATCCAAAGTATGGACGTTCTCGTTGGTGCTAAACATTTAATGGACAACAAACACGAAGATATCAACTTGACCAGAGATGAGAGCATTTAAGAGATTTCTTTTTCAATCTTAAGGTATCTAAAAAAACGAATATGGTAAAAGCAGTGACGTCTCGTGGCTTGGAGTCATTTGGGTGCTGGAACTTTCCAACAAAACATTCACACAAATAATACAACATATATGTGTTTAAATAAAATATCAAAATTATAGTAAAAATTAAACGTGAAAAAAAATAATGTTTGCTACCGAAAAAATTATACATTTTCATATAATTAATAAATACTTAAGAATAATAAAAACTGAAATAAACTTAAAAGTAAAAAGTTCTTAGTAAAAATATTTTAAAAAATGTATACTTGTTGGATTGTTACATGAATAAATAAATATTATTTATTGTTGATAAAATTATACAGTTTGGTATAATTAGAAACTTCTAAGAAATAAGATCTGTTCTTCTCTTTTATTTGAAATGAAATCTAAATATAAACAATAATAGAACTATACCAAGGACAGTGAGAAATTACGATAATATTTTGTATCTTACTAAAACGCTTACATGTTTACATCCTTAGAATATGACAGTGCTGTTAACACAATGCTATAACATCCTTCGCTTTTCTGAGTTCCTTAAAATAGATTTTTATTTTTTATATCAAATAAAATAATTTTATAGAATTGTTAATGATAAAATATAAATGTTACAATTCAATATTCAATTACAATAATTAATAAAATATATTATCATATAATTATGTATATATATATTTTTATATTTTTATTATGTTTATTATATTTTTTATTATATATTAAATTTTTATTATTTTTTATATCAAATAAAATAACTTTATGGAATTGCTAATGATAAAATATAAATGTTACAATTCAATATTAAATTACAATAATATAATTATATAATAATAATATATTAAATATTAAATAATTAATATTATAATTAATTATTATAATTATATATATAAATTATAGAATTATATAAATATAATATAAATCTAAATTAATAAATATATATTTAAAATATTAATATATATATATAATATTAAAATATTGTATATATATATTTATTTATTTATTATTTATTTATTTATTATTTATTATTTATTATTTATTTATTATTTATTTATAAATATATATTTATATCGAAAGGAAAAAAAAATAATAAAGGATACTGTAGTACCATAGTTTCTATGGATGAACCGTTATGATTTTAAGTAAGAAAGAGAGCGTAACAGAGGGTTAAATAGATGTAAGAAAGAGAAGGAATATCATGGAAGAGCTGTTACTGAAGACACCAAGATACGACATTCCTGGCGTTATTTCTGGTAATTAAGATTACATAGCTATAGTAGATTTTCATTGGAGACAGGTTGTCGCGTGTTTCGAAGTTACCTTTAACGCCCTAGTCATATGTTGCTTCCCAAAACTGTTTCTCATTTTTTTTCTTCCTTTATTTCAGTCTTATCTTAAGGCACTTACCGAAACTATGCCGAACTTCAACACCTTATCTCGAAATGTGGAATCATCGTATCTGCGGTACCGGAAACATCTGCAGTGAGCCTTGTGGCTCACCGGAGACGATAACAACCTCGTTTAGGAATGCTTGTAAATGCGTGATCAGAGTCGCACAACTCACAATCAGTAGTGGCGGTTAATTTTATCCGAACTTCTTTTCGTTATCTTGTTACAGGCGAGAGCATCGACACAATCGAAGTAGGCAAGGAAAACCTTTATTGATTTTGTTTTTTATCTTCTTCCACATTTTATTTCCCTTTTTATTTGTTCACTTTTTCTAACACTGAAACCAACGAGCGCGATCAAACGACCGTGTCTTGTGATAGGTAAAAAAAATGCGGGAATTTGTAAGAATCTTGTAAATTGTAAAAAATCAACTGGAAACGAATATAATGTACATTAATTATTTGTAAGTATAACAAAATATTTTGTTTAATACACGATTAGTAGAGATCCTTTTCTGTATTAAGATATAGAATTTTTTTTAAAGCGATTATTTGACTATTTACGATAGAAATAGGTATATGTGAAATGTCGGTAGGTTTAGTGCAAAATATTTTTCGATAGCATTATGAAAAATAAATAATGAGTATAGATAAATATTTTTTTTATTATAAATCCAGTAATAACGTCGATTATTTAAAATAATGTGAAGATTTATTCGTTTCAGTAGTCGAATACTTAATTACAGTTATTAAATAGTATGGATTTTGTACATGTTTAAAATAAATAATATATGTTTGCCAAGATTAATGAATGATTTAATATTGAAAACAATATCTCCGGCGATTGCTTTATAAATATTCGAAATATGAAGAAATGTAATTGGTTATACTGTAGAGTACGAATATTTTTGAGAGAGAAAGAGAGAGAGAGTCTCACTAGATATATTTAATATTTATTATATGAAATATACGATAGATGAAATAACAAACACAGAGTACGTGTAGCTGTAATAATATTAAATTAAGTTGTAATCAAATGACTGTTTTATTTTTAAACAAAAATAATTATTTTATTATTGACATTTATTTATTTATTTAATTTAAGCGTAAAGTTTACGAGATCAATTAGTTAGAAAAATGTAAACGAGAAAAAAAAATATAGCCTTCAACTCGCTTTATTTTCGGGCGACTGCTCTTCCATCTGAGCTACCTAAGGACAACTTTTGGACCAAATTATCGAATAAGACTAATCTGAAACAAACGCTCCTATATTAGTACAAATCCATATACCAATTCTTTCATTCCTGAAAATTACAATACTTGGAAAGGTTTCCCTTTGCAAGTTGTTTATTCTCAAAGAAAGAATGATTGGAAGCTATACGTACTAAGTATACGAGGTTCCTTTCAGATAAATCAAATATGACAATTTGGGCCTCGGATGCCTAGACTGGGATTCGAACCCAGGACCTTTCGTTTCCCGAGCGAGCACTCTACTACCTGAGCTATGAAGACATACGTACATACAGTTCTTAATATTGTATATAATATGATGAGTCAAGTTAACGAATAAATTCGTACAATTTAAATCGTATTTTTTACTTTTTATTAGAAAAAATAGAACAGACATATCGACCAACCTAATAGAATATGCATAATTTATTTTATTATGTATAATTATATATTATTACATATTTTGTTGGAAAAACCTGCTTTACCGATTGATATTTATATTAATGATGATCTATATATCGATAATGTATTCCTTAATTTTCTTAATTGCCGCATGAAGCGCTGTTGTATAGTTAACTCATCTATCGATAAAAAGAATATCAAATCATTATCTTCATGTCGTATATACAGGACGTTAAAAAAGAATTCAATATTCTTATCATTTAGAATAAAAAATGTCTATTTAACTTGGATCCTAAAATTCGATGTAACAATAGCTTATTATTTATAAGCGTTTTATATCGTAAGCTCTTAGAAACATATTATATTTGCACAGAGGAATTTTCTTAATAATTCACTATTTCTAGGAATTTTTGAAAGCGTATGTGAATTTATGATCTGTCATTCAATGTCATTGAAGATTGAAAATGTTAACTATAAATAATTACTTTACTAATTTTCAGATTATTTAAATAAAAAATATCTTTTCTTTTATTTTGAAAACTAATTTTAAGTAACTTTAGTCGTGCAGTTCTATCGATACTGAACATTCGTCACTGAATCGTTTTAAAATTATAGGTCGTTACTTTAATAACGGATTGAATTGGAATTGTTTATTTTTACTACTCACTTTTCGAAAATGTTTACATTATCTAGTTAAAATTTATAATTTTGCCTTATTTTATACTTTAACAAATTAATATGGCTACTTCATGTGATATTTAATTCATGAATTACTTCATTTAGTAACGAATTTTATTTTTTATCATTAACATATAGGAATATCTTTTAAGAGAATTTGTAAAACAAACAACAATGAGTACCCAAATGTTTGAAACAAATCGATTTGACCGGTAGTGACAGATTTACTGTTCATTAAAATACTTGAAGTTTTTATATAATTGTTGACAGTACCGACCCCAATAATACAAAACTTTTATATTATGTTTATTCATAGTGGTAAAAAGTTCTCATTATTCAGAATGATTCAGCTAACATAAGACCGACCACCCGAATAGCTTCTACAAATTTTGGTGATAGGAAAAAATCTTTCGAGCCAAAGTTGTTTGTTATAGAGGGATCGGTCGTGTTATGGGAAACATTTTTTCCAAGGTGTAGAGACGTAACAGATTCGAAGGTAATCATCATTTTCTTAAATGGGATTATAAATTTTTTAACATCTACAATTGTATACCTTTCAAAAACAATTTTAACAGTTATCTATATTTAAGATCATGGGCATAAAAAAAAATCGAAAAATTACACACAATTTACACACAATGTATAGTGTTTCACAGTTTTATTCATCAAACTGAAATGTTATTATTATTAATTATTTATGAATAGATAAATATTCGTGGATATTTTAAATAGATGATCAGCATCTTTAATATGAACAATCTTACGTCAAAGCTTAATATTCATACGTTGTTTTTACTAATATTAATAATATAAAAATACTCACTATGTACTTAAAATATTTACAAATGCAGTATTAATAAGTATAATACTAACAACATTGATAACATACTATTGTAATACTTTATCATAAATAATTATTATTTATTAAAAATTTTGTTGAAAAATTGTTTAAAAACAACAATTTAATGAATAGTAGCCTTTATCTTTAATAATTTGTTTTTATCTTTAACTCGTTCTTTTTAATTTTCATTGTTCTTTTTTAATTTTATTTTACAAAAATTTCTCAGACGGTAAAGATTACAGACACTTTGACATCTTGATTTAACTTCTTTTTTTTTATATTTTATCGTACAATTTGTTCTTTAGTTGCCTCCTCGAACAGGTTCTACTACTTAGTCGCTACCTTTTTTTATGAATCATGCTTATCTAACTACTCAGTTAGAAAAGGATTCCGCGAATGATGAATATTTTAGGAATTTTTTCTTTCACTAATTGATTCGTCAATTCTCTCAAAATTCAGTGACATTTACGAAGCTTCCGTCGAATTCTTTAAAAGCTGTCAAGATTATTATTAAAATGTTTCATGCGTGTAAAACGATACGAGAAGAAATTTTATAATAATTTTTTTTCTATTTTTTATTATTATTTTATTATTCATTTTATTCGTTTTATTATTCGTAGTTAAACAATGACGTTAAGTTTGAAGTAGGTCGCAATGAAATTATGATTACATGTAAATAAAAACGTTGATAATGAATAGTATGCCGCCATCTTGAATACGACAATGCTTGCTTTGTTCCCACATTAACCTCATTTAATAGATTATATTCTTCGTGTGGGACTTTCGATGGATCTCAAAGACGACTATAGAAGTCTAAGAGAAGTGTCCACTCTTTTTCATTTCATTTTATACGTGCGTACGTTATATTGAAAGAAAAAGAGAAAAAAAAAAAAAGAAAGAGAGAAAGAGAAAGGGAAAAGGAAAAGGAAAAGGAAAAGGAGGGCCAATCCACTCAATTCTATTCTCATACCTACTTTTACTTGAATCTGACGTTGACGAGTACCAAGTGCGACGTCCTGGAGAGTCTTGACTACAAAGATGACGTCTAGAGTTCTCTTGGCCTCGTTCTCTACCTTTGGTTAACTCCTTGAAAGAAATATGCGTAGAACTTAACTTTACATTTATCATTTTTATTGTACGAACCAAATATAAAGAATGATTAGATGTAGGGAAATAATTATTTGATGTTTCATTTAAATCGTATATAATCAATTGTTCTTATTTCATAGTTGGATATATCAAGAATTATGTCTTATGATAGATATTTAAAAGTAAATAAGAATTGAGGTTATGTTTTTCATTTTTATTGTGGAAAGAAAATGCAAAAAATAATAAAGTTTAATATATTAGATAAGAGAAAAATAAATCCATTATTTTTACGTTTATTTCAAGACAAAAATAATGAATTTTTTTATTCCCTAACCTAATAATAGTGACTGGCACTAAGTTTGTTCGTGACGCTACGAGGGTCACTGGTGACCCCCAATTAGATAAATGCGTTGCACACGATTAAACATTTTAACTTATATGTCCTACATAATTATGCAACAAAAAAAACATGGTATTTGATGTACTAATAAAATATAAAGTATTTTTATAAATAAATTATTTTTATAATTAATATAGAAAATAATTATATAATAGGTATATAAATCCTTGTTTTATTTTTTGATTATATCCATTAAAAATATTTACAATTTCAAAAAAAAAAAAAAATACAACTCGATTGTAGTTCAGTTCGTTCTCAAAATAGAAAAACAAAAACGTTAATAATAACTATCTTAAAAAAGAAACCATAATATCCAAGAATTATTTCCATAAGTATTACCATGAATTAAGAAATAAAATCATAATATATTACAAGGTATATTATATACGATTCGAACAATTCTATCTTAAGTATATACATTAATTTTGATGTTAAAAATAAAAGATAATAATTAGAAGATCATTGAGGGGTACGCTGCCATTTTGTCAGGATTTTGATCAAAGAGCGGCACACGTTGACGTTTCACGTTTCGAAGAGCCGCCAATCTGAAAGACTCGTCTTGAATTGAGAAAGAAGGAGGAGGAGGAGAAAAAAGGGGCAAATTTCCGATCGGAGATCAGCCGATGCAATCTGAATGCACAGCTCGATAATCCTGCAGGTAAAAGCGACTCGTCTTGAAGGACAATGTTAAGCCGTTTAGATCAAACGGATAAGCATATCCACCTTGAACGTTTCCTAGTGATGGACATACATACCATCGAACCCTTTTACCCGCTTTGATACTTTCATTATCATAATTATCAGTCTTATCATGAATTTTCTTTTTTTAAAAATATCCCCTTGATTTTACAAATCGACACTTTTGTTTTTGTATTATTATATTTTTTTGTGAAAAAATATTTTCTTATAGTGAGGTTATTTACTTGTTAAACAAAAGTTTCTAATGTTTCTAGTTTCTATTATCTTCAAATATTTTCTTCAAATATTCTAATTAAATATTATAATTATTTTTACGATTTTTTCTTACATTTCCATCAGAAAATATTGTATTATTATTAGGTTGGCTAATAAATAAAATTTAAACTTTTTATTCAAATTTTAATAAAAAATTCTTACAAATTTGAATATCTTGTTTATTAAATATACATTTAAAAATATTTCCTTGTACCAATATTAGATTTCTGTATATTTAACTGATTTTTATACAAAGTGTAATGTACTCTATAGATTAATTTAATTTGTATGCTCAATTATTTCTACCCTAACATTTTTTACCCTACAATTTCTTTATCCTTAACCTATTCCCATGAACAATCATTCTGACACATCCGTCTACTCCCGTGTCTCTAACTCCCGTATACATTTCTATAATGATAAATTTATAATAATCAATTATAAATGTTTGTAATAAAATAATCTAAATTTTTCATAAATAATTTTATAATTGTAAAATATGTTTAAAATACCTAAACAAATGTTCCCCTAATTAACAAATTTCAATATAAAACGAATACCCTTTTGAAACATCTGATCAATCATTGAAATACATAATAACAAAATAACGTCATCATTATACTTCACCCACACACGTAATAAGTTCATTTAAATGATACATGTCACTTAATCTCTAACCAATCGATTTAATTTGTTAAACGAAATGATGATTTCTGACTTGTAAGATGAAAAAAGATGGTTCGTCGCGTGCCTAAGATTACCAATTAAGAGCTTTCACCAAATCTATTTGGTGCACAATATTCTTCTTTCATTCTATACGATATCTAACGTCAACTGTTCGACTGTCAGTTTTTTGTTCGTCCAATCGGCCACACCTTCGTCGACAGATACGAACGAAGAAAGAATAAAACACCATAAAAGAAAGAAAAAAAAAGAGAGAAGGAAATAGAATGACCGACATCATAGAGAAGTTGTTCAGTTGTCCATCGAATAACCCAGCTGTCGAGATAAAATGACGGATAATTCGACCGGTCGATCGTTCACCCGATGATGGATCTGTTCTCGACTATTATTTATTTTTTTCTACCCTAGGTCTTCTTAAACTTTTCGATTTATAAGACCTGACACGGTTTTCCTAGACATGATCAACGATGGGAAAATGTATTTATCTTCGTTTCTAAAACATCTACTTTGATATTCACAGTAACATTTTATCATATAATTGACTACATTGAGAAAGTTTCATGACAGTCGTTTGTTGGTGATACTAAAAGTGTTTCATGACATAAATTGTCCGCTTCGAAATATTTCAATGTGTTTTGATGTATTACAATAGTAGCTCGTAGGTTGACATTATAGAGGTATTGTTTTAACATCTTCGAAAATTTTAAATATGAAATCAGAAACCCATTTTGACGAATTTAAAGAAGAGATCTGAACATTTTTGAGCCTAAAACGGTATATAAAACCATAATACTCAAAACTTTTTAACCCACCAACTTTCGAACCTCTTTTTCATGCGTTAGGTTCAAGACTTTGCAGTCCTTGTCGTATTAAGCTCAGGATTTTTCAACCCATCCATGTATATTTTTCCTATAAATTTAACTACAGTTCTTAGTTATGAAATTTAAATCTGAAATTGAAATATCCCTAGATAAAACGCGCCATCTAGACTACATTGACGCATTTATTAGCGATATAAAACTCGCCAACTGGAGTATCATCAGAAGAGTATAAGTCAACAAAACACAAATCCTCCAATAATAAATAAAACACCTGGAAGAGAAACAAAAATATAATTAAATTAAATCAATAAATTTACTATTGAGACACCTTGTACCTTCATATAAATAATAATTAGAATTAGAAAGTATAACATTGTCATTATCTTAATAAATAACTCATCACTTTAACAATTCTTCGTATAAATAACTAATTATTTATCGTTTAAACTACGAAATAATTCTAACCTGTCTCTTTCTATCTTTTCTCTCTCTCTCTTTCTCCCTAAACTGAACGTACCAACTAGTTTTCTTACCCATACGACGTGGGGCGTTTCAAGTCGTGGCAAGAATTATTATATCATGTTTCTTCGTTAAGACCGATCGCTGACAATGAATAATTCATAAGATACTTAACCGTATCGGTGCTTCGATCTTATCTCTAATAACACGAAGGCACACGTTGCTGAGTCAAGAATCAACGGTTTTACGCGGAAAGTGCTCACTCTTCTCGTCTTTCTTTCTCTCTTTCGATGCAGTGGCGGATCAAGTCAAGTGGGGGCCCCGAGCGGTAAAAATTTCGCAACCCTTAATAACCCTTAAACTGAACTTAGGAAAATAAAGTTTTAGAAAAAAACTCCCATTAGATTATTAACAAAAAATAGAAAGTAAATAAAATAAAAAATTTCATACTAATCGCTAGTATTTAATCCACCTCTTCTATAATGTTGCTCAAGAATGCTCTTGAAAGAGGGAAATCGTTTGGTGATTAGTTTACATAAATAATCTTTTTAATGAAACACATATTTTAATAATAAAATAAAGTATTTATATTTTTAAAGAATAAGGAAGAACCCATTAGCTGTAAAAAGATTTTGATAGCAACAAAGAGTGATTAATCGATGAAGAGATAATGATGCTGCGAATTTTAATATCAGTAATCAGTAAATCAATTTAAATCAACAGATATAATATATCAATAATTGCATGTTGTTTACATATATACAACAACACATTAAATGAACTTATTAAAAAAAAAAAACAGAATTTTTATCGGACCCTAATGAAAAGACATTTTAAAACCTTAAGGCTCTTTGGTATTCTGAGACCCTACACAGCCGGTTAGTTCACTTACTACTTAATCCGCCACTGTCTCGATATGGGTATTACATTTTAAACAGAGGCTGACATTTTTACCATTGGATCCATCATCCATCATCGACTCGGTCTTTCGATTGACTCGTTAGGTCGTTAACAGAATTGAAAAGATAGAGGAAGAATAAGAAGAACAGAAAGAGAGAGAGAGAAAGGAAGAGAGAGAAAGTGAGAACGTAGTCCAGTCAACTCGGGCCATCTCCTTCGAATCTCAGCAGATTTGGTGGAAACTTGATATAAGGGTAAATAGACGACGCTGAATCGAATGGTGCTAATTTTTTTGAGGTGGAAAGTGCCGTTTTTGAGAAAAAGGGTAAAAAAGGGTCAAAAATAACTTTATCTTAGAATCTAGCATTTAATCGAAAAAAGTTTTCAAACAAAAGTTGTAGAAAATTGAAAAATACTAAAAAAATGTTCTATGAGTTATCTTCGTATTTTCAAAAATAAGCGCATAGAATTGGATTGAAGATGGGAAAAAAAATTGTAAGAGTGGGAGGAAAGCAAGCTTATCCCTCCGTCGCGTTTTACACGCGAGCGAGCTAGTGTGCGTGCGAGCGTCCGTGTGCACTAACACAAACGAAGGATCTTCGGCAATCTTCGGGACTCTCGGTCTTGAATGCAAGTGAGAGTGAGAGAAGAAACCGATATTTCCCTTTTCTATTTGTTTAGGCGATAACGAGTATTATTGTCCTTGGGAGCGTTCTAATATTCTCTTTTCATATATTTCTTTCGGTAGCAAGAATTTTACGTCTTGGCCATCGAGCGTCGTGCGTTTTGTATACGAGTGCGAGTGAGAAAGAAAACCGATATTTCTCTCTTCTATTTTTTCTTTCGGTAGCGAGAATTTTTCGTTTTGGCCATCGTGCGTCGAGCGTTCTATATATCTATATATATCGGCGTATAAGCGCGGCACTTTTAAATCGTATCTTGATGCTTATGGCACGCCGTTTCTTTATTTATTGTCAAAAATATGAACCTTGAGTAAAAAAAATAATTCATTTTAACAGAAACTATTATTATTTAGTTGAGAGTAAAAATAATGAATTAATTTTGTGTCTCGCCATAAAATTAATTAGAAAATTAATTGATATAAATTCTTTGCCTCACAAAAATTAAATTGTATATTTTTGTAAAATATAATGAAAATAGTAGTGTAAATAGTAAAAAATGTTTGTATTTCTGAAATTGTAAAGAAATTAAATAGGTTTATTTTTCGCGGTGTCCTAGGTGATTTCTTATTAAAATGAAAATTATGTTTTACTCAATGATGATTCGAACATTTAACGAAAATAAGAAGAGACAGTGTTTTTATGAAACACAAAATCTAATTTTTTATTAAATTGCTACGAAAGGGTATTCGATTTCTTCATAGTCTTCCTGCTCATTTTCATCATATTGATTAAAATCAGAATCCTCGGGTCCAGTTGTTCGACAATATCGAGGAATTCATTTCTTGCCATATCTTCGACATCCTCGTCTCTTCTTTCTTCGAATCTCAGCTGAATCTCGACTGTGCTAGTGGAAAAGTTGGAGCAGGATTGTTCTCCAAATATTTACAAAATGGGTGCAAAGTAGCCCACTTTTTCGGCAGCTGCACCGCAAAGATTTGCAGTCTCCCGTGCACGCACATTGTACCTACCGACATATACATGAGTAAACATTTAAGGAAAATGATTAAGAATTGCATGCGCATAGAATGTATATGATTTTTTGTATAGTTCATTTCAAATTCGCGAAACATTAATCGAACGGTAAAGACTTTAAAAATTCGTGAATTTTTGGAATAATCATTGAGTCGTGCAAATTTTTGCAAAATTCCAAATATTTACTAATTGTTGTTTTCTTCTTCGATTCAAGTTTAACAAAAGTAACGTTGGCGTTCAATTTACAAGATAAAATATTAGGAAATATTAGTAAAATATTTGGAATTTGCAAAAATTTGAGCACGACTCAATGATTATTCCAAAAATGTCACGAATTTTTAAAGTCTTTACCGTTCGATAATGTTTCGCGAATTTGAATGACTATCAAA